>NC_140584.1:662528253-663063253 GCF_964204655.1 Triturus cristatus
GCGAATTTCACAAATCCACTCTAAAATTCTATGGTTACATCTTCTCCAGTGACGGAATGCGACCTGATCCTGAAAAAGTGCTAGCACTAGCTGACACACCGTGCTTCCAAGATGTCAGCGATGTACGATCCTTCCTGGGCATGGCCAGCTACTGCACCTGCTATATCAAAGATTACGCCACCATCAGCTATCCTCTGCGGGAACTTACAAAACAAGGCCAAATCTTCTGATGGTCAGTGTTGGAGAGTGGAATCTGACTAATGGTTGCCCCCAACTTTTTGCCTGGTATTTAAGTGGTTTTTGACTAGTTTGGCTGGGATCCTGCTATCCAGGACCCCAGCCTATCTGCTTTCTCCCTAAAACTGATGTAAAGTACTCTAGGTACAAACCTAATTGGATGCTGGGCATGCCCTACCAGTCCCTTGTAGATGGTACCCTAGGTACCCAGGGCATGGGTCCCCCAGTAGGCCTACCAGGGCTGCAGCACTTATTGTGCCACCCTGGGACAGCCACCCAAACTGACACCACCAGACCACTACTGTAGTCTGGGTAAGGTGGTGCTAGCACCCCTTACAGGGATGTAGGTATCCTATATCCCATACCATTACAACACATATACTCTCATAGGTCACCCCTATGGCAGGCCCTGGTAATCCTACAGGGCTGGGTGCTGAGGTATGTGTGAGGGGGGACCCCTACGTGAGTAGGACCTCTCTGCAACCTTCGTAAAACCGTTACTGGGTTGTTTGTAGTGTAGCCATACCATATACTCTTAACCGCATTATAAGTGAATCGCGTCATCGTGATAACTTGAGAATGGCTACACAGAACCATATCGTGTTTGGTGTCAAACATGAAGGAATCATACCCCCAGTCCAGCCATGGGCATGGGGGCACGATTCCCCCTTGCTAGGAGGGTGATATGGGAAAAGCGGTAGAATTTAGACACCAATTTAAAAGTGCACATGTACCACAAAATGGCTACTGTCCGCCACCTACACGACTCTGACTGGCTGTTGCTGGGGAAAACCCCAGCCTCGCCATCTGGACAATAGGGCTCCTGCAGCAGGGAGGTGCCAGCACCTCCCCAGACAGGATATGTGGATTGGAACAGGGTGGGTGCACCAAATGTCCTTTCAGAGTTGCACGTAGGCAGCTGCAGAGCCCCAATTCTGCATACACCGCCTGGAACCGGTTCAGGGGCATCCTGCCCCTCGCCCAGGCGGGAAACACACAAAGGGGAGTGGGTCTAGCCACCCTTTCCCGCCTCTACTCTGATTGGTAGGCTCTATTTTGGACCATCCCCTAATCTTGGGGATATATGGGAATAACTTTGCCCTAGAGCCTTAGATTCGTACAGGACTTCACAGAACTGACCTTCGACGAGCTGCTGCCCAGCTGACTGAAGAAATCTCCCTTGGGATAAAGGAGTTATCCCCCTGCTTGGCAGGCACCTAAAAGACTGCAAGATACCCGGTTGGAACTTCGCTGCTCTCACGAACTTCGACGCCTTCCATCAACCTTGAGGTGGGTCTCCAGTGCATCCCAGAGTCCTGTGAGTGTGCCCAGCAAGTCTGAGCACCGTGGACCACGTGGGTGCCGAGATCCCTGCATACCCCGAGACCCCGGCCACCTCTTGCATAGCACACGACCCCGACCAGTGGGGAAGTTGTGCTTTGGCCCATTTCTGAGCCAACCTTCAAGCAGCATCCGTGCCAAAGCTCAGCCCCCTAGTCCACTCCGGTGGCCCGTGGGAGCCCTTTTACGCACTCTATTTTGCTGCCTTCCGCGGTCCCTTGTCTCTCGACTTGTGGGCCCTGGCGGAGGACAATCTACTTTTCCAAGAGTTCCCCTGGTTGCTCCAGGCCTGCTCTACGCTCCCTGCAAAGGAGAGCACCCTCAGACCTCGTGGGTCTGCACCAGCAGCTGCTTTGTACATCTCGCGTGGGTTGCGGTTGCCAATGCTTAGTGGATCCAATCGGGACACTAACACCGCAGCGACCCTCATCCGACGTGGGACAGTCGCCCTCCAGAAGCTGGCCTTCCTTGAAGCCTCCTGGAGCCCGTGACTGCAGAGCCCAGCTGTACCTTCCACACCTGAAGCACCCGACATCCACGAGCTCCTTCCTGTGAGCTCCCTGGTCACTGTGCTGTGACCCAGACTCTGTCCCCTCTGCTTTCAGATTCATCTTTATCTTCTCTTCAACTTTAATCTTCACAACTTCAACGACGCTTTCAGCTAGCAGCAGTTTGGACTACTTTTCCATAGAAAATCAGCCCGCGACCCGACACCAGAATCGACCTATGCACCCGGCTTCCCTGGGGCAGGTAACAGTGGTACTTCGGTACTCCCGTGGTGGTGGGCTCTCCAAAGCCTTAAGTCTCAAGCCTTAACTTTGTACTGTTGCTAGAAGTGTCCTTAACCTTTAAGTATTCAACCGCGACATTCTCCATAGGCTAACATTGCGATCCCGATAGCAGCTTCTCGCACTGCACACGCCTCCCGTGGGTCCCCTTCCTCTTAACTGTGGGTGGATTCTGAAGGGGCAAGCGATCCTGAATGCCCTAGGCATTGCCTGTAGAATTGTCGTGGTTCTTATACCACTCTTTTAGTATATGGTTTGGTCCCCCCCCTGGGGCCCATTGATTTCTGTGCTATTTATTGTGTTTATAAATGCTTGTTTGAAATGTAACTTTGCCACTAGCCACATAGAGTGACTGTGGGATTCTGTCTAGAATAAATACATATATTTTATATATATACCTGTGTGGACTACTCTTTCATTTGGATATTCAAGCGGTTATTATGGTAAAACAATAAGCTTAACACTCCTTCAAGACTTAGCCTGAAGGCTGCTCTCCACAGCTACCACTAGGATAGCTTTCTTTAAAGGTGGTCTTAAACCTATCATCAATAAGAGTCGAATTGGACTGGTGCAAGGTGTCCCTATAACTAGGAACAGCATATGCCAGGCCAACTTCTCACAGTCAGCCAAATGCGAGCAAGCGTTCAACCAAATCAAGACAGCAGTAAGTTCTGCTATTAACCTGGCATACTTTAACCCTCGCAAGAAAACAGAAATCACGGTTGACGCAAGCCCGGTAGGACTCGGAGCCATCTTAGCCCAGTACGAAGACGAAGTAGACCAGCGACACATCGTAGCGTATGCAAGTCACAGCCTCACGGATATTGAGAGAGCTTACTCACAGCCAGAAAAGGAGAGCCTAGTGGTTTTGTGGGCATGCAAGCATTTTCATATCTTCATCTACGGGAAGCACTTCACACTGATCACCGACCATCAAGCCCTCATAACAATATTCGGGAATCCCGAGCAAAGATGCCACCGTAGATTGAACGCTGGGGCATTTGCCTCCAAGAATATACGTACACCATTGTTCACAAGCCGGGCAAGGCGGAGAACCCAGCGGACTACATGTCGCGACATCCCAGGACTTCAACATGAACAAGACACACTGGCGGAAGAATACATCCATTTCATCATCGATCAGGCAAGACCACCTGCCGTCCCGTTGGAGGCCATCACAAAAGCCACTGCTAAGGACGCCACGCTTCAAAAGATAATGCTCCGTATCCGCACGAACTTCTGGAGACACCTGGAGGAAACATTCATTGACAAAACCGTCAACACAAGAAATCGTGTCCTTCCGACATGTCAAAGATTGTCATACCACAACAGCTACGACAAGGAGTTGTCAATTTAGCACATGAGGGACATAGATGCATTGTAGCAATGATGAAAGCACTACGGGAGCGAGTCTGGTTGCCGTCCCTTGACCAAATGGTAGAAATCACACTTCAAGACTGCCCTCAATGTCAACTAGTAGGGCGAGAAGAACCACGTTCCACGCTTCAAATGTCTGATCTCCCAGACAGCGTATGGCAGCAGGTGGTCATTGATTTCTTTGCCCCATTGAAGTCCGGGAAGTATATTATCGTCATCATGGATGAATATTCCGGATTCCCCATTGTGCAACAAGTATCATCCTCAAGAGCAGCCACCGTCATGCCAGTTCTAGATGAAGCATTTGCCACATGGGGAAACCCCACAGTAGTGAAAACAGATAATGGCCCGCCATTCAATGGACCTAATTTTACAGAATTTGCAAGACACCTAAACTTCAAGCACTGGAAAATCACCCCCATGTGGCCTCAAGCCAATGGGATGGTCGAGAGATTTATGGCCACAATCAAGAAAACCATACAACAAGCAGAATTGGCCCGATGAAACATCCAACTCGCAATTAACGAGGTACTATGAGCCTATCGAACCACGCCACACAGCACTAACAATAAATGCCCAGCTACCCTGATGCTGGGAAGAACCCTGCGCACCAGAATACCGGTTACAGATACCGCTGTACATTCCAGTCCCCAAGTTTATGACCACGAGACACTTGTGGACCTTGACAAAGTTAAGAAGGCAAAAATGAAAGAGTACGCAGACAATCTTCAAAACGCCAGAATGTCTGACATCCAGGAAGGAGATTGGGTGTTAGTCAGACAAGAACAGAAGACAAAAACTGACAGTTGCTACTGCGATCAACCAATACGAGTGACGAGTCGAAAAGGAACTATGATCACGGCCGCTTCTGAGACCAAGAGAACCACGCGAAATGTGTCACTCTTCAAGAAATGCAATCCTGCAGTATACACCCAGGCAGAAGAACAGAATATGACACTGATGAATCAGGCCGAGAAACTGAGAACTGTGATAGACCCGGAGCTGCAGCGAGCCCAAGAGAGTCGAGAGAAGTGCACCTCTCACGCAGACCACAGAGAACTATCCAGAGACCCACCCGGCTTAATGAAGAACTCTAAGCGAGTTAGTATTGAACATTTAAGAAGGGGAGGGAGATGTAGTGTCATCATGCCTGGCTCTGGCGCGTGACGCTAGGACCTGGCACGACCGGAAGATGGGGAAAGGAAACGAGGAGCGTGGGAAGCAGTACGAGGAGAGGTGTGGTGCAGCGGCCAGGGCAGCTGACTTCTTAGCACAGGGTTCACGGTTCGATCCCCGGCTCCGGGGGCAGCTCAGCTAAGCACCATGTGACTCTGGGCAATAGCTCACTAAATTTCCACAACGGCCCCCAGCGCCTTGAGACCCATAAAGGTGAGTAGTTTGCACTTTACAAATACACATATTTACAAATACAAAATACGCATTTACGAGGGAGGGGAAAAAAAGAATAAAGACTGTAGTGTTGGGCCTCAAGCCCCCATTATGTTAAGGACGGCACACGGACACCAGGTAAGGTAGTGGAGTAACTAGCCACGAGCACGTGCACTCGGGCCCTTTTATTGATGGTGCCACGTCACTCGTGGCACCCGTGATGGATGGGTGTGGGGGTGCAGTGTGTCCAGCCCTCGAGGGAGTGGCTGGTATGACAGCTTCCTGCGGGACACTAGAACGTGTCTCGTAGGACACTACATTCCTCCCCAACTTTATTGAGGGACAAACAAAGTGTCAGTCCAACCTGTGGGGAAGAAACAAATAGTTAACTAAATACTACAGGGTCCATCAGTCTCTCGAGTCAGGTGGCAGGACGACATCAGGCATGGTCTGGTGACTTGGCTTGCAGCAGGACCTTCTCGGCGGACACCCGTAATTTAACCTGAGGGACTCAGGACTCGACAGCTGGCTTGGAGACGTCCGCTGCATACCGTCAGTTCGCTGACAATGCCATGTCTTGCTGTCTTGCATGGCTTCCCCTTGGCTGACGTCGGTGATGGTCTGTGGTGAGTTCTAACAGTTCTTTTTAGTGTGCTGCATCGTGACCATGGATGGAGTCTCAAGTGAAAATTCCCAGAGGTGTTGCTAGACCGACTTTCCCTGTTGAACCGCTTGGCAGTGACCGGTACCCTGTCGGTGGGGCAATGTATCTCCTCGCTCTGCCACCTGGGGAGGCCTGTCGTCGGGGTTGCTGCGGGACTGTAGGAAGGCAGCGCTGGGGCCGCTGCTTGTGTGCCGTCTGGGGGCAGCTGCAGGACCGCCGTGGAGCCGTTACTTGGTCGCACTCACAACCCTCACAGGTGGATGAGTCTTGGTCAAGACTTGCACTCGCTGCCGCGGTTCCGGTGTAGGCCAGGTTCACAGGTGGCTCCTGATTTCTTTTAGTTGGCTTGTGTGGCAACGGTTTCGGACTCCAGTCCATCGGTACTCGGGAAGTGGTGTTTGACGCATGTGCTGATGGCTGGCATGATGACGGTGGCCAGCCGTGTGGTGAGTTGGAATGACAGGTGGTGGTGACTTGCTGGGAGAGTTTGGATGTCAGGATGGACCTTGGCAGCTACGTGCCTCCGCCTTGCTGATGTTGAGTGCCTGTGGCGGCTTAACACGTGGAGTGTGTGGATCCTCTCTTGCCTGGCTTGGGGCCACTGCCGACTCCATCTTGAGGCGGTGTGAGGACGGACACTCAGAGCTGATCTTCACCCATGGCATCTGCGGACAGGAGCAGGGATGCCACTTGACTTAGACTGCCGACGCTTGGGGATGGACGGTCGCCTGGGGAAGCGTGGGGATGAGACACGGTTTGCGCTTGCTGCGGCTTATGTTCGGTTCACCTGTGGAGCTGTATCCAGGGACATCGGTCCGCCTTGGTGGCTGTCTGGTGTGTCAGGGTGTGCTCTGTGGCTTGCTTTGAGTCCTCGGTTTGCTGGTCTGTTCAGCCCACCTGTGTTTATACGGTTTTCAGGGTGACAGGGCTGTCACTCTTCTTTCTTCGAGGGCGTTGCGTTTGAACCTCGAGGCGGCGCTGTCATGGCGCCGGCTTCTGCCTTCGCTCCGGCGCGCTCCTTGCTTGCTGGGCGATGTGACGTCCAGTCGCGTGTCGCTGGCGTTGGAGCGCCTGCTGCTGTGGTGGCCTGCCACGTGGTGTGTGCGACTCCTCTCTTGCTTGTCGTGGGTCACCGACGACTCCATCTTGAGGCAGTGTTGAGGAGCACACTGTGTTGCTTTCGGACCGCTGCGTGTGCTACTCCTCTCTTGCCTGTTGTGGGTCACCGCCGACTCCCATCTTGAGGCAGTGTTGAGGAGGACACTGTGCGTGGTCTTCAGCCCACTGCGGGGCTTCGCTGGGGCAGTGGAGACATGGGTGTTCTCCTACCTGCGTTCAGTAGTGCTTCTCTGCGGAGATGTCTCTATCTCCCAGGCGCCTGCCCGTGCTGTCGGATTCACTGGCGCAGCCTTCTGCGCGCCTCTGACTTTGGTTGCTCTTTCTTCTTCCTGGACGCTCTCTTCTGGCACTTGGAGTGCCTGTGGTGTGGCTTGCGGTTGTGCCTGTTCACCAGTAGGAGCGGGTGATGCGACCTCTTCACTGGCGATGGCGTTGGACAGCCACGTGTGGTGCGTGCTCTGCACCAGTCTTTCTTGCGCTATTGCTGGGGGCAGCTTCCTTTGAGACGCTGCTGTTCTAGCTAATCGTCCATTCTTGCTAGTGGTGGCTGTCCGCGTGTAACTCTGAGTTTCAGGCAGCTCTTTGCGGGGTTTGTCAGTCTCTCCCCATATTTTGTAGAGGTTGCAGGCAGTGCTTTTGTTTCTATGATGCTGGTCTGCGCTGGTGTAGCTGGGGGCACCTTGGGGGCTCTTGAGTGTGGCAGCTACCTGGAGACTTCGCTGTCTTCGAAGGCGTCCTGGCTGTTCCCACTTGCAGGGTGCAGAGGGCCACTCCATGAGCGTTCTTCTCTGAGGGCGCGTCTTGCAGTGCCTGGTGCCGTACGTCTCAGTTGTTGATCGTGAGCAGGCAGTCTTCCTGTTGGTGGCGGTGCGCACACTTGGATCTGTTGCCCGCCGTTGCTGGTTGGTTAGCAGGATGCTGTGCTCCCGTACTGCTGGCCTGTAGGGTGCAGTGTAGCTACCCTGATGTCGGTCGCGGTGGGCAGTCAGTGTGCTCGCCCGCTCTGTGGATGCGCCTGTGCGGATATTCCTGCTAGGATCACGTTGAAACCTCCTTTTGCTGATCCTGCACTTCTGGCAGGGTAGTGGGGTATCCTGGTCTCACCTCCGGTCCGTGGTGCTGCCTGGGCTGACGGTCGCGGGGCACGGCTGGCTAGCCGTTCTGGCCAGCCAGTTTATCCGTCTTTTGGCGCGGTGCATCTGGGGAACTACCAGGTAGCATCGTGGTCGTCGCGTTGGCTTGCCCTGGTTGCTGCAGGTTTTGGGCGCTGTCGGAGGTGGCGCAGGACTTTGTGCAGCGACTGTCTGTGGGCTGCAGTGTGGAGGCCGAGAATACTGTGTGGTTTACTTGGTGCTGGGGTACGGCTGACTGCCTGTTCTGGCCACGCAGTATGTCCATTCTTCAGTGTTCTCTTTCTGGAGAGCCGCCAGGTGTTGCAGATGCCGGTAGTAGCAGCAGCCTTGCTTCTTCTTTCGTGGTGGCCTTGCACATGGGCCCGCACCGTGGTGTCCGGGTCGCTTAGGGTTTCTCAGGGTTAGCGTCTTGCTGGGCCTCTGGGTGCTGGAGCTCTTCCACTGAGTTCTGTGTCCAGTGGCTGCTGTGATTCCTGAGATGCGGCGCAGGCACGTGGGCGCTGGGTGGCGTTGCGTCGTGGTCTGCTTTTCCTTGGCTACGGCAGCCTTGAGGAGGGGCACTCTTGCCGGTGCTCTGTGTTTCTCCCTGGTGCAGACACGCTGCTGCTCCTGGCGCTGAGGAGGCAAACCTAGCGTGGTATCGCCGAGACTTGTGGCGCATGCGGGCGGGCCTTCGTGGAGATTGGGTGCGCACTAGAGGGCGCTGTCGGCGTCAGCAGCGTGTGGTGCAGCAGCTTCCCCTCTACAGGCAGGCTACACGGGTCCAGCGATGCAAGCACAAGCTTGCCTGGCATGCGTGGGTGAGGGGCCTGGGACTCTCATGGGGACCTAGTGGCCACTGGCAGCGTTGGCAGAGGACTCCATTTCCTGTCCGGTAGGGACCCACGTATATTTGCAGCGTGAGGCGCTGGGTCGATTGACTGTGGCGGCGGCCGCCAGATGGTGCTGTCTGCCGGTTCCGTCTCTGGGCCTGTTGCTGCGGCTTTCCTCGAGCTCCCGGGCATCGATGCACGCCACCGGCAACTGCCGCGGGCCCCTTCTTGCCTTTTCAAGTGGCACCACTGCGCTGGGCAGCTGTCCGTGCGGCAGGATGTTCGGCGCTTCGGGGCTGTACGGTAGGCGGAGCGGGATGGGTCCGGAGGTTTCTCCCTACCGCTATTTCTTGGGGGGTCATGTGAGGCAGCTTCCTCGGTGCAACTGCGGGCACCTCACGGTCGTTGCAGGGCTGTGGCGCTCTCCCGAGCCTTGGGCGGTTGCTGAGAACGGCACCCTCCCTCTTCACTCCCCTGAGGACACAGCAGGCGGGGCAGCCGTGGGCGCTTCGGAGCGTTTGACTAACTTCAGTTGTCCAGTTGTCGGGCAGTCTGGCCCTGGGGCTGCAGCATCGGCTCTGTGTAGGCACGCGGTGTCTTCCTTCTTTTACAGCGGGGCTGCTGCTGGCATGCTGGCAGGGGGCTTGTGTGGGTCAGTGTGTATACGGCGCCGATCCTCTCGGGGCCAGGGAAGCGTGACTGGGTGACATGAGGAGCACTCTTCCTTCCTCTGTCACGGGTGGCGTGAAGGAGGGCACCGGGGGTGTCGCCTGCCTCGTTCCTCACGTCCCTCACGCGAAGCGATGAAGGGCCGGCCAGTGTGCATGCGGGGTTATCGAACCGCCTCGTCGCCAGTGTAATGTTGGGCCTCAAGCCCCCATTATGTTAAGGACGGCACACGGACACCAGGTAAGGTAGTGGAGTAACTAGCCACGAGCATGTGCACTCGGGCCCTTTTATTGATGGGGCCACGAGTGATGGATGGGTTTTGGGGTGCAGTGTGTCCAGCCCTCGAGGGAGTGGCTGGTATGACAGCTTCCTGCGGGACACTAGAACGTGTCTCGCAGGACACTACAAAGACGTGTATGCAGCAAGTACCTGGTGGTCTCGTTATTTGCGGCGAGACACGAAAAAAGGAGTTTACATTACTTCACTCTAGCTGCCATTAGCTTGTCAAAAATACAGCAGTGCCAAGCTTGCGTTTCTTAGAACGATAACAATGGTGTCGAGACATGTTGGGGGAGTGGGCAGAGGAGGACTTTTGCGCTGGCATTGTCTGCGCGGTACCTTTTGCACAATTTAATTGCGCACTCTAAGTTCCATTGCTGCGAAGTAACACATTGGATTATTGCTGCATGTTGGGTAAATACATTCTAGTTAAAGGGCTTGCCAGCGTAGCTCAATGGTAGGCACGTTGTCCAACACCAATCGGAATTTCAAGTCCTCAATCTCTCCTCAACCCCTTTTTTTCTAGACTACGTTGGTGCTGTAGTGACACCGAGTGGTTACTTAGAATATTACATTCTACCACAGTCAAAAAAGTTACAACAATGATTGTGAAAAAATGTGCACATAGTACCTTTTATTTGGTATTGTTATACAAGAGAAGGAAGGGCGTGGACGTTGTCTCAAACTAGATCTCTGGCCTGAGAAGGACTTCAGAAGAGAATGCGTAAACAAGTGTAGAAGAAATCTGGATCTAAAACAATTTTCTTTCTACGTTTCAGGCCCGATCAATGAAGAGAATTTCTTCGAATGGGAAGCCCTAATCATGTGAGTTTTCTGTGTACATTGCTATTCCTATGATTGACTGTGCTAAGTGTGCGTGCCCAGTCTTGTCTGTTAGGTGTCCCTGGTTCCCACTCATCGCACAGCTTTAAGTATCTCTGCCACTGGGAAACTGGCAGAGAGGTTTTCTTCTTCCAAAGCGCTCTTCAAGTTGTCATGGGTTGCAGTCCATGGCTACTAAAATCCTTCCATCTAAGAGTAAGAGGAGTGTTCTAAAGTAATTTGACACACTGGAGAGGGTTAATGTGAACACAAAAACTGTTTAGCAACGAATAGTGTGTTTTTTTAATATGCAATTTCAGCACTAAATGTGCTATCCAACGAGTGCTGCACTTGATGCCCTGCTGTATGTATCTGATAATCTCCACCTGTGTGGACACTTTTGAGGAGAGTCCTGAGGCACAGATAGCAGGCTTCTGCAGATATAGCATCCTCTATAAATTAATTGGGGAGTATTTTGCCACTTTAGACCTAAATTAGGTGAGCTTGCCTTGTGGGTACTGCCCACCTAGACAATGTAATGTTTCATAGTTCATTTGTCTGTTCTTTCTCTCTGTTTGTTTCCTGAATTATGCTGTATTGCATTTTATTGTGTTGTCGCATTTATATAGTGCTTACTTATATAGGATGCTCAAGTGCTCAATGCTTACCCACCCGGTTATCACGCTAAACCAGTGGTTCCAAAACTATTTTGACCCGTGGCTCCCTTGACCCATTGGCCATTGCCAATGGCTCCCCACTGTTACTTTTTCTGGAGGGTGGGGCGGCCTCGGGAGTACTTGCATTTTTCTCCCTGAAAATAATTGGGATGAAGCTGATGAAGGTATTATATTCATATACGCAGGGTGTTTTGTCTTACTAAGGTGGCGTCTCTAATAAATTATTCCTAGTTACACTTCTTTGCCCATGCCTTTTTTAGAGTACCCTCTCAAACTTTTTTTTATCCCACTTACAGTGCTAGATAACACCTCTATGCATGTAGGCCCCATTGCCAAAGTGTTTCTGCGCTTGAAGAAAATTTGCATGCACTTCCATTTCTACCCATGTCATACGTGCCAACACACTTGTCTCAGCAGGGTGTCTCACGATTTTTTAAACCACATACAGCTTTATTTTTGCTGTCTCCTCCCTAAAATTGCATCCAAATCTATGCCAGCAAAATAAATTACTCTGATTTTATTTGCAACGTCCCTCTATCTTGCTTCCAGCCGTGTATGGTGTTTTACTTCCCTGTGCTAAAGGAGAGAGAAGGCCTGTGTGGAAATGTCTGTGTACTGAAAGAAATGTGTACTCAAAGTACCTATGGTTCAAGTACAAGTGTCAATACATAAAAATACTTGATGTGTTTAATAGACAGGACAACTGCACTTTCCTGATAACTTGCATTGGTGTAAAATGCATTTGGAAAAAACTAAACTTCCGCTTACTTTGGGAGTGTTGGAACGTGGGGATCCAGTGAAATATGGAGGTTATCTCCCTCGACATGCCATCAATTAAGCACTTCGTTTATAGCTGTAGGCATGTCACTTACAAATCATCAACATCATGCGTTTAAGTCCAATTAGTTTAACTGAAGCCAACAGACCCTTCAACATTAAATGCATTAAAGTGCTTGGTGTGCGGCTCTCAAGGGTAGGTTTGACTGCTCCCCAGGGAGCCATGGCGCACAGTTTGGGAACCACTGCGCTAAACCATGCGTGGAATGTGGTTGGAAGAGTGTTAAATTTGTTTAGAAGCTTTGTGAGAAGTCTTTTCCTGTTGTGCTCTTATTTTGTCTTCGGATAGAGAGCTTAGCAGTGCAGGCGCTGTTATTGGCTCTGCAGGTCCCATCATTAGGTTTATGATTAGTTTTTATCCTGCGTCCACGCGTTTTATGCTGACCTTGGCAAGAAGTTGTCCACTCTGATATCTTGTATATCTGGGGTATGCTGTGTTATAGACAGTTGCTGTCGGTATATTCGTGGGTGGCGGGGTGGGTGCAGGTGCAGTGGGGGGGACCCGAGGGCGGGTGGGGTGTGGAAACGGTAAAAAAAAAAAAAAGAAGCAAAAGTCAACTTGTTGCGCCGGTCCTGCGTCTCTACTCCTGCTGTCCTCGTCAGACTGAGGCACAGGAAGCACAGAAAAGCCTCCCCTGACCAATCACAACGCTGCTAAAGCGTTGTGATTGGTAAGCACCCAGGCTCCCCTGACCATGCAGCGTTGTGATTGGTTTTGAGTGTCCCGGTTCAATGCTCAACCTAGGATTGGGGGCCTGGGCTTGTTCTCCATGCTGGCTGTAATGCAGCCTGCGTGGAAAACGGGTAAAGTGTGCATGACTGGTTTGGGCGGCACGAGAGTGCCGATCAAACAGTCATTGCGCACTTAGGAGTGGGCAAACCACTCCTCCCCTGCCCTGCGCCGAGAGCAGAGCAGCCCCAAAGCAAAGGACACATAAAATGATAATAACTTATAGTTATTATCACTTTATATTTCCTTTACTTCACTGCTCAAAAACAGTGGGGCGACGCGCCTCTGCCATAGCGGGGGAGCCGCCCCTGGTTATTGTCTAATAGCTAGGGTTGTGAGAGACTAAGTAATCCTTTATATGGCTGTTCTCATCTATAAGATGTCAGCTAATCCTTGGAATATATAACGAGTCGAGCTATGCAGGTGCGGATTATGTTCAAGTCCTCCAGTGGGCAGCAGTCTGTAGCAGATCTCTCTAGACATACAGTGGTTAATTTGAGCCTATGGTCTTTTGGGGACTGGCACTTCCTTAGCCTCATTAGGCATTTCCTCAGAGCAAGAGAGGGAAAAACACACAAAGTGGAAAGAACGAGGAAGAGAAGATGGAAAAATCATCACAAATGGGAGAAAGCTGGAGCCTGCAAGAGCAACGTAAAGGGACAGGGAGTGCCTGGCAGTGGATTAAAGAGTCTTGAGGTGAATTCAGGAATACACAGCCTTGTATTCGGCACTCTGTGCCATCCACAGGCTTCTGAGCAGTGCTTTGGGCACCGGTACTTACTCTTCTACAAATCAAACTCGGTACACTAAGTATGCCTGTCTAATTGATATTAAGTGGAAAGGTATAGTGGGTTGGCTGATTACACCCCATTCATAGAAGCGGCATTAACATTTCTTAATGGAAAGTCTGGATTGCTCTAATTACTCGATAGCTGGAGGGAGCATATGGTTCCTCTGGTGCAGATGGGTTACCTGTATCTATCATCACATTGCCGTCAATTTCTGAGAGGCATGTATATGGTTGTGGTAAATAAACATTTTGACTGCTTGCCAGGACAAGTTACTTAGAGGGTCATCTCGGAAATAGCCATCTTTCCACCTTTGTCTGAATTTCATCTGCTCCTGGAATACCTCATATATTCTGCTTGGAAAAGAGTTTGAGTTTTGCCACTTTGACTGAGAAAGCTAATCACCCTGTAGATTTGTTTTTGTAAGGAAGATGATAATCCAAGGTGAGAATCTGAAGTGTAGTGTTCTGTTTATATTGTTTAAACTTGTGCTGTAGGTATAATTGCCGTTTTCCCTGAGGCTCTGTGAAGGTTGCAAAGTACCATGAACATTGATCATCGAGCCACAGGTAGCGAGTGAAGGGCCTATAAGACTGGTGTCTTGCGTTCCCGGGGGTGTGTGCAGAGAAGAATCCTTGCCACTGTATTTATAGTATGGAATAGGACAAGGTTGGAGGGGAGCAGCACCTTCCTAGCATGGATGCGTAGTCTGTCTTGGCAAAATCTTCAATATATATGGGTTTCACGGATTTCTTAAAGAGGACACCTGAGCTTCCTCTTGTCTTGATGCTTCAGTTTCTGATGTTGAAGTTCATATTCAGTTGGAATGGCTTCTTTTTATGGGAGTGGCATCGGCACAGTGCCAAATTTCTGTGATGAAGGTGAGTTTGGTTGCTGTTTTCAAGAGTAGGTCAAAGATGCTCATGTGATTTTTGTTCATGGATCCTTCCTTGGGAATTTGGCAGCTGAACATCTGTAGTTTTTAGTGCCCCTGTTACATTGATGCGGAAGGACTTCCACAGATGCCAATTTAAGAACTTAAGTATAACAAAATGCTTTTCAAAGCGGAGTCCTAAGCTTGAAGTAAGGCAGTCTTCATCTGTGTCAGCATTTAATTATATGATCCTTTATATAGTTTCCATTATAGCTAATTCTTCTGAACAGAACTGGATTGCCTCATTAAGCTCAATGGTCTGCTGAGGACCTTCTTGTGTTGATAATGTCAGCACCTATTGTAGTAGGTTCCACGCAAGCCTGTCCATTTCCATATCTGAGGAGGGAACATGCATGTATGTGATATGTGTACACTGCAAACCTAGGCAAAAAGTAGCAGAGGGAGGCAAAGATCTAGTCAACGGATTGGAAGGGTAGCTTGGTTCTTCAAGGAGAAGCGAGCTGTTACCTTACTGATGGTGATACTAGACGAGTTAGCAGATACAGTTTCATTGCTGTCTTGACCACTGGATTCAGAGAAGACTGATCTGCCACTCAATCTAGATGACCAACAAGTTGTACCTAAAATTCCTTAGGAATAAGGGTTGTAATTATTATGACGATTCGTTAACTGTAAGCGCTTAGATAATAGATGCTATTATTTATTATCCAACTCATTAATTCTTATAGTACCTCCTTTTGAAGTATGAACATCTAGGTTTGCTCTGCCTGTTTTCAAACCTTTGACATGTACTTCTCTAGGTGGTAGATCGGACCACTGAACTGTGGACCGGGACGTGCGGGTGTTAAGAACATGCATATTCAACATGCTGCAGAAAATGATCCTGAATCTTTCACATTGGGTGATGGATGGGGGACGCTTTTAGAGTAGCTGAGCTCAGGTGCATGCTTTTGAATTGCGATCTTTCTTTAAGTGGGACCGTAGGTAGTGGTATGAGAGCTGGTGTTAGGTAGTCATTGCACCTTAGACTCGAAAGGAAGGACTGAGGTTAAGAACCACCCATTCTTTACTAATTATAAACCATTCTCTGGAGGATTTTCCAGCTTCTTAGACACATGATTGAAACGAGGACCCTGTTACACAGCACTTACAGTGCGTTTTTTATAGGGTGACTGGATTTGCCTAGACGGTCCCTGTTTAGGTCTCGCCTAGCGTTGCAGCGCATGCGCTGCTCGCTCGGCGAGACATATAGTTAGAGAGGTGATTTCAGAAGGGGGCTCGAACCCCCGCCCCTCATTTCCATTGGCTGGCATCATCGTTTATGCTGAACGGTGGCCTGACAATTTCTTATCTTTAGGGGGCCATCTGTTTTCACTCAGCCGCGTGTTTATTTTCGCATTGTGCTTTTACTTAAAGTGAAAGTGCGAAGCAAATCTAAACAAGCGGCTGCCTGCCCGCAATGGCGTGCGCTTGTTTTGTAAGGCAAATGGTGTTAGGTTTATTTTATTTGTGTGGCTCGTGTCTTTATAAGGGGATTATAAGCACTGCATTCCACACTGCAGGGTTTGTTTTGCACTGCTTGCTTTTGCATACAGTTAGTCGGGGGCTGCGCACCCATTGTGTCAGCATAAAAGGGGGCCCACGAGAAACATTCTACCACTCGAGTGAGTTATGGCCACTGTTCCGCAGGCACTTTCTTTCTCACGCTTCATGTTCCGCCACACATGCAATCTATTTTTAACACAATTTTCAGGAATGTTGAGAATTATAGGCATTTTTTTGCCAGTCCGCAAAAGATGTTCGATTTATAGTGTGTTTGATTTGTAACTGATCAAATTACATCCAGATTGAGTTCGTTTGTTTTCTTATGCATGTTATTGCCTCATCATTTCTCATACAATCGACCCCACCATGCGTTTAATTTTCAAAGTTTATTTTCATGGAACTCTAGTTCCAGTGAAAACATTGGAACAGTGACTTTTTGCCTCCAGTAGCTGCCACAAATTAAGCGTCTTGTTTGACCAGCAGGGGGTGCACTTGCATAGCAAACCAGTGTTCATATGCGTCCAGAGCACAGTCGCTCTAATCCGAACTCACATATAGAGCCGCCGTTAAGGTAAAATGTCATTCTGCTACGAAGTTTGAGGCTAATATTGAATTAAAAAAACAAAGTCTGACGTAAATGACCTTGAATAGTTGACATTTGCTACCGATATTTCTTGTGTATTCATCTGTATTTAAATAAAATTGCGAGAAAGAGGCGACCACATCGCTGGAGCTTTAAGACTTTTTAATAATGTTAGCCAACTCTTAATGAGCGATTGTAACAAGTAACTGTCGGGTGATTCTTCGTATATTAATGTCCTTACATTTATGCGCATATTAGCAGAATATTGGTGGAAGACCATAATATACTTATCTGAAGTCCAATAATAAGATAGAACATCCGGCTACCCGCAGCCATTAACTCTGAACCAATCTTCCCGCCCAAATCGCAAGAGACTCACCTGATGTACAGTTTGCTAAGCACAGCACGAGAGTGGGGATCGGCTTCGCGCCACCAACTTCTCCACACAATGAGGGCTGATATATTATTTCTTGAGTGGAGGGTGCCAGGTGAGTGGCGGCTCTGCCGATAGCTGTGTCCATTAGCCATACATGATGACTTTAGTAACTGTGTCCTTGCATAGTTGGGATAGCATAAATGCCCACATTTCAGATAAACGGATCCGGCATCGTTGACGCAGGGATCACCGTACATTTGGCATGTTCTGGATGAGTGTCCTCTTGCAAGCAAGCGTAGTGAGTGAGCTCAACTGTCATAAGAGGGGTTTGGAGGGGTCTTCACGGACACCGCGCTATGCAATGCAATAGGTGTTGCTTTTGGTATTGTAAATAACAATGCCTTTTAATTTTTTTAAAGGGATTGCCATTTACAATGTCAATAGCTCAAAATAATGTAATTGCGAGACCTATTGCATTGTAAATGCTTGTTTTCACCAGCTGTCCTGGCAGATTTCAAGAAATTTAGCTCATGTCCCGGTTTTTAAAGAGCGTCAACTGAAAACGGAGGGAGGTGCTTTTTATGTTTTACATAGCAGGGATAGTTAGCAGTTGTTTCAAGAAAGCAGTTTAATTCACAGGCAAGCTACTGGGTTTAAAAATTGCATTTGATGTATGTTCTTACTTCCTGTTCTGTAATTCTCTGCTGAGGAGCGCTGTCATTCTGTGCACACACTTGAAGTAAAGTTGTAGTCCTTCTTCTATTTTTGTGAAATGTCCCGGTTTTTGGCTTTAAAATTCTGGTCACCCTAGTTTTTTAGTACTTCCTAATTTTAGCAAATAAGGTAATGAAGATGTTACCATTTAAGGTGTATGCAGTATAGACAAGTAAGGAAGGCTAAACTGGATTTTAGATTGCCTAATTCCGAAGCAGGTACTAAATCACCAACTAAACCACATTCACTTCATTGTTTTGGACAGGATCATTCACATGCTTTTAATTAAACATTTAGGGGGTGATTAGTATAGCGGGCGGATCGCCACCGCCCGTATGGCTGTGGCGATCCACCCGCCAAAAGTCACCGCCCGCATGACTCCTTCCCCCCTCCCCCCCCCCTCCCCCCTGCCACATTACGATGGGGGGAAGACCATCCGACGTTTTTCTGCTGGTAGGCAATCCGCCCGATTGCCTACCGGGCGGAAAAACACAGCAATATGGTGCCGGTGCCTTGCAGGCACTGCCATCCATATTACTATGATGCCGCAGAAATGCCTTTCCAAGGGTGAGACTCCGCCATGGAAAGGCATGCGTTTTTTGCTGTTGGTGGCCTGTTGGGGGCGGGGGGCGTGCACATGGGGGGTACCTATGGCACCCCCCCTGCAATTGCATGCACAAGATGGCAGGCACCGCACGGTGCCTGCCACGTTGTGCATGCAAATGCGCGACATGCATGTATTGCATTGTGGAAGGTGCTGCTTCCAGCACTGGCAGCCACAATGCGAGTTATGCGGAATGCCACTGTGGCGGTGGCATCCTAATTGCCGGTGCGTGACCGCCGCACCACTGGCGACTGGTCCCAGCACTGCTAGGTTGGCGGGCGGACATAAGTCCGCCCGCCATCCTAATCAGCCCCTTAGTGTCAGACAAGGAAATATTTGTCCTTGCACTAAAAAAGGGCTTTATTGTGGACATTGGGCAGATTACATTACGTATTCTAGATTTTAATTCTTGAATCTCATACACGTTCATTGTCATTTTTAATCTTTATGCCCCCCTCCATACAGCTAGGATCCTTCCATCCTCTCTTTTGAGTAATTTGTGCGTCGCGGACGTCTTCCTTTGCAGGGTTTTCTGGGAAGTGGGAAAGACTGCAGGAAAGCCGACAAAATGATCGCTGGACAGAAGTTATTGTTACCCAATTCCAATCCTTCCTCATGGTCGGACTAAAGGGACAAACTTCTAGAAAGAAAACTTTGTTAACTTTTTTTGATACTACTGCAGTACCTGGCGATTCATTGATAGCCACATCTGCGTCAGGATTAAACATAAACGTTTATTGCAGTGAGCTTATCTAAACTCACTCCACTACTTTCCCAGACAATTGCACATTTCCAAAGTAAGGTATGCTGAAATGCGAACAGACCTATATTTAGCCCTTTTTGTTTTGTGAAGAGTTTGCCTGCTCTGCGTGGAATTCCCCTCTCTTGGATCTGGGATTAATGTTGTGGTTTCTGGTTCCTTTTCAGCTGCTCTTCTTACCACAGGAGATACAGTTTTAAAGAGCATCAAAAAACAATTATTTTGGAATTAGCCGCATTCTCAACCTTTCTTGTCACAGGCTTTGTTGGCAGACACTTGCATTATTGTTTTGCACTGCTAAATGTTTCCGAATCTGGTCTGATGCGCACATCAGCCGATACTTCATAATTCCCTGCGCTTATGACTGTGTTCTGTGATGTACATCTCTGTATATAACTGAACCACTGTCCCGTAACGTGGTAGGGACTTGTACATGATGTAGAAAAGTTGATCTGCTACACTGTATTTTCATTTGTCGTAGTTTTTGGGTGAGACTTATTGAAACATAATGCTATTGAGGTTCATTTTTATTGTTTATCTAGTTTATCCTTCTCAATTACTTTTGCCCTGTTTTTCATATTACAGGCATGTGGTGGACAGCCACTGTGCAAGCTTTACATCGGTTTCCTCAACATTGGTGGTCTTTGCTTAAAGTGGTAGCTCTTTGCTGTCCCTATTGTGACACTGCTGTAGTAAAGAACTGCAGGACTCCGTTGAACTTGACAGTAGATCGAGTTTATTTATCGGCAAAGACCCTGTGACTTATCAAAGCCAGGCACAAACAGTAGTTGACCAAATGCATCAGTAAACACTTGACCTAAGTGGTTATAGTACATGACCTAGTCAACATTCACTGGTGCACCACAGGGCTGAACACTATTGAGCAAGCACTAGTATGCTTGCTTACCTATGTTAGGTGTTAAATGTGGCACTGTCCCCATTATTGCTTCACTTGATGCACAAGTGGCTGTGCATAAGGAGTCCTCAAAATTCAGAAGGCTGCAGAAAATGTCCAAAACCTCAAGAGATGTCTTTCTGACAGATGGTGGTCAGCCTCCTACATAAATAAACATCCCAAATCTTGGTGCGCCAGGTATGTGAAGAGAAATTTTGGCTTTTGTTTAATACTTAAGAGGGTTTTTATAAATCTGAGCGCACTACTGTGTTAAATCAAAAAATAATATCACCAAAGATGGATTTTAGGATATCACTGCTCATTCATCATCAACATGGCTCTCCGAAACAAACTTCACAAACGCTTTTAGCACTGTACAGGAGAAGGACCCATTCTTTTCTGAAGTCTGCTGCTTTATTAACATGACAGATCCTTATTCAACGTACATGCTATTACTACCTTTTAAAATGAGAGACTATGTAATGACAGGATATGAAAGTCAATTTAAAAAACCTGCCCGGGGGGACACAGGTCTGGAGAGCATACACTTAGGGCATGGAATCTGCCAGGAGCAGTAATTGACTCGCCATGAAGAAGTACAAGAGGAGCCTTTATTCTTTGAACTATAAATAATGCACTGATGACAGTGACTACATCTCAGATGTTACAAAATAACACCGCTTACATTATGTTTACATCTTCTCTATGCTTGTATGACACAAGCCTGTTAAGGCTACAGCAGTTCTCAGAATTAGGATGCGGCACCGTTGCTGTTGTGCAAAATCATTGATTATTTAACTATTTGAACTCTCCCAAGAATATCTCCAAATACTCTTTGATGAGAACACTTGTATCCCTGAACCCGATTATCCTGGCCCTCGTAATTTTAAAGGTTTTCTTATGGAATGCACAGTTGTATTTAATGAAGGGTACTACTAACTGTGAGTAATTGTGAGCATGTTTGGTACCTCAGATTACCCAGTGTCCTATCTTTGTGGTTACGTGCATGTATGGGGCATGGAACAGATGGGAAGTATCTTCAAGCTCAAATACTCTGGTGGTCTAAATACTGCGTTTTGTATTATTCAAGCCTTGGCACACCTCCATTCTATGCGTGTTTGTACATGGAATCAAGCTCTAGAACTTCATACAGTGAGCTACAAAAAGACCTTCACACGCTGCAAAAGGTGTTCTAGTCATGGAAACATATCACTATGTAAAACTAGCATGAGCCTTTAAAACTATGCAGCTTTCAGTGCTGGTGTGATGTTTGGGGAAAAAAACACTTCATACTCCTGTGCCCAACCTGGAAATGACATCTACTGCAATTAGTCACTTTTTTATTTTGCAATAATTCAGTATTGAAATATTAAGTTTCACACTTTTCAAAGCAATCAACAACAAACGTTTTACAGGAAGCATAGAAACAATGCAGACCCTCAACCTCTCAGCCTTTGTTGAGCAATAAGAACCCTAAGCACAGCCCAATTGACACCCTTTTCAGGGGAGCATGCCAGAATGAAACCTCAAATCCAGATGCCCTTACATTACCACTAGTCACATTCTAAGTAAGTGCATTGGTTGAAGTTTGTAGGAGCCCCTAGAGTTCAGGAAATCAAAAAGAGAAGGGTTCTGGGGTTTGCGTGCTGGCTGCTGATTTCAGGGTGAATATTATCTGTCAGTCAGAGGTGGGCCCCATGGTCTTTTGAACCACTCGGTTTGTGGAATAGTGAAAATGACGTGTGGTGCTCGGTGACATCTCTACAGGTTGAGCAGAGAAGCCTCTCCTAAGACGAGGAAAGCTCTCCAGACACCTGCCTGCTCCTCCCTTGACGTGCAGCCATTAAAACCTTAAGACGTGCCCCGCGGGCGCGCGGTTAAATTATACCCCGCACGCCCTGTTTATTAAGGAGAGCGCTGTGACCTTGGGAGGACTTTAATGTGCAGCCTTTGATTTTCCAAACTCTGCTGTTTGAGCGCAAGCCGGGACGAGGGGAAAATAACACGAAAACAAGAAAAGAGCAAGTTAAAGACCGTACTCTTTTGATGTGTGTCTGGAAGGGAATTTTAACAGTTTATCAGGGGTTCTGAGATGCGGATCAGTTAGGCAGTTGGGTAGGTGGTGAGGAGCGCAGATGCTTCAACGGTTAAAGCGTCATCATGCACCCATGCAGACCACTGCATTAGGAAGGTGGTCTGGAAAGGAAACAAAGCATCATTTTTATTATTTTTAAAATTGAAAATCCAGAATAATTTTAATATTAATCATAATCGCAATAATAGTATTTTTTTAATATGGAAATAACTACACCTTGTATATATGTTAATACTTTCTGCCATTGTTTCTCAATAAAAAACAACAAAGATATTAGAAATCCATAAATAATTGAAAATGGTTTGGGTAATATTGTTGAATATAGGGTAAATGTTCACTTCCAGCAATTTTAAAGCTGGTTAATTTTAATTTACTTTACTTCCATTGGGGACAAAAGAGCTGCAGGATCTAGGTGCAGTATTTGGAAACAAGAAATATTTAGGGCCTTTTAAAAGATCATGTTTATTTTGAAGGGCCTACCGTTTTGAAATGCTATCAGACTAGGATTTGCATTAAAAACCCATCACCTGTCTGCACATGCTGAACGAGGCATATGGGTTGGGGATCTTTAACACTCGATAGCAGCATGTTTAATTCGATCCGTGTATCCGGGGAAGCCACATGAAACCTTTTTTCTGTACATAATATGCAGAGCTTTGAATCTCTGCCCTGAATTTCACCACTAGCCAATATTGGGCCTTGATGGTTTAGATGTTCTTCTGGAACTTGCCCCATACTGTTTCCAGACGAGCTGCAAAGTGGTGCAAGGCCAGAATTGTGCTTAGTAGATTGTTTGTAAAAGACACACAATTGATGGACAGAATGCAGAACAAATCAAAACATTCACCCCCAGTCAAGAGATCTGGGTGAAATCCATCATTTCTTTGCTCAGCATGCAACCCCTGTTTAGACCTGGCCACATGCAAATCAGTCTTGACGCTGTGCCTTATGGGAACAGTCCAGCCTGAACTGCCAAGCCAGGTCCTCCCTGGAATGGAAACAAGCATCCTAGGACCTGTTTCGGGGTTTCACCCCTCATCAGCCAGGATAGCTTGAATCCAGTGGCACAGTGAGCCTGGGACCCACGTCTGGACATACCCGGCACACTTAGGGCGAGAAAGCAAAAGACACACAATTGATGGACGGAATGCAAAAAAAATCAAAACATTCACCGCCAGTCAAGAAATCTGGGTTAAATCCATCATTCTTTTGCTCCCCATGCCACCCCAGTTTAGACCTGGCCATATGCAAATCAGTCTTGACCGTTTTCCTCATGGGAACAGTCCAGCCAGAACTGCCGAGCCAGGTCGGGCCCAGACTTGGGTCCCTTGCTCACTTTGCCACTGGATTCAAGCTAGCCTGGCTGATGATGGGTGTTACCCCAATACCGGTCGGGGATGCTTGTTTCCAGTTCATGGAAGACCTGCCTTAGCAGTTGGGGCTGGACTGTTCCCATGAGGCCGAGAGTCAAGACTGATTTGCATATAGCTGGGTTTGAACTGAGGTGGCGAAGTGAGCTAAAGAAGATGATGGATCTGTGACTGGGAGTGAGTGTCTGAAAAATTTCAGCGCCCCGTCCATCATCTCCTTGTGTTAGCTAGATTGTTTGGGCAGACCTTGAAAGGCAGAATTTCTTTAGGTGATGTAATTTAGATGATCTCCACCGGGAAACCAGGCAATCAGGCAATTGAACCGTTGCATCTATCATGCAGGTTTGCCTTCGCTGGGCTCCCTCCTCCTAATAGTTTACTTTATGGACTTCTCTCTGTTAGAGCATTTTGTGTTTTTTGATGCATATCCTTGCCGATTATTAAATTAATAAAATCAACTTTTCCTCCATTGCTACTTAATAGCTGTCCCCTTATAGCCTTTGTAATCACGAGATGGCATGCAGTTGAAATATGACCCCAAATATGGAGTTGTCTGCAACACCTTGTTGTACCATTAAGCTGACCAGGTCTAGAATTCAGTTCTTGCTGTTTAGTCTGGCCTGGCTCTGACGACAAACTTATATAACCGAAACACTGACATTATCTTTAGCATTTGGGACGGATGTTGTGACCTAACTTTTCACTTAAATAAAGAAAGAAAGAAAATAATTGTAGCACGTGTGGCTGTAGATGCACATGCTCTGCCTACTCCTGTCATCCAGTATTGGGCTCAGACGTTTGCAATTTGTTTTTCTTCGAAGAAGTCTTTTGAGTCACGAGGTACGATGTGAGTCCTCCTTTATTTGGTACTGCACATGGGCACCAGCTCCAATGTTAGATTGTTGTTCTACGCCTTTTAGAAGTGTGCTGATGCCCTTTATATGTCAAGGGTAGATCTCTAGTGTTCCAGGATTGGCCAGAATGCTACCAAAAGTGGCTACTGTATACCAAAGATGGCCTACTGTTGTGTCATGGATAATCAAAATTTCTCTGGTAAAACCCCAAATTTTACTATACCGGGTACTGTTACTACGGGGATTGATTCATTGTTGCAGAGAATGGTCACAGTGTGTCAAGTGTAGACCCCTTTAGGGAAGGTGAGTCCCCAACCATGCCCTCATACTCTCCTGACTGTACGCTCACAACTCCATTCTCATGCATATAGACAGATAAGCACCCTCAGACTCATTACTCCCCGCCCCCTTTCTCCTAAGGACTGCAAAAGGTTCTCTGTTCTCACTATGGATACACTGAGGCCCTGGAAGCGTGATTAGGGGCAGCAGGGACAGGCTGAAGCTGTACTGATTGCTTCTGCTTATCTGGTCCAGGCCCTGCCTCCTGTACCAATCAACAACAGAAATAATATTTTTGGCTGTTAGTATGTGAGAGCTTATGACCTAAATTCATTAAGGGTATTCCAGGTATGAGAATGCGACACAGGGTGTGGAGATGACAAACAAATGTGCACTAATTTGATAACATGGGAGTCTAAGGAGAGTTCTGAATCCATTTCTTAACCCAAGGATTTTCACTATCTACGGAGGAAGGATGGAGCCCCATTGTGGATGGCCAAGCCAAGGCAAAGCTGTTGCTACTGCTAACATACCATGGCAATTTATGATGTTTGTTTTGCCGGGGTTGAATGTCAAATGATCCCTGGTAATCCATGGATTTTATACATTGAACCTATGTAGGTACTAAAGAAGGTGAATTGGCTACTTTGAAGATGGTTTACATGTCATTAGCTTAATTTTAGCATGTTACTCTGAAAGAGGGGGTTAATGAAATTAGGGACGTTGTTTATGAATTGAAAATTGGTGGAGATCTTATTGAGCGGACAGGTGTTCCACTGGTCACAGGGATGCTCTATGAGCGATGTTGGGCCATTTGTCCTTTTTGAGTGGAACAATGTGAACCAGACTAGAGCAAAGCACATGATTCACAGGTCGTTCAATGTGATCGAGCAGATTGTGATGGTTCACTGTATCGAATACTGTCAAAAAGTTATCTCAAATGCACATTGGCCTGTGTCAGGTAACCACACCAACGAACTCCTCGAACGTCTGAGAGTATTGGCATAGTTTGAAGAGCTTTGAATGACACAGATGAAAAGCAACACCTAGAGGAAAATGTAATCTTACCTGGCAGTTATGAGTTCAACATATTGTATTTGGGTAACCATCATCGAACTAAAATTGCCATATCTCTACCTTCACCATACTTTTCATAACACTCTGTTGTGTTATATCCCTGAACGAACTACACCTCACACTCTTGTGGTTGGGATATATCGGAACCCGGCATAAAGGAATTCCATGATGATAAGCCTTTTCCAGAGACACAGCCCTACAGCCAGTTTGTGGTTCCTAAAACCTGGGATTAGGTCCGTACTGAGCAATCCATGATTTTCAAAAGCCAGTGAGTGTAGAGTAATGGAGTGTGATGGATGTGTCAGAAAATTCCACTATGCCCATTGTTCTTTGGAAATGGTGCGGCCTCCATAGCTTCAGTGGCTTTTTCGATCCTGAATGTAACCTGGTGTAGATGATCAGAGTTGTCTGATCGGTTCATGAATGGAGATTTCGTGTTGCTGGTAGAGGGTAGTATGTAAATTGCTGGTATAAAGTTAAAGTGGCAGAGAATATCTTGACTCGCGTCTTCAGGTTAATTCTCTCGTGAACTGAAATCTAGTGGTGACCAGTTAATAACTGGCCTGGCCCTTCCTTAATCATTGTTGTTTGTTTCACATATTGGAGAGAGTCGTCCTCTTTTTCATATTTGACTAGACTGGCTAAGAAAAGCAGAGTTATGGATTTAAATACTTAAATCAACACTTTATACCCTCTAATTTGTTTTCCTTTACATGGCTGTTTAGCTCATCTGTGCCTGTAAAGCTCAATTTGAAATTCAGCCGTGACCTCACCCCCAAAGGAACATTCTGACCTGAATTATTGTGCCACATTCCCTTCTCGAGGGTGAAATAATGGTCAAGAACTAACTACACAAGCTTCCTGTCAAAGCCCCTGTAATATTAAGGCCAGCTGCATCATCTACAAGGCTATCGGGAACATGACCCGATTTACCTGATCAAAGAAGTAATCACCCCACGCTGACCGAGCCACACCCTAGGACATCACTAGGCCTCCGTTTACGCACCCATGATATGAAAATCCCCACCGACATGAAAAATGCTCCAGTTCTCCTGCCATTCACAAAGTTAGTAATCATTTGGTAACTGACTCCTGTCCAAGTCATATTCTAGACTACTGGCCTTTTATTTACCGCTCTGTTGCTGCTTAGAGAGGTTTGTTGTATAAAAGTAGCTGTATATAAACGTACACATGTATATATTTGTAATCGATAATAAAATTTCTGAAGTTTTAAAAAAAGCTCACAAGAATCCAAGTATTGGGAAGCTGCATAGAAATTATGCTTGCAGTAAACATATTTTTTTGTTTTCTGTGAAGTCTTATGTCAACGAATCTGTTTTTCATTCACTCTTGATCTGCCCCGATGGCCATTCCTTGTAATGTGTTGCCCATCGGCATCGTTTCTCCCTTCTTACCACCGATTTAGAACAATAGGCGCTCCCAGTATTGAGAAGCCTTACAAACATAATCCAGATTATTAAAGACACGCCTTTTATTCCATTTGTGCTTAAAGATGCTTTTAAGAAAGCCATGGTCTGTTTCCTGTAAAATATGCATTCTATCAAATGTTACTTGTTTATGTTTAGGAATTCAGCGCGCGCAGTCACTGTATGATCTCATGGCGCCTGATAGCAGGCGCAGCAACAGACATCTCTTTAAAAGAAAAATGTTTTCAACAGTCTTTGAATTAAGGAGCAGTATAAAGTGAATTGCAATAATCATGTTTGGACATGATAAAGGCAGAGATTGCGTTGTGAGGAGCAGAGAGAAGATGCATAAACATGCAAAGTCTCCTCAACTGAGAGCTGCAGGTAGTAGCGTAGTAGGTATTTGTTGGCTCATCTCCAGTTTATCTAATTTCGCTCCCAGATTTTTCACAACCTGTGTGGCCACCAGAAGGGGCTCAATTAATTCTAAAAGGGAGCATTGATTATGTATTATTGAAACATGTTTCTTATCATCATTGAGTTTGACCCAGTTTATGCTTATCAAATGTTTTATGTCCACAATGTATGGTCCAACTTTCTCGAGTGATCCTGATGGGCTATTCAGGTGAAACAGAAGTTGAGTATAGTCTGGCAGATGTAAAGTTGCAGACCCGCCTAACGCACCAGGGTAGGCAAGGGTTCAACATAGCTGTTAAACTAATATGGTGACAATGCTGATCCCATCCCTGAGGGACGGCCACAAAGGTGACCTTTTTAAGACTTGCATAAAAAAATCATCCAATTAAGCTATATTAGTGTTGTTTCAAAAAGAAGGCAAATCATGTCAACACCTCACCTGTCCTGCCCAAAGGTTTCTTCTGGATACACTTGTTAGTAACCTTAACTTCGAGCACCTTTTGTAGAGGAAAATTCATTTTTCTTGCCCGTTACTTTTCTGTTGTAAAATATGAATGTTTATATTGATTTCCTGGAGCCAGGCAATGCACAATTGCATTGGATTTTCAAGTCACTCATTTGTCCTAGTCATCAACCTTGGCCACTGTACGTACTGTGTCGCAGCACTTCTATAGTACTTCTGCCGCTTTTTAAGGCTCCAACGCTCTTCCTGACGGTTGACTTGAGTAATTACTATGTCTTTTGCATATTGTGTTGCATGGATAGAGGGAATAGTATTCATATCTATTACTCTTTAATTTTGTTGTTGTGTGTGAGACCTGAAGAGCGTGCTTCAGACTTTGTGCAGTAGTGTGTACCTCCATCTTACATATGTGGTTGTAAGCAAAGGAATGTGAAATTAGGACCAGAAGTAGTATATACAAATCAGTCAACAGATTGTGACAAGGGTTCTGTTGGGGCCAGCATCTGAGAAAAGCCAGGTCATTATTTTCCAATATCTCAATTATTGTTGATGGTCATTATCATCTTCGGGAAGGTATTCTAGAGTGAGTATGTCTGTACTGAGATGTGTCTCCAACCTAAGCACGTTTATCATAAGAGGGGATTATTTGGTGATGACCTGTGCTTGATCTAAGGTTTCTCCATTTGTTGTATAACCCGACATTGAGTTGTAAGAAATTTGGCCCTTACATTGGCTTACACGGTCTGCAATACAATAGGCTCTGAAGAATATTCTTCTTACCATGATAACCCGTGAAGTGCTTTGACAGTAGGAGTGATGTGGTCCTGTTTGCTTAAGTTAAGCACTTGTCCTTCTTATACGTTCTGAATTCTTTATAGCTTGAAAAAAGGTTTTGTACCTAGTGTAATGCGGAGAGCATTTTCCATGTACACATAGAATATCACTAGGCCAGAGGCATCTCCATCCTGTGCAAAAGCAGTTTGTGGAGGAAGATACATCTTATTGTACAGAAGGTGTCATGAGGGGTTCACGTGGGAAGTTTGAGCCCATGATCACACCATAAGTTTTGACTTCTGTTTATGTGGTTGTGGCTGTCACTTTTTGATTTTGCCAAGATCTACACATATTTGCGTTTTTGAGTAGTTGAGCTTTCAGGTGATTTTCTAGCATTCACTGTAGAATGGCAGTTAGACATTCACCATGTCCACATGCCTGGACTTCGGAAGATGTTCCAATTATAAGAGGACCTAAGTATCATCAGCATGTTCATAGCATGTGAGATTGAATGAATTCACAATGACCGTAAGAGGGGACAGTTCAAAGTGGCAATTGTTGATCCTCGTTAAGCACCAACTTCTGGAGGATTGTGGGTACTTAAATGGTAGCAGTGGAACAATATGGGATCTGTCCTTAAGGTAGGAAGTTATACCTTAACCATAGAGTCTTTGGGTTAAAATGTAGTGGTCAAATGCTAACAGGTCGAGTATGTCAGACGCTCATTTAGTGTAAGAAGGTGCCTTTGAGCTTTCCGCGTCATGTCCAGTACAAGAGCCCAGCAATCAGGGACTTTGTAGCTGAACCACCTACAGTTTTACAATCACGCCATTAAAGGATTTTCTCTAGAATAGATAGTGCCATCTAGTTACATAATTTGTAAAATGCCAAACCCTGAAAATAAGCCTGTTGCAAAGACGTCCACACAATAAATATTTGTCAACTGTGTGTTATGATTCTAACCGTGGGCATTCTTGGTTCCCTGACCTGCCACGCTAGTCATAAGCTCGCACCACCTTCCCTTGATCTGTGTAATTCCCAGAAAAATACTTGCAATTAACTCTACAAAGCTGCCAAAAGACACAGACACTCTTATGAAGGCGATGAGAATGACAAAGAGAGATAAATGCATTTTTGTTATTGAAAAAACATTGCAAGTCCAGACATGCCCTGCATGAGGACTCACTAGCAAAGACGCGCTGCTTTTAAGCATGCTCTCACAGGGTCCTCTTGCTTACACAATACGTCCCATCTAGCAGTGAGAATAGTTACCGCTGTGTATTTTATACACGGTTAATAAGGTTAGGACCTGTATTGCTTTTTTTATATTGGAAGAATGTTACATAGTGCTTTGGAACCCAATACTGTATTTTTGATGTATGTGGCTTATTAAATGAGCAGCATATAGGGAGTTGGTGGTTTTTCTAAATAATGTAATATGAGTGCAGTGGGACTCTAAAAAGGTAGCTTAGCAATAAAAAGAGAACACATTTATTAAATTATACCCTGACCCACAAAGCCATGTCTGCAGCCACACTCCACCCCCTCCACTGGTATTAGATTCTACACTACACCTGCTCAGTAGGCCACTCACCACTCCCTAAACCACATTCCAACTAACCAATTTACCCATCCATTCACTAGACCCTGCTATACTCTCAAAATGACACTCTTACTATCCAGATGACCCGTTTTGTGGCCTTCATTTCACCCAGCAGATCACACCCCAGCCCACTAGATTTCACACACTAGTCTATAAAATTCCCATAACTAACGTGGGTTTACAGGATACGTGCAGAATGGTACTATTCTGATGAACATACAAGCACACTAGCAGACCTGCCTGGTCCTAGGCCTTTGGAAGGTGACAGGAGTTTCCAGTATTTGACAGGGCAGTGGAAGAGAATCTAGGAACAGGTGACCAGAGTCACATTAAAGTAACCCATTATTGTATTTTCTTGTGTGCACTTCACTAGAGGAGCTGTGTTCAATGCTCCAGGGGTCATTCTTTTTGAAACCTCTTTCACACTAGGAAGTTAGCGGTTCAGCTTCACCGCTCTCGCTGGTCGCTATCGCGCACGCCCAGGATAAAAGAGGGCGGATGACGCAGTCGCGTAGCGGAAGCGTCGCCGGCGCGCCGAAGGCAAGCCCGTTTGCGCCCGTCCGCATCCGGACCGCAGCCAGCGCCAGCCATGCTGTTCGAGGGGGCTCAATATTAGGAACAGTTTGGAGCAAGGAGCAATTACTTGCTCTTTCTACTGTAAACTGCCACAGCCCTCACTGTCTGGACCTCGGTTCAGAAGAACAAGAGGGGGGGGGGGAAGTCCCTGCGAGTTCCAATGCCGCTCCTGCAGCTTCAGGCTGGAGAATGTCAGTGAGGACAAAAACAGTTCAGGGGCTGTTCCTAATAGACTACATACTCCTCCCCAAAGGCCCTCCACTAAGGCGTGTCTTGTCAATTGCAGATCTCTGCCCAAACACGCAGATGACATCTGGTTCAACTTAAAGACGAATGCCTGGGACATCATGTTTTTAACTGAAACCTGGATGCGAGATAGTTCTTACCCACACATAGCATTAGCCATTCCAGCAGGCTATAGGATCTCCATAGTGAATCGTGCTGAAAATAGAGTGGGAGGTGCCCTTGCTATTATTATGAGAGAAGACTGGGAGATCACGTTTAAGGGAATTGATAATCTGGGACAGATTGAGGCTATGTTTTACTGCATCAAGCCTGCCAAGGCTCCCCCTATGGCAGGACTACTTGTCTATAGACCCCCGAATGCCCCAGCGACCCAGATGTTGAAACTCTATGATACCATTGCGGATCTGTTACTAAAATACACGAACTTGACAGTCCTTGTGATTTCAATGTCCATATGGACAATTCCAACTGCCCCTTAGCTGTTCAGCTGGCGGACACCCTGAAGGGACTGAATCTGACGCAAAGGGTAGCGGCACCTACACATGTGGCTGACCACATGTTAGATCTACTCTTCACCAATGATCATGCTCTACAGGTAGAGGACCCGCTATCTCTGACCTGGTCAGATCATTGCCTGATTCCTTTTAGTACTTGCCGGTTTCCCCGCAATGATTTGGTAAAACCAATCTTGGAGTTCAGGAGGAATTGGAATAAGGTCTCTACTGAATCAATGGGCCTCAAGCTACAGACCACTCTCCCCTGGCTCACAGGAGACCCTAGTCAAGATGCACTAACCTTTAATCAGTGGATCACGTCCGCTCTGGATAAAACGGGCCCGATGGGGAAAAAAAGGAAGCTTGCTAGGAGCAAACCTTCAGCTCCTTGGTTTACGGACAAGGTCCGGACAGAGAAGAGTCTATGTAAAAGGCTGGAGCGTGCTTGGCGTAAACACTATGAGCCTTCAGCCAAATGTGTATATAAAGCAGCGCTAAGAAAATTTCACTCCCTAAAGCGTAAGTCCATTAAGACTTTTTTTTGCCAATCAGATTAATTCCTCTGATAAGTCTATGAAAGAAATTTTTAATATTGTCCAGGGCTTTATTAAACCTGAGGCACTGAAAAGCACTATTCCTTCCTCCAAAACTCTGTGAAAAACTAGCGACTTTCTTCCAGACAAAAATCCAGGATAGTTACTCCTTCCCACTCTCAGGAGCACCAGATGCTCCATCTCATATGCCCAGTTTAACTAGCATGTGGACAGCTTTTCGCACCTTAAGTTCAGAGGCATCTCTGGTGGAAATTAATAAGATAAAATTAGGCTCTCCTGCGGATCCTTGTCCTGCCAGATTTTTAAAACTATTTGCCCCTTGGCTTCACCCGGTATTGAATGATATCTGGAATTCCTCGCAGGTGATGGGGATTTACCCCTCCAGCTGGAAAAATGCATATGTCCAGCCCATTTTGAAAAAGGAAGATGCAGATCCTACAGAGCCCAAAAATTTCAGGCCAATCTCTCTCCTTCCTGCTCCGGCTATAATTTCTAGAAAAGGAAGTCCAGAAACAACAGACTGAAGGATCTAGGGGTGTCAGGAATGGTCTGGGCCTGGTTCCGCTCTTTTCTAGAAGGGCGCACGCAGCAAGTGGTCCTCCATCCTCATACCTCCACTTCTAGCCCCTTCAAGTGCAGGGTCCCACAGGGCTCGGCCTTAAGCCCTTTGATTTTTAATGTGTATCTTACCCTTTTGGTGGCAATAATTGAGAAATACGGGGTGAAGGTCGTCTCGTATGCGGATGACAAACAACTAGTTTTCTCCTTTAAAGACCACAGTGAGACGGCCTTTGTTAATTTTAAGCAGTGTCTTTTGAACATCTCAACTTGGATGACAGATAACTGCTTGAAATTAAACCCAGATAAAACAGAAGTCCTGTTTTTTAATCAACCCATTACCCCACAGCCAGAGCTCTGGTGGCCGGTTGAGCGAAATCCGCCTCCGCTCCCAGCTACCTCTGCCAGAAATTTGGGCTTTAAGTTTGATACACAATTGACAGGCAAAGTGCAAATTGCCCATGTTTCAAGGCAGTGTTTTTGGAAGTTGAAGGCTCTCCGGAGCTTTCTTCACTATCTTCCTATGGACTGTAGGAAGACTGTGGTGCACGCATTGGTCACTTCCCACTAGACTATGCGAACAGCCTTTACTTAGGACTCCCTGAGTATCTACTCAGAAGGCTGCAGATTATTCAGAACGCAGCAGCTAGGCTTGTGCGGAATGTGCCAATGCGTCACCACATAACCCCCCACGTGCTCAGCCTTCACTGGTTACCAGCGAAAAGAAGAGTAGAGTACAAAGCTCTCACTTTGGCACATAGAGCAATGAATATCACTGGTCCGCATTATCTGAGGCAAAGACTCTGAAAATACAGCAACAAGAGAGCACTCAGATCAAATGAACAGAATCATCACGACTGTCATCATCAGATGACAACACTTGTGTTATTCAGTGGGCCGCTGCCTATCACATGGTAGACATACTCGTTACACTGGAGGATAAATATTTCCTAGTGGAGACACTGTCGAGAACCGTATGCACCTTCCAGTTTCTCCCCATGTTGAAGGCCATTATCAAGTTGCACCGCATATCTTCAAGGAGCCGATGAAATCTCAGATGGTAATTCCCAGGATTGAGAAAGTTCAAGCCTGCTCCATCTCACCCCCTATACATCAGTATCCCTGGTAGTTTCTGCCACTCACAAAAAAGTAACAATATAGGCAGCAAGTGACCACCCTTGACAAGGAGAGCAAGGGCATAAGTGCGTCTGGCAAAAGAATGGCAGTTGGCCCCACCACACACTAGCACATAGCCAATTCTGTGGGTCTCCTGTCGCGATATGGCATGGCTAAATGGGAGGAGATGGAGGCTTTCATGCAAAATCTTCGTGATCAGTATAGTAAGAAGGGGAGGGGGTTGTGGAAGAGGGGAAGGCTATCTATAATGCCACCATAGATGTGTGTGAGACTTGGCTGACACAGCTGCCAGAGAGATGAACACATCTGTCATGCTCCGAAACTCCTAAATACGTATATAGGGCTTTAAGCCAGATGTCCAGCAACACCTAATCAACTTGCGCTTTGACATACAGTACCTCTTTGACCAGCAGATTGATTAGATGGTAGAAAAAAGTAAAGAAGGATTCAGACACCACAAACCCCATGGGTGAGCTTCATCCAGGATTTCCTTTCTGATGTAGCAGGCAAGGGGTGGGTCGAAAGCCATCTCCCGGAACCAACACATTTGTATCAGTGACCGCAACAGGCCTATCAACTACATGGAGTGAGGCTATATACATTACACAGCAGTAGAGAGAGAGTGTGCCACTTTAGTCATCCCAGCATTTCCATATTTTCGAGAATCTCCTTACAGACCAAATTCTCAATGCATAAATGTTCTTGTATAATATACTCTCCGCATTTTCATGATCTATTGACTCAAGGTAGGGAGTTCCTTAGATTTCCAATTTGCTAATATCAGAGATATTGCGACCAGAGTGGAAATAAAAATACATTGACGCTGTCCTTTTGACATCTTTGATTGATGAGTCGCAATGCCAAAAAGAGCCACATAAGCATGGGGGTCAATTTCAAAAGTCAATTTGAGATGGATCATTGAAAAGATCTCTTCCCAAATTTCATCCAATAGATGGGAAGTAAATCCCATATGGAGCCAGTCCCCGTTTTCATACTTGCACCCAAAACAGGCTTGCATAAATTGGGGATGCATTTTATGATTTTATGATTTAGCGCCGGAGTATGATAGAATATTCATCTGCTAATAATAATAAGAACTTGGCAGGTAATGAAGGCTCCATTGAGGAGCCCTGATATTGCACCTTGTTAATTATGTTTCTCCAGTATTAGGGTGTCTTTCATAGATTCACATGCTTGAATATTCCCCGTCGTCGGAGTGGGAGTCCCACGGTAAATAAAATAGCAATATATACATATATATATAGTAAAATATATACATAAGTAATCATATAATTAGTGCATATAGGTGTAAAACACACATAGTGTACCTATAAGAGAAAAACTCCATAGGAATACAATGGAGAGAGACAAAAGACCTTTGTAGTCTATCTCTGTCATTATGTAAGTCCGAACTCCAGCCAATCAGGCGTCAGCCCCTCTCTAGAACCTTCTCCTCAGAGCCTCTCACCTCAGATTTTCTACCGCACGTCGTGTGACAGGGAGTCTCCCTGAGCTCTGCTCAGTTTTGTCAGTGAGGATGTCTTCTAGTAAGAAATCTTTGTTTAGACCATGCTCTTCATGTGGAAAACTGCGTTTGTTCTCTGAGGACCCACACAGTAAGTGTATTTACTGTTTATATCCTGACCATGAGGTGGCAAAATGTAAGTTTTGTAGAACTTTTTCTACAAAAACTCTAAAGGACAGAGAAGGCCGCCTGCTTTTATGGCTACAGAGACTGAAGGACAAGGATAACTCTCCCTCTGATGTGGAAAGTCTCTTTTCTGGTCGTTCTCAACCAGCCTCTAAGCGCAGTAGTGTGCAGGAGTTACCATCTCCTTTCCTGAAGAAAAAGAAGCTGGCTTTGCCTCTGACAACTGCCACCTTTGTGGTTTCACCTACTGCTTTGTCGCCTATGGGACACTGTTCTCAGGCTGCTGAGGCGTCTACTTCCCATTCCTCGGGGAAAACTTTGTCAGCCTCGTCGACGATGCTCCCGACGACGAGATCTGCTGTTTCTACCTCGTCGACGGTGACCCCGACGACGACGTCAGCTGCTTCGTCGTCGACGAGCGTTATGTCGACGTTATCCTCGTCGACGATTACCATCACTTCTTCAAGGGCAGTGACTTCTGTTGTGCCCATTACTTCGACGTCGACGAAGAAGGTAAAGGTTCCGTCGACGAAGACTGTGTCGTCGACGAAGACGTCGTCGAGCTCGTCGACGCCCATTCCGTCGGCGAAGAAAAAGAAGATCCCGACGACGACACTGTCGACGGTGGTTCCGTCGACGAAAGCCTTGTCTACGAAGACCTCGACGACGGCTCCGTCGGCAGCGGCTCCGTCGACGGTGGCTCCGTCGACGGTGGCTCCGTCGACGGCGGCTCCGTCGACGGCGACCCCGTCGACGGCGAATCCGACGACGGCAATCTTGTTGCCACAGACGTCGTCGACGATAATTCCGTCGACCATCATTCCTTCGACGACGGCTCCGTCGACGAGTACATCCCCACAGACATTCGTAAGGGTACGAATACGCGGTGTGGCGCCTACCCAGAAAACAAGAAGGGAAGGAGTTTCTTGGACACCATTACCTCCTACTGTGGGCTTGGAGAGCCAGGAACATAATATTCCTTTGGGAGTTGCACAGCCTCCCTCACCATTATTTGCTACAGATTCGGATCAGGAATCCGAGGGGTTACCGGAGTCTTTCGGAACGGCACAAAGTCCATCCGACTTGGTTATTAAGTGCCAGGATGTCAGTAGTGAGGAGGAGGATCCGGTATTTATACACCAGGCCCCTCCGAAGCATAAAACGGCGACTCTTCCTCTGTCGCTCATTACTAATCTCCAACGCATGTTGGACGACTACAACCAACGGTTCCCTCTATCCCCTCAACGTTCAGAGGTTCCGTCAACCCCGGTGATTCCAGCAATTATTCCACCGGTACCTATTGTAAATCCTGCTCCACAGATGCCGCCTGTACCTCCACGACAGGTTCCGGAAAGGGTGTTGCCTCATTATGAGCCTGTAGAGGAAGGCCCTCAGGACCCAGAAGAGGGTGAAATCCCAGATGATGATGGGGATGTAGATGACAATGATGATGATATGGCGGAGTGGGACAATTACCAGGCACAAACACCATCCCCCTCACAAATAGTAACAGGGGATTCACCTCCAGTGGACATAGCCAATTTTCACCAACTGATGGAAAGGGCATCACACCGTTTTAAGTTAACAACGGAGCGCAGGGAGGAAGATTGCTTCCTTTATGATTTCAAGAATCAACCCTACAAACAGACTCATGCTATTCCCATAGTTGAGTTTATTTGGGAAGAAGGCAAGAAATTAATGCAGACACCGAATACCTTGCCAGCTCAGGTGCCTCGATTGGAAAAGAAATATAAGGCACCGATAGGAACCCCAGCATGCCTCACGGGTCAGGCTAAACCTGAGTCGGTCGTTACGCAGGCAGCGCAACGTAAGGCGAAAAATCCGGCATCTTCTATCACCTCGCCTCCGGATCGTGACGGACGTCGGATGGATGCCATAGGGCGTAAATTCTCTTCTATGGCCTCTACGGTGGTTAGAGCAGCTAATGCCTTGGCCATCCTGGGACGATATGACAGACAAGTTTGGGCTGATATCTCGGATGTGGTTCAGGAGTTACCAGAGCCATCTAAAGTGGAGGCAATGAAGTTGCTCCAAGAGGGAGAAGCGGCATCGGCGGAAATAATCGATTGTGCAGTGGACATCGCCTGCATGGGTTTCCGTCAGCTTGCCGGAGCGGCTGTTCTGCGTAGGCAAGGATGGTTAAAATCTACATCCTTTCGTCAGGAGGTTCAGTCTATGATCTTAAACATGGCATATGACGGCGAGTCTTTATTTGGGAGCCACGTCGATGAAGCTCTACAGTCCATAAAGAAAGACACTGAAACAGCTAGGTCACTAGGAAACCTTCAATTTCAGCGGAGTAATTTTCGTGGTGCACGCGGACGCGGCACCTCCTCAAGTTTTCGAAGAGACAATAAACAATACAAACCTTACAATCAAGGGTCCAACCGTTACTCTTATGGACAGCAACAGCAAACATCACGGCAGCAAACCTCCAAGTCATATAGAGGAAAATCCTCATACAGAGGATCCGCATCAAAGAGACAGTGACTCTTACCGGACAGACAAGGTTGGAGGTCGAATCTCTCTGTTCTTTTCCCAATGGTCCTCCATCTCAAAGGACCGTTGGGTTTTGGACATTGTGAAGAAGGGACACGCCTTAGAATTCACCAAATTCCCTCCTCCCACTCCACCCTCCGGACCGCCACCAGCTCACATGAAAGAACTGTTGCATCAAGTCCGACTTTTAAGGCAAAAAGGAGCTATAGAACTGGTACCAGTGTCTCAGAAGGGAAAAGGTTTTTATTCCCGGTTCTTTTTGATCACAAAGAAAAACGGAGAGTGGAGGCCCATCCTCGATCTAAGAGCACTAAACAAATATATAAAGAGCCAATCCTTCCGTATGATGACGCTGGTAGACATCTTGCGCTTACTCTTGCAGGAAGATTTTCTGGCGACTATAGATCTCCAGGATGCCTATTTTCATATCCCTATTTTACAGCGGCATCGAAAGTTCCTGCGTTTTCGAGTGGGTCAACACGATTACCAATTCAAAGTGTTACCATTTGGCCTGCGCTCAGCCCCTCGAGTGTTCACGAAGGTACTGGCTCCAGTAATAGCGTATTTGCGCCTCCAGGGAGTGCAAATATTTCCATACCTGGACGATTTTCTCCTGAAATCTCAGTCAAGCACTCACCTGCGACAACACACTCTTCTGTGCCAGAACGTGTTTCGCTCTTTAGGCCTGTCCGTAAATATGGAAAAATCCCAACTTCATCCGTACCAACAAAGAGATTTCCTGGGCGCAACTCTGGAGACTGTGTCAGCGAAGGCATTCCTCTCCCAGGAGCGTCTCAAAAAGATGCTGCGACTGGTGGCTCTGATCAGATCAAGAGAGTCAGTTTCTGTGAGACTATTAAAATCATTTCTGGGGATGGCGTCATCATCCATTGCCTTGATCCCTCATTGCCGGCTGAGGACACGTCCTATCCAGGAAGCTCTGGATGCTCAGTGGCGTCAGGTAACGGGATCTTTCCACGACATGATATGTGTCACAGATCAGATAAGGTCAGCACTCGCATGGTGGGCAATTCCAGCCAACTTGACGGAAGGCATGTCCTTTCTGTCGCTGCCACCGGACAGAACACTCACAACAGACGCCTCATTGGAAGGATGGGGCGCTCATTTGGAGGATCTCTCTGTGAAGGGAAGATGGTCCACACATCAAAGATCTTGGCACATCAACAGGTTGGAGCTCATGGCGATTTTTCTGGCTCTAAAATCGTTTCTGCCTTTGCTCCAAGGAGAGTCAGTGCTAATACAGACAGACAACACAACCTGTATGCACTATGTCAACAAACAGGGCGGAACAAGATCCCCAAGTCTCTCCAGGCTAGCTCAAAGAATTTGGGACTGGTCTCTCAGTCATCAGATCTTGCTTACGGCAGTCCACCTGCCAGGAGTATCCAATGTCCTAGCGGATTCCCTGAGCAGGTCCTCCTCGTCGACCCACGAGTGGGAGTTACACCAACCCACTCTAGAGAGGATATTCCAACTATGGGGCCGTCCGCAACTCGATCTCTTTGCCACGCCGGAGAACCGGAAATGCCGAAATTACGCAAGCTGGCATCCCCACAAGCAATCACAAGGGAATGCCCTTTTGATAAACTGGTGCAATCTATTTGCGTACGCCTTTCCTCCAATACCCCTCATACCTCGGGTTCTTTGGAAGATGAGGAGACAGCCTTGCCACCTGATCCTAATAGCCCCGCGCTGGCCACGGCAAGCGTGGTTCTCAGAACTGCTCCTCCTGTCCCAATGCCAGCCAATCCTCCTGCAACATCGGACGGATCTGCTTACCATGAGCGAAGGGAGAATTTGTCATCCAAATCCCTCCTCACTGAGCTTATCAGCATGGAACCTGAACACCATGAGTTCGCCCACCTAGACATCCCCCAGGATTGTAGGGATATTTTGGCCCAGGCAAGAGCACCTTCTACAATCAGGACGTACAAGTTTAAATGGAAACGATTCTGCCATTGGTGTGCTGCTAACGGAGTTCATCCGATACATTCCACGGCAGAGCAATTGCTACCATTCTTCTTGCACCTAGCCAGTTCTGGACTGTCGCATGCAACCCTAAGGGTTTTTCTAGCAGCCATTTCCCGTTTCCGGCAAGATGGATCAAGTTCCCTTTGTTCCTCAAGAATAATCCGCCAATTCTTTAAGGGCCTATTCCGGAAATTTCCGCCAGTTCGGCGTCCTCCTCCGTTGTGGCACCTCAACGTTGTGTTGGCACAATTGATGAGACCTCCGTTTGAGCCCATTCACAAGGCCGACCTAAAATATCTCACTTGGAAAGTAGCTCTACTTCTGGCACTAACGTCTTCTCGTCGTGTCAGTGACATCCATGCTTTTACCATCAAACCTCCGTTCCTGCAGTTCAAACCGGATGCTGCAGTGTTACGCACCAATCCATCATTTCTACCCAAGGTGCCTACTGACTTTCACATTAATGAGCCAGTAATATTAAAGACCTTTTTTGCCAATCCTCAGACACCTGCAGAACAAAGATTACATTCTTTGGACGTCAAGCGGTGTCTTAAGTTCTACATCAGTAAGACAGCTTCTTTCAGGAAATCCGATCAACTTTTTATAGCTTATGGACGCTGTCATAAAGGACGTCAGGTTACTAAACCAACGATTGCACGCTGGATCTCGGCAGCTATTGTCTTCTGCCACCAAAGGGCAAATAAACCTCTGCAGTCTCCAGTGAGGGCACACTCCACTAGGGCAGTGTCATCATCTACTGCCTTATTTGCTGGAGTATCTTTGCAACACATCTGCAGAGCAGCTACGTGGTCAACCAGACACACGTTTACTAAGCACTACTGCTTAGCAACTTTAAGCGAGGAGGATGCTGCGGTGGGACAGGCAGTGCTGCGCAATCTTTTTAAGTAAGGTGAGCCTCTTCCTCCCGCCTCCATATTGTTTCCATATATATTATGCATTTACAATGTTACAGTGGTTCAATACTGTTTTTATGCATAAGAAGATTGATTATCTATATATGTTGAATCTATTTGGCATGGAAACAATGGTGATTGTTACTGCTAGCTATTCTATATTCAAGCATGTGAATCTATGAAAGACACCCTAATACTGGAGAAGAACAATTGTTACTTACCTGTAAACAGGTGGTTCTCCAGTATTGGTGTCTTTCATAGATTCACATGCGACCCTCCCTCCTCCCTTCAGAGGCTCTCTTCTCCTCATGCACTTTACAGTCACTCTTGTGCTACGAAAATCTGAGGTGAGAGGCTCTGAGGAGAAGGTTCTAGAGAGGGGCTGACGCCTGATTGGCTGGAGTTCGGACTTACATAATGACAGAGATAGACTACAAAGGTCTTTTGTCTCTCTCCATTGTATTCCTATGGAGTTTTTCTCTTATAGGTACACTATGTGTGTTTTACACCTATATGCACTAATTATATGATTACTTATGTATATATTTTACTATATATATATGTATATATTGCTATTTTATTTACCGTGGGACTCCCACTCCGACGACGGGGAATATTCAAGCATGTGAATCTATGAAAGACACCAATACTGGAGAACCACCTGTTTACAGGTAAGTAACAATTGTTCTTATTTATTCAAAACGCCTGGTATCACCCCATCATAAATCTGTGGATATATTGTTGTGTACCAATTGCCTATGCCTGTTAGCTTTGATGCATAGAATGCTTTACTGATGCTAATAGCAGGTTAGGGCTTATATGGGGGTAAGAGCACATCTTGTCATTAAATAAATACATTATTTTGGAAAAAATCTTTCAACATACCAAGCCCCAGGCTGACCCACTGATTAATTGCGTGGGCGCCAAAAGGGAGCCCTAGAGGAATTTAAAAGGTAGAAAAGTTTGGCTCCTGCTGCACTTACCATTCTATCCAGATAAAAATTACTGTTGCTCAAAATAGATTTAGCAGATCTAGAGAGCCAGTCCAAAAGGGCCGCCTGATAGTAAGATTTAATTGTGGGGAAGTGCCAACCTTCCCTCCTCCTGATTTAATTGGACTGCTTGAATTATGAGACGAGGCTTCTTCCCCTGCCAAATAAAGTGTCGAAGATTGGAATTAATTGCATCAAAAAATGATTGTGGAACTTTTATCATATTATTAAAAAAAAAAGAAATTAAAATAAGGGGAGAAAGGGCATTTTTATCAATGCACCCCGGCCTATAATAGTCCTTGAAATACTTTGCCATTGATCGAGTAATTTTTGCATCTTCATTATTGTAGGAGCATAATTAAGTGCAAAACAATTGTGGAATTCAGAGGTAACAAATATTCCTAAATATCTATTTGGGGTAGTCAAGGAATAATTAGGCGGCATCGATACTGGCAATACCTCTGAAGTGCAATTAAACAGTAAGGCCTCTGACTTTGAATAATGAATTTTATATCCACCAATATCTGTAAACTCTTTGATTTTAGAAAGCACGTTCACAGTATTAACCTCCTCTGCTGCCAAATATAGCACCCTATCGGCTGCAAACACTTTCAGTTTAGCTGCTCCCGTTACCGTTGGAAGAATGCTATGGTCTTGATGGTTAGCACAGGCTAGAGAAACAAGCATTTGCAATGCAATAGGTCTTGCAATTGGGAGAGTTTGAGCCATTGGCATTGTAAATGACAATGCCTTTTATTTATGTGTTTTGAAAACCTGCAAGTAGTGCGTAAACACCAACTTTGTACTTATAGTCCTTGCTTATGCGACGCAGAGGCGCAACTAGTGCCAACTTTCAGGGGTGAGAGGGCGGCTAATAAAAATGCGGGGGGAAGGGGGCTAATTCTTCCAGCAATAGGCAGAGTGAGATGCAAGGGCTCTAAGAAGGGGTGAAAAACAACTAAGGCTCGTTAACAAGTAAATGGTCTTTTAAAGACCTGTGAAGTACTCAGGACGCCAGACCAGCCAGCCTACAGCAGCTCAAAAACTGTCTGTGTGTGTGTGTGCCTGGGAAGCAGTCCCAGCCCGGGCTGACACACACGATGGGGGGACTGAAGCCCTTTGAGCCCTATGAGCGTTGCGCGCCTGATGAGAAGCAAGGCTGGCAGTAAAAGAGGCGCAGTTACTGCCAGCCTTGCTTCTCGTGAGCAACGACTATAAGTACACACCTCTTGCAGGTTTCCAAAACATATAAATAAAAGGCATTGTCATTTATAATGCCAGTAGGCCAAACATTCCTTTTACAGACAATATGCAGTGGTTTTGGGCTTATTCAGCAAGACTGCGAGTACTGCAGCAACTCCATATGCTAGGAGGGGCTGCTAGTTCTACTGCGGTCAAGAGTTTGGGTCATTGCCCAGACAGAAGGATTGCGAGTGTGACCAGAGGGTCAAGCCTGTACTCGGAGACATCCTTCTGAGTAATTACCCGAGGATTCCAATGATACTGCTGGAGATGTCGCACCCTTGCTAGGCTTTATTTGGGAGCAAAGGATCGAACTCTTCCCCCTCCCTCCCCCCCCCCCCGCCCCCTTCCCCAACTCAGTCATTGCCGAACTAGAGCAGTTCAAACCACTGGAACAAACTGCCAGCGCTGCTCAAAGGATAGAGGGTGAGCCTGCCAGGTGCAACTGCGTGTACCGCAAGCAGCCTGACTATGTCAAACAGGATCAGAACAGGGAAGCAGCTGTAGAGAGGGCACCCGCTGCACCGATGAATGCTCCCATACAGCTGGAGCAGGTAAGACTGGAACTAGGCCTTTGAGGCCCCGGTAGACTCGCTGCCAACTATGCTGTGGCACCATAAACACTTTTGACCAATTACTAAAAGAGTGAAGAGGAACTCTTGAATAGGGCCTACAAGTACGCATTCCTTAGATGCAACCACCAGTAAATAGGGAATAACTCTTCCATGTTATAAGAAGGAGAATGGAACTGGGATTTGCCTGACAATGACTAGTGCCGTAACTAAAAAGGGAGTGTGTTACTGCTCATGACGGTTTTTATTCCTTTGCACGAGTAGAGTTAAAAATAAAATAGATATTTTTCTTACAAAAGTAAGTATTTGACTAGACATTGATTTATTGTTCGTACTGTGTACACTTTGAGTTATGAGACGTGTTAACTTACCTGTATATACACCCTGTTCCCACCAAGGCAGCCTTTGACTGCTTGTCCGCAGCTACCACTGAGAGTCATGTGCAGAAGGGGTACTTGGCCCAGTTGATCAGGTCCTGGGACATCAGGAGTTCAGTCTGACCGCTTTTGTGCCGAGCTACCAGAGGGCTAAGCACAGATTACATTTGTGACTCTTGTGCTTCACCCTAACAAGGAATGTGGTTGTTGCTTGAGAAGGGTCTTCACCCCCCTCAATCAAAAATCCAATTTCTTACAGTCAGTCTTCAGTTCCTTCTTCACTGATAGAAGGAAGAATGTGTCACTGAAATCTATGTACGATCTAACAATATTTTTTCACAGACTGTAAGTTTTGTAACGAAGAGAAAATATATATATTTTTTTTAAATCGAAAAAACTAATTGTAATGCCATAGGTGGGTGTTGAAACTCTAAACTCCAAAGCATTCTGGCATGTGGGACCCACGCATATCTCAATAACACATTTCATGAAACATCTTCCATGTATTTCCCTCCTAACAGGCATGAGCCCACAAACCCCAAGATGCAAAGTGATGATGATTGATTGAAGGCACACGTGACATGTAGATCAAGAGGAACTTACGGATTTACAAACAACAGCTCTATTCAGGATACATCTGCTGGTGTATATTTACATTAACTATGCCATATCCTCAAAGGCTTCTCTCAGTAACAGTATAGATAATGTAACACTTACCTCCCCTGTCGTTCTTCTACTAACATCAAAATGAAGTCATGCATTGGTTGGGCTTCAACACGTGCCCATGTGCAGTGTGGGGGTGGAAGACTCAGCCTGACATCTGAAACATGTGCACTGTGGAAGGTGGGGTCCTGGCTCAATTAAGATCCTTTTGATTGGAAACCAAAATGGAAATCACCATCGTATTTTGGGTATAGTGTAACTGCAAAATGTATCTGCAAACTGGGTTTACTTTCATTTCAGATTGGAATACAAGAGTTACAGTTGCTGTCTTACATTTAAATTGGTGCTCCGGTAATCCAAATTTAAAATTAGTTTGGGAATATATGTATTCCTTCACATATTTACTTGCCATATTTCTCTGAACCAGCATTAATGAGGTTCATGCTTTGAGCTGCCCTTCTGGGACAGTTAATTGCTCTGCTGCCCCAGCTGCCCGATCAAAGGCCCTTGAAAAGAAGTGGCCCTTCCCAAAGAAATCAGACGTGTCCTGCTAGAGGAAGGGGTCGGGAATGGAATAACCATACCTATTAGCAGCACCTCCCTGTAAATTAGCTTGGAGGATGGTTCGGCATAAGACAAAGGGAAGATGGTTAGATGATCTCTGGATCCAGTCACCACAGGAACCAAAGAAACGGGCCAGGGTAGTTGGAGCTTGGCTCACGGAGAGAGACATGCCACAATTTTGGAGGGAGTTGACTTTTTGAAACTTTGTGAGAGTGCAACAAAGGGGTGCCCAAACTTTGAAGACAAGACAATATATCTATGATGATCAAGGCTATAGCTACAACTGTAATGCACATAGTCATAAGAGCTGTTTAATGCTGCAAACAGTGCTCCCTCTAGATTGGGTCTAAGCACTTTACAAAGCATTAGCACAACTATTATTCAACATACTTGATAGTCATGTTATCAATTTTGGAAGAATGAATGGTTGAGTCAGAACTGCAGAGAAAAATACTAAAAACGTTTTGATATTTCCCTCCCCACCACTGTAAATAGCAGATGCTAATGTTACCCTTTTCAAAGGTACTCATGTTACCGATCTTGGAGGGGTGATTCAATTCAAACTTGTTACTCGTAGATGACTGCAGAAGTCTAAGGTGAAGATTAGCTCCTTGAACCATGTTGACTTGAACTCACTGGTTACAATAACATATATGCAGCAAGTGCAGTAACCTCCTATGCTATCAGAGATCCTCTGACTTTCTGACAAAAGTGTGGGTTTCAAATATCTGCCCTAATCTCCACTACCTTCATGACCCCATGATCCTCAAGACTGTAGTACTCTAATCTACACTTAGAAAAATGGCTTCCTTCATCAGATTAATGCTGGTTTAACATGTTTAAATTTTTTGCTGAAGTCACAGCTGTAATAACAAGCATTTACAATGCAATGGTCTCGGCATTGTTAAAGTTAGAGCTATTGGCATTGCTCCAGACATTATTTTTGTTTATGTTTTTGTTTTTAAAACATTTAAACAAACGGCATTGTTATTTACAATGTCAATAGCTTAATCACTCTCAAATGCGAGACCTATTGCATTTGCACCCACACACAGAGACACACACACAAAGCCACCCACACAGAGCCACTCACATAGAGCAAACTACACACAAATAGAGCCATTTAAGTATTACTTTAAATCTGAGATACTCATACACCCCATTAAAAGTTGTACTTAAATCCTGCAAATAAGTGTTGTAACTGCTTCATTACAATGTATAGTAGCCATCCATGTGCTGATATTGTCCCAGCAGATGTGTAGAAAGTACCACGCTAAGAATAACATGCATGAAATATTACTAACCATCCTAGCTCTACTGGGAAGTGCTGTCCACTACTAGAATGGCAGCCATGCTCAGAGGTGCCGATCCTCTTCACTACTAGGATTTCAACCATGGTAAGGAGAGTCGGTAATGAACTTAAAATGTGAGACATTCTTGTAGAGAGGTGTCAATACGTATGCAGTGGCGACACGGGGAGTTCCAGAGCATTTTTTGTATGTTGACTTCCCTCATCTCCGTACAACGAGTCCACGAAGTAAATAAATGCTTTCCAGTTCCAACACTGACGGGCGAGACACCCATAACAGTTTCACATTTTAATACAATGATACAAGCACACCCATGTATACCAATAGAAATTATTATGCTGCAAGAGGCGTTTTGTAAGTATCACACTGTCAACTGAGGAATCGGTAAACAATACGAAATAGAATTAGGAATCACGTTAGCCTGATTATTACACATTTCAGGTAGAAAATTATTTTGAGGACTCCTTGGCGACTGATACAAGGCGCCCTGCGGTCACGTATTTGTTAAGCGAACGAAAGGTGTCAATTCTCGGTACTTAGTCAGCTAATCTCCAAACATGCCGCCTTAAACACAGACAAATATAACTGTGCTACTCATGCCGTTGCAACAGTTAGAAATACAGATGCGTTTAAAGAAGATAACAGAGAAAGGGGCTAATTTAATACCCACTTAAGTAATAAAAACAGAGAACTGTTTCCGACATTGCGTGTGAGAATACAGAAATCGCGTAAGGTCTTCAGTACATTACTCCTGTCCCCCCGACCCCGTTCTTGGAATTACTCAATCCGCCCACCTCTACGAGTATCACGATGACTACAAATAATTATTTAGTGCAAAAGTTTACTCCAGCCCCGCCCCTTCGTTTGTCAGTCTATAAAACACCATGCCCCCTCCCCTTGAACGCTTGTCCCTTTATTGCCCGTCTCACTGGAGGTTAGCTATGTTGCCGCGTCCGGGGAAAAAAAGGCTGCTTTAAAGGGTGTCCCCCGCCTCAAAGTTCCGTTGGCTGGGCTTGAAAGGCCCCCAAACCAAAATATACCACTTTCAGGGGCCGACCGAAAGATGTGGCAGCTCATAAGGAGACTAGTCCCGAAAGAAACGTTAACACAGCTGTGACGTCACACTACGGGAGAAGCAGCCCGTTCACAGACAAGGTTTGAGCGCTGAGCGTGCGGAAACTAAGGCCGGTGGGCAGGTCGTGGGTGAGGGCAGCATTACGTTAAATAAACTGGAAATGGAGAGAAAGACGGGATAAATTATGGCGACGAACGGGTCATACTAATGCTGGTGGTGTTCCCATCATCATGAGCAGTGAGCGGCTCGGTGTGAAGCAGATTTGAAATGGGCGCGATCATGAAAAAGAAAGAATAAGGCACTAAGCAGGCAAAATCTAGGGCCGGCGGTCATGTCTTAGGTGCGCACAACATAGTATTTACTAGCACATGTGAAGGGAATAAAACAAAACGAAAACTAAACGTGGCGCCAATCAGGCGATACGGACGCTTGTAAATATGGCTAAAACATAAAGTGGGTCGCGGCTCCGTATGAAACAGAGCTAGAGTCGGACGTACCTGATGAGCGAATGAATGACATCCAGTTAGTTGTGTAGCAAGAACATACAGAGACACCACCGCCTTCCTCCGAGGCGAAGCAGAAATGCCTCGGAGAAAGGCAGCGGCGTTTCCGGATTCGGGGGCGTGTTTTTCTGTTCTCTCCTCTTGCCATTGGCTGGAGGAGATAATTAGAAAAGTAGCAAAAAACACGCCCCCGAATCCGAAAAGGACGGGGCCTGTTTGGAGAGACAAAGCCTCTTCTCCAATGGCTGGCCAGCATTTAAGAGGCCAGCCAATGGAGAAGAGGAGAGAAGAGGGGCGGGTTCAAGCCCCTCTTCTTCAAAACATTAAATCTCGGAGCGAGACTGCGCAAGCGCAGCCTTCGAGCCGAGACCTAAAACCTGCAGTCTCAAGAGTCGCACCGTGCGCAGTTGAGTTCTCAGGGCAGTGGCTAGGCACTGTGCCTAGGTAAAAGTTGCCAAACCCCAGTGCCCGCCTGATAGAGGGCTGCACAATGTGGAAGAATTCCTGTCTGCACCAGTTATATCCTGGGCAGAAAATACAAAATCCAGTGATTTTTTTTTCTATTATTTATTAGCAAGTGAATAGAGAAACGTATTTTTCTTTCCTGAGGAAATTTGCCAAACACGTTAGACTTAAGGTAGAGAACCAACGCTGAGTTCTAACATACTGAAGAATGTTACAACACAGCGGGCAGAATTTTGTAAAATCCATTAAAGTGAAGCACGGACATATTTGATACTGAGTTCAGCTATCTCTTTAAATGTTGTATTAACTTGAAAAAAGATTACAAATTCCCAAAAGCAGATGATGCAACAGATAATTTCTAGACGTGTTATTATGTTCTAAACTCCCTAAAATGTCCTTCATGACATTTGCATTATTGGCCCTATGCCTTGGAAGTAGACGGTATCTGTTTTATTCCTTGCTGAGCGTCTTTTGGTAATCCTTAACTGAGACATAAAAGTCCAAAAGGTACCACATCATTATCCAGATAAACCACTAGTACCTGTTGTACATGCCAGGATAACACACAGATTACAGAAACCACTCAAAGACTAGTTAGTTTAAAACTATTCATAGTTGAGAATGTGGATGTGACTCCGGACAGAAATCACCCCCCACCATAGAACATCATTTTTGTTATCCAAAGCCGTTGATTCCATGACCATGGACCATAACAGAAGCATTATATTTAGGACTTCCGGTTTTATGGTATTTTTCTTTTTTTACATTTCTGTCTATATTTATCCATATTTATTTTTGGACAAATCTTATTGGTAGTTATCCATATTTATTTAGTGTTTTGGGAATTAATGGAGTCGTAAAATGATATATTTCCATATTTATTTAACTGATAAACATACACTCAAACTATGATGCCTATCGCATTTTAGAAAATTAAGCAGCAAATGTAACAAAACACTACACCCACGGATAAATATAAGCATTATATACAAATATGTGTTAACAAATGCCTATATTTAAGAATATCTCATCCTGCTTTTAAACTTCCCATGCCCTCTATCTGCTCAGCGGAGGACCTGAAATTCCTAAAGAACAGCATGAAAAGTCTTTCACAAAAGGACAACTTTTTGTAATTTTCTGCTTTTAAAAATAAATACAGACAGTAAGCACATTGTTTTCTGTCTGTTTCTATCTATAAAAACCAGTACAAGTGGACCATCAATTATATTACAGCACACAGCTGAGGTTTTCACCATGCATAACGTTCAGCCCTGTAACATTAACCCATTTTGTGATCTCGCAAAATGAACTAGTGCATGGGATATGATGAAATGGCATGTACCCTGACTGCTTGATGCACTATTTATCCATTTTATTTACTTTTGGTTTTTGGAAGGGGGGGCCTTTCACTAAAGCCTTAGAATTGTATCTCCCTCATTAACAGCCTCATAAGGTTTATAATAATCTTTTGTTCTCAGGATCAACCTGTTAGAGTAAGAATTCCTTTTAAGATGTGAAGTGTTAGGAAGTAACATCTCAACTGTCCAAGCATTCAGTAATATCTTGTGTTCCCTGATTTGATTGCTCTGGGACATATAGTCTTATTTTATTCCAAACTTGAAGCCTTTGCTCTGGCTGGATCTCTTTCTCAGAGCTTAATTTGTGCCGGTGGGGTCCACCGCATGGATTTTAGGGGACTGGCACTTATATTTCCTCAACTAATGGGTATCCCCACCCAACAAATATTCCTAACAGAGTCAGATTTTTTAGTGTATCATCCTGTTCCCTGAAAACAAAAATGTTTCTTTGTTACACACTCCCCACTCTAGTACTGGCATACTTCATCATCGGTCTCATCCTGGTCCCTAAACCCAGGATGGGCTCGATCATATACTAGGGAGCAATTTGAATATAAATAACAGCCCTAGTCATTTTTTAGAAAAAAAATACCTTGACCAACCAAGTTATCCCTTTATTAGCGGTTGTTCATGTATGATTGAAATAACAAATGAGTGGGTAAAAATTGGGGGATGATGAACCTGTTTCCCTATAATTCTGTCAACATGTTTCAGCCCATAAAAAGATGGCTACGTTGGGTCCAGTGTGTTCTTCAGGACAAAAAAGTGCCCCAGAATCTAATTTCCTGTCTACCTTTTTATTTAAGGTGAATAGACAAACATATAACACTGGTTAAATGCAATAACTGGCTAGCTAGCCCAATCAAATGTAGCGATAGTCAAACTTGATTCCCTATTTGGGTAACATTGAAGACAACATGAGAGGAGAAGGGCAACGTGCCCCTGTAGTCACACAGTCGTTAAGGGTGTCATTGCACTTATAACGTAACGGTTTCTCCGCTCCTGCCAGCTCCAGTTTTTAGGGACCAGTATGAGACTTGGCGATGAGGCATGCCACTGCTAGAGTGGGTGAGGGTCAAGCAAAAAACATTTTTGCTTCCAGTGAAGAGAGTGATACGTCCAAAAATCTGACTCTGTTAACAATATTTGTTGGGTGGGATACCCATTAGTGAGTGCTGATGATATAATAGGGAGAAGGTATCCCTCCCCAAAAAATCTTATTTCTCCCACTCACCATGGGACAGCTTGCAGGTGTTTCCACTTGGCTTTTTGTGATTAAGACTTATTTTTCGTCATCAGACATTAACTGTGAGCAAGAGAGGGAATAACACATAAAATGAAAAGGAGAAAGAGTGAGAAAGAAAAAACGTCACAAAGGAAAAGCTGGAACCAGCTCCACTGAGATAAAGAGCCAGGAAGTATCTGATGGCCAATGGAACAGCCATGAGTTTGATTCAAGACTAGGCAGCCTTGGTATTCGGTGCGCCGGTGTTTAAAAGCACCGGCCACACGTTTCTAAGCAATGCTTTGGGCACTGGCACTCATTCTACTACAAATTAAGCACAACTCCTTCTAGTGTGTGAGATATGTTCCCCTGTTATTATTGAAGGGGTGGGGGCACGGGGGTGAGGGTCTATCCTGGCTGCCAGAGAGTTTCCTGAATGCCTGATCCTTTCTTCAACTGAGACTAGCTTGGACTATGTCAGAAGGTTCGTCTGGTCCTATGAATTTGCACTTTCTTCATTTCAGATAACAGTGAAGTGTCCAGAGCTGGTCAGGTCTCCGCCCACTCGAGCACTGTGCATTATTTCCTGCTATGGATTGTAAGGCATTTGTGTCCCACGTCTGTTTATAGTCTCCCTGGAAACGGCCCTCCCTGGACTCCCTGCTTCAGAGAGGAAGGCAGGCTGCTCGAAGCTCACCACTAAATTATATTGTTCACTTCAGCACAAGGCCCTGCTGCGCCCAGAACATGCCCTCTGAAAGGGAGTACACCAGCAGCCAGGGAACCCCTGCCACACCCTACCATTGACTGCGCCACACCTACCACACAATGTATTATTCAACTGTCTCACAATTCTTCCTTCATCAATGAAATAACGATTTATCTTATTACTAATAATACAAAAAACATAAGAAGGCAGTAGATAAACCCCCCCCACCCTCGTCATTGTACATGCAGGGGGGAAGGGGAGGAGGCTCCGGCTGTGCTCCTCTGAAATGCATCATGACACTGGGCAGCGAGTCGTCGTTGGAGGGAGTTGTGGCTGCACCAAGCCAGGCTCTTGTGTAACGTGTGCCTATCCACAGCCTGGCGCGGTATGGATCCTTTCCACGTTCAGCGCCACCCACCGTCATGGTGTGTGGGTCAGTGATGTTCGTGTGTTATCCTAATCAATATCCGGTGATCCTGACGCATGCATGAATGTACAAGGTATTAGAATGAAATAGAAGTGATTCCTTCCCCTCATTTGGTAAGCTTGGAAAAAGCTGTGGGCGCCAATAACGGCCCAGTGAAAAGTTCTGGAATACACCTGTGCAACTAATGTGAGGAGAGCCCGAGATAAGGAATGTACTTTCATGTAGGTCGTCCACCGCCTCACGTGACGAGGTCTTAGCTGTGCTCCGGTGCCTATCCCTCTGCTGCTCCACGGGGCACACAGAGCACTCGGATTGGGGGTTCACAAAATCGCCGAAGTCAGCTTGACTGCGGCAGTCCTCCGGTTTGCTCCGAGTCTGCGGTGGACCATGGACTTTACCCAAACGAGCCGAATGATATTGTATGATTCGCAAGGGATTCCTTTATCAGTCACACCTTTATCAGTCACGCGCAGACATGGAGGGAGGAAGAGAGGGAGCAGGAGTTGTGCTAAAGCCGCGAGCTGTGCGCGTGCACATCTCCTGTCCTCCGTACACGCACATCTGCTCTCTCTTGTGCTAACGCCGTACGCGTGCACATGTCCTGTCCCCCTTCGCCCACCAAACCGACAACAATAGGTCTCGCCAAGGCGAGCAGCGCATGCGCTGCGTTGCTAGGCGAGACCTAAAACCATAGAAAAAAGAAAAGGAGACATGGGGCACCGTTGATGAGTGCCCTTAAGCATGACAATTTGTCCAAACAGCTTGACATTGATGACTATATGTGCTGTCACATTTTTATACAGGTTTCTTAACTGTACAAACCTAGTTGGAAAAGCAAATCTAGTTCGGATAGCAAACAATACTTCTACTGGACTAAGTCAAAAGCTTTCTCTGCGTCCAACATAATGACTGCTGCTTTGATTTTGTGGGCGGAATAGAAATCGACTGCCTTGACAAAGTAGTTGCCGTTGATAGTAATTCGCCTGCCAGTTAGAAATCAATTTTGATAGCTATGAATTACTGTTTTGGCTTACGGTGCGAGTCAGTTCGCCAAGTTTTAGTAAAAAGTTTAGAGTCACTAATTATTAGGCTAATCGGGCGATAAGAATTCGGATCTTTACCAGGCTCATCCTTTTTTTTAAAACGAACTATAACGGATTCCGTAAATGAGCTAGGCATTTCGTTGCCTGTTAGGATTTTCCTGATCATACTAACTAGAGACTTGATTAGCTGTAAGGAAAATATGTATATACTTCTGCTGGAACCCCATCCTTCCCACAGGCCTTTGCACTAGGGGAAGTGATCACCTTTTCAACTTCAGCTAGAGTGACTGGGGCAACATTAGAATCTCGCAGATATTTAGTCAAGGCAGCAACCTGATACCATCCAGCTATGTGTTTATTGCCTCAAGAGTGGGATTGTGTGAATCTGAATATAATCTTACATAATGCCTTCTAAAGACCTCGGCTACCGACTTAGGCTGAGTAACTGCTATGCCCAAATCTGGATCAAAAATCGTTTTAATGGAATTGTTTTTACTTTTGCGTTTTGCTGCCCAAGCCAGATATTTGCCTATATGTTCACTTTCTACATACCTTTTTTGCAGGTATGTGTTATGATTCAGTATTTCAACTGAGGTAAAGTGCTCTTTTAAGTTCTGTCTTGCTCAAGCTTGCTCCATTTTAGTGGTCGGAGTTGTTGTTGAGATAGAGATTGAGACTGCCTGATTCAATGCCGACTGCAACCGATGACATTTCTCCTTTTTTTTACTGAGTTTCACTCGCTTGGAAGGAGAATACATCAACTCTAAAAAAAAAAAAACCTCCTTCAGTGCCCCCCATACTGAGAATTCAGAGGCCGTGCCTATGTTGCGCTAAAGTAAAGCTTCTAAGGCTTATCGCAGATCCTCCAGCCAGCCTTCATCAAACATCCATTTGGCCTTACAGGCTGTCATTGTGGCATACAAAGTTCTAGTGGAATAACAGAGTGACCTAAAAAGCTGTTCGCTAAAATATCTGTCTGTCGTCAATGAAAAGAGTGTGAGGTAAAACAAAAATCCATTTGGGAAGCTGAATTAAATCTTTTTGAATAACGTGTATAATGTCTGCCTTGTGGATGATCGCTGCACCAAGGGTCTATCAAAGCAAGGTCTTGTTCTAATAGTCTTAGGGGACGCACTAGCACTTGGAAGCCAATTCTCATTCATACACCTGCCTGATCGCCGCCATGAGGGAAACGCCGTGAGGGAAACGGCTAGAGGGGGCTGATGCAGCTCTCACCAGCAATTTCGAACTGCCTGTGAGGGGAACGGCCAGAAAACTACATTTCCCAGAAGCCCCTACCTGGCGCTTGCCTCTGATGTCATCTGGCAGCGTCGGGAGGGTTTAAAACATTCACAGGTGCCCCGCAGCGCGGGACGCGCTAGCACTTGGAAGCCAATTCTCATTCATACACCTGCCTGATCGCCGCCGTGAGGGAAACGGCTAGAGGGGGCTGAAGCAGCTCTCACCAGCAATTTCGAACTACCTGTGAGGGGAACGGCCAGAAAACTACATTTCCCAGCAGCCCCTACCTGGCGCTTGGCTCTGATGTCATCTGGCAGCGCCGGGAGGGTTTAAAACATTCACAGGTACCCCGCAGCGCGGGATGCGCTAGCACTTGGAAGCCAATTCTCATTCATACACCTGCCTGATCGCCGCCGTGAGGGAAACGGCTAGAGGGGGCTGAAGCAGCGCTCACCAGCAATTTCGAACTGCCTGTGAGGGGAACGGCCAGAAAACTACATTTCCCAGCAGCCCCTACCTGGCGCTTGCCTCTGATGTCATCTGGCAGCGCCGGGAGTGTTTAAAACATTCACAGGTGCCCCGCAGCGCGGCACGCGCTAGCACTTGGAAGCCAATTCTCATTCATACACCTGCCTGATCGCCGCCGTGAGGGAAACGGCTAGAGGGGGCTGAAGCAGCTCTCACCAGCAATTTCGAACTGCGTGTGAGGGGAACGGCCAGAAAACTACATTTCCCAGCAGCCCCTACCTGGCGCTTGCCTCTGATATCATCTGGCAGCGCCGGGAGGGTTTAAAACATTCACAGGTGCCCCGCAGCACGGGACGCGCGCGGGCCAAGGGCGGGCCCGTCCTTGCCCATCATCGCCGGTAGGAGCCAGGGCTGGGCTACCCTCCTAATTCATGAGTTCCGGCGCTTACACTTGGATTCGAGAAAAAGGCACTGTGACCACCCGTGCTGTATGTACGTGAGATTGTTTATCTACTGACCAAGACTCATGTACTGTTTGCTGATATTGCCGCTTAGTCTGTGAGGATTTCTACTATCGTACACGGATTCATATAACGCCCACCCATATATTTATAACATCAGCATTGATAACAGGGTGACATTAGGTGGGAAAGCCGCTTGACTGATTGGGGTGACTGCTGAGATTGTGCGGAGGAGGCTTGTGTAGGTCTCGCAGTCTCACAGTCTTAGGAGTCCCGCCGTCGCCCCACCCAAATCTATTTGAAATTGGGACTCTTTAACGTCCATCTACTTTCTGTTAAGAGCCCCTTTTAGCTGGCGTGCTGGAGCAAAAACCTGGGTTCAGGGTGGGTCACTTTTCAACATTTATTTGCGTCCTGGTGTCAGGGGTTGTGTACTTCATTATTACTAATAGTATTTTGTGTTTTTGTATTCTTCAATAGATTAATTACTTATCATTTGATTATGGCAACTAGCCGTGAAACAACTGGGAGAGGCTCTAATATTGGAGTTCTTGGGACTTTAGATAATTTTATTATAAGAGCTACTTCGGTCTTGGATAAAGAGATTACTTTAGCGGAATGCCATGTGTCTCTTGAACTGGAGCACACAAAACGTTCCTCACTGGGGAGATTGGCTAGAGTCCCCTCCCCGGTTCAATCCTCACCTGTTTCCCAAATCCAGTCTCATTCGGCTGATTTAGTTCAGTCCCTATCCGACCAAACTGATCACCCAGTAACTGCGGGTATACCACTGAGTTCTGTCTCCAATTCTGTGACATCACTGGTGTCAACGAGATCTCCACCGCATTTGTTACCAAATAAATCTGTGTCCTCCCCCATAGGTGCTCACGTAGGTAAACGCAAACGGGGTGGAGGCTTATTGAGACAGACAAATGCTAAAGTTGGTAAATTAAATAATGGTACAAAAAAAGGGAAAGGGAAGTATAGTGACTCTCCAGATCCCCCTATAAATAGTCCCTCCTCGGGTTTGGTACAGATACCCCCTCCCAACAAAATAGGGGATGTTTTATCCCCAAATCTGGGTGCCAGGTTTTGGGAAGAATTGGGAATTTTGGTTTCTTCAATTGTCTCTCCTTTAAATGAGCGTTTAATGTGTATTGAAGAAAAACTCCAAGCTATTGACAGGGTGGGCTTGTATGGCGATGCGGTGAATAAACTAATAACCAAGGTGGAGAGTTTATCCGCACCAATGTTGGTGCCATGTCAGCAATCCTCTCTTAATAACCCAGGGCTACCAGTTGTGCAAGCAAGTGTATTACCCTCTCCTAATAATAATATTTCTACTGCGAGGTTGGTTGATGCACCTGTTAATTCTGATGTAGGGGAAAACATTCCATCACATGAGAATAGGGGGTCCTATCCTCCTGCCCCTAGAGTTGCTAGTACTGGGAGCCATATGACCAGTGCTCGAAATGCACCTAAGCCCAACGGGATTCTTTAGGATTTACCTTCAGATTGTGCACCCTATGTAGTGGTTTTGTCGGGGGTTCCAGAGCTTGGTAGTAACACCCTGGAATCTTATGACGAACTTAAGAACAAATCATTACATTGGTTGAACAAACATAGACCCCTACCGTTACATGTGTTTAGTGAGATCATTCATGTGCGTAGAGTAGGTTGGGTGGGGTCTCGAAAGAAGGATTCTACAGGTGACTGTATTGTCCTTAACTTTAGAGACAAACGAGCCGTGAAATTTATTTGTGAACTGGGAACGGAGGGCTCGGCATCATGCATCAAGTCCCATCCTCTTTCCTATTTTTATCCTCAGGGAAATTATTTGGGAAGGCAGAAATGGTTGGCCCCAGTGTCCGATAATATGGAACGAAATAGGGAGTGGATAAATGACTGCCTATACAACATTCCCATAAATAACCGTTTTGGAGTTTTGGATCAGGTGGATTGACTTTCCCTTTCTATAGGGAGCCCAGAATCTAATGCTGGGATGGCTTTTCGTGATGATGGGGGTGGTAATAACCTGGAATATATTGATGGCAATACTCTTGGTGGTTCTACAGTGGCCTTTGGTGATGTAGAAAGGCCGGACATTGTGATCCCTATGTGTGAGGAGTTGGGTTTGGGGAGGGAAACATCACAGGGTGATGTGGTGCTGGAAGTCCCCATACAGTCTGTGGATGCTCACCCTCTGCCAGGCCAGAGTAGATATCCTTCCCTGTTTATGTTCGCTTCCTGGAATATTGCAGGTTTACAGTGTAGACTCCCGGTAGCAGAGTGGACAGACTTTGTGGAGGAGTATGATATTTGGGCTTTTCAGGAGACATGGGCTGTTGAACCCGTTCACCGTTTAGGTTTTTTAAATTTTTATAAAGCAGCAGTGAAAGGAAAAGTAGGTAGGCCCTCGGGGGGCCTTACTCTTTGGGTTAGGCAATCAATTAACTATAGTTTGGAGGAGATCCCCACAAATAGCTCTGATATCCTCGCCGTTAAACGACACCGTCCTGCTTCAAAGGATATTCTCATTGTTAACGTATATATGCGAGGGATGCCAGGGGCCAGAGTTCGAAAACTTTTGCTGACTTTGATTCCCTCTTTGATTTAGTGGGGCATGATTGTATTCCGATCATAGCGGGGGATTTTAATTGCACATTTGAACCCCTAAATTATGAAGGGAGAAATATCATGGATGAGGAGGATGTCGAGTGGAATATTCCCCCGCTTGATCTACCACCCATAAAAAGATGGTCTTTGTGCAATTGCTGGGTTTTTGTTTGGAACGTTGCTTTAGAGCTACCAACGGACGCTCATCGTCAGACAAAATGGGTAGGGCCACCTTTGATAATGGTCTGCATAAAAGCAGAATTGATTATATTTTAATCAACATTGAACATTGGTCCATTTTGGATGACATGATGATTATTGATCGTCCTGAAAGCAATCACAATCCTTTGCTTCTTAGTATCAACCTTACTGTAATGTCGATTGGTAATGAACCAACAGTGGTGGCCACCGCTGATGCCTTACTAACAAATGATCTACGTAGAGTTCGATGGGCAAGAGTGTTTGATGATAAGGAAGCTCTAGAAAACATAAGATCAGAGGTTGCACGGTCATTGGCCATATTGCGATCTTTTAATACCCAGGTGGAAATCATTGATAGCATCTCTAACATTCATGAAGACTTATTTCTAAGTTTGAAATCCAATTTCTCTAACCCCACTAGACCCCAGAAAATAATGAGCCAGAGTAGAGAGAAATCATGGTACAATAAGTCGTGCCGTGAATCTTATAAACTCCTGTCCCTGGCAATTAGGTCCAAACAAATGCCAAACATCAAGATGGGCAGGCAAAATTATAGAAAAGCCTTTCACTGTGCCAAAAAAGAATGGGACGAGCAGCATTGGAAAGATCTGCTCGATGCTAGCAGATTGAAAAACCAGGCCAAGTTTTGGCATATTGTTAAATGGGGCAAGGGTATTCAAACACAATCCCTCGCAAACTATGTTTCCCCAGAAGACTGGGTTAATCATTTTGGTGCTCAGTTTTCTGTATTAGGGGCTGGGACTGAGCACTCGCTGACAGACTTATTATTGGAGTTTAACCCTTGTTCTCCAACAAATAAACAATTTATACCGTTTGACAATAAGGAGGCAGAGGATGCCCTTAACAAGGCCACCAGTGGTAGGGCATCGGGCATGGATTGTGTTCCGGTGGATCTCTATAAAAATGATTTTGTCAATTGGTTGCCATATATAGTATTTATTGCAAATGCAATGGCTACTGGGGCACACATTCCAGATTCATGGCGGGGAGCTGAAATCTTGCCAATTTACAAGAAGGGAGACCGCTCCAATCCAGGTAATTACTGCCCGATCAGCTTGATCGATTGCATACAAAAAATAGTTGCAAGGATGGTCGTAAGAATACTGATTTGGATGGAGCAAGAGGATATATTGGCCCCACTACAGGCTGGGTTTCGACCATGCGTAGGCACCATCGAGCACGTTTTTAGGTTTTTATTGATATATTGGCGTGTGGGGAGTTTGGGTGGTGGTACCATCTATGCCCCCTTTATTGACCTCAAGTCTGCGTTCGATTTGGTGCCTAAGAGGAAGCTATGGAGGGCATTGAGCGAAATGGGGATGCCTTCGGATTTATTGGCCCTAGTTATTAAGCTACATGAGGGAAATTTTGCACGTGTTCGCTGGGGTTTACAAGGGCAGGTCACAAACAAATTCACTATGTCACGTGGGGTTATATGTGACTTAGCGCCAACACTTTATTTTGTTGTTTATTAACAGGGTTCTGGAGTATTTTTCTACCTTTCCAACGGATGCTCCATCCCTGGATGGCACCAAAGTGCCGTTACTTATGTTTGCGGACGACACTCTCTTATTATCCAAAACCCAGATAGGTTTACAACGGGCACTGGATAAATTTGAAGAGTTTTGTTTCGACAATGATCTACAGGTTAATGTCGACAAAACCAAATTTATGATCCTTACTAAGAAAAAGCAAGTGGATGGTTTTGTAACCATGAACCGTATCAAGTTAGCCCAGACTAATGTGATGACCTATTTAGGAATCACATTAGAGTCCAAAATAAAATGGAAACCCCAGATTCATGTTTTTTCTCTCAAGTTTGCCCAGCTGACAGGGTGCTTAATTAAAGAAGAGCGTTCGTCCCTGACCAAAAGGATAGGTCCTGCCCTTAAAATTTACAATTCAAGGATTAGCTCTGCAATCCTGTATGGAGCAGAACTATGGGGCTTCTCTGATCTATCCATGTTGGTTAAGGTCCAAAACACATTTTTTAGGAATCTGATAGATCTCCCCGGTTCTACCCCACTAAAACCTCTTTTAATGGATCTGGGATGTTATTCCATTGAGGATGTGGCACGTTATAGGCCGTTGGCCTTTAGGCGGCGGACATGGATTACCCCAGAACTTGATTCATTTGCCAGGGCAATCCTGGATGTTAGATCAATTGCAGGTTCAGGTAACATCCCATGGTTTAAGGAAGTTAGAACGTTCCTGGTGGATATGGGGATGAGTAACTTGTGGTCTGACCCCGCTAATAGCCAATTTCCCACAAAAAAGGTTTTTAAAGAAACATATTGGGCATTAGTGTGTCACAAATATATAACTAAGATTGAGGCCACCTCCCTGACTGGCTTATTTTATGAACACAAGATCGTCCCCTTTATGGAGGATTACTGGGATATTATTACTAGGTCTTGTGATCGTAAATTATATCACCAATTCATGGTTGGCAGCCTTCCAATTAAATCCTTTACCAAATCTTGGAACGGCATGCAGGATGATGTCTGAAAATGGTGTATGGGCCAAAAAGAATCTATTGCCCATGTATTTTTTGTATGTCCAGCCTATATTGCCCCACGTAACAAGTGGCTGGTACCTATCTGCCGGAATCTAGGCACACGAGTCTGTTCTGAAGCATTGAGAATTCTGACAACTAATACTCAAGAACCTCTGGTTATAGCGGTTGCTAAATTTCTTGGCTGGATGTGGATCATTAGGGCTGGGAACATTCCAACAACAATAACTTAGTCTGGGGTCTTCCGGATTGCTGCTAATAGAGATGTTTTCCTGTTTTATTATTGATATTTGATGTCATCGAAATTGACAATAATTGTGTGGTTATATTACTGAGAATTATTTTTTATAATTCTTACTTTTATCTGTTTTTTAAACAACTTGGATTTTATTGTCTGGTAATATGTTCTTTGATCAATACTTGTTTATATTGTATGGAATTTTTAATTATGCCCGATTGTCATTTTACTTGTTTTTTGTTATTGTCATGTCTTTTATGATGAAATATCGAAATAAAGACGAATGAATGAATGAATGAAGAATAGTCTTAAGAGTTTGAAGGTTTTAGGTGTATTCTAATGTTTATTAGGGCGAGAGGAATCAATTGAGACATTGGGAAGAAGATTAAAGTTGCCCCCTATTATAAATGATCCGGATGCCCCATTTTGCAATGTTGTAAATTGCCTCTAGAGCGAAGGATGAGTCTTCAATAGGGCCATAATAGCTTACAAAATGTATTATGTGATTTTACACTGCAGCTTTAACCCAAATCCACCTTGCCCGTGGGTCCCTGATTACCCCTAGTATTTCTCTACTCAGCTCTTTGATGATTAAGATCGCCACACCCCTAATTGCTGCACCTGAGGATGCAAAAAAATGCGTGTTCAACATACCCTGGTGTCTTTGACGCGGACTGGGTGGCTTTAAGTTAGTTCTCCTGAAAAAAGAATAACGCTCGCACGTAGTGCCCTAAACCAGGAAATCAGCTGATCCCAATTTTTTCTTTTCAAAATCTATTTTATTTGAAGCCACATTTGACCCATAGGGCCCGTTATACATGAGTATGTGGGTAGAATACACAAACCTGGCATAGTTTAATTTGTGGATGCATCAATAATTAAAAAGAATTAAACATTAGTACTAATGCATGCCATACCCTACTCATATCTCCCTGTATGTTCCCTGTTACATCTTATTATCATCCTGTATATGCATTTTAAATTAGCTTTGGCTAATTATACCTCTACTAGGGCATGTGATGTGTGTCTAGTGATGGGGAGGGTGGGTTAGCAGTGTACCTCGATAATCTGCCCAGGGCTGCCATATCTTGGCATGTTTTTGTGGACACCCTTGAGCAAAGAATACTAGGCGTTCAAGGCCCATACCAAAATCCAGTCCTTGCTTCCATACTCCTATCAATGGAGAGGTAAGTGCCTTCCAGAGCCGGGCTATGTCTCTCTTAGTTATGGTGAGGCCCAAGAAAAGAAGGTGGCATTTATATTTATTGCCCCCGATTGCATCTGCAACATGTAAGAGGGCTAATTTGGGGATGTGGGAAGCTCTCAACCCAGAACGTCGGTTAAACCTGAAAGGATTCTCCGCCTGAATCTGGCTAGCACACCACAAGACCATGCTGTGTTTAGGAATGTGTAGGTATTTAAATTGGATAAGGCGTAGGCGAGATGAAATCGCTGCGCTGCTGGGGGACTCCAGAGTCTCATTCCAGTCATCGTCTTCAATTGGACCAATTTCCATGTGCCATGTCTCCCAAAGGTCTGTCAATGAGTTGTGGCTATTTGTGATGAAAGATTGATAGATTTTGATAATCTTGTGGTATCCTAGCTCGCCCGTGAATAGTTTGCCTTCCTATGGATTGAATTATGGAAGTATATTCAGATGTTTAATATGTGGAGCCAGGCAATGTCTCAACTGCAGGTAGTTGTAGAATTGTGTATGTGTCATATGAAATTCAGGTTGCAGTTCTTGAAAGGATTTAAGTGTCGGACCGCGTATGACTGTCCCTAATGTAGGAATACCTATGTTGTCCCAGTTTCGAAATCCCTGTAATGTGGCCATCTGCGGAAGAAGGCCGCCACACCACAGCTGGGTCTCCTGTGTTAGTCTACCCCACCACCTCATCCGTCTCAGTGATTGTTTCCACACACGAAAGACCACTCCTGTTGAGGGTGGCAATGCCCAGAATCCCTATTCCATGTATAGGTGTGAACAGGGGTGTTCCTCATTAGCAGGCATTCGAATGCATATGCTGGATGGCCTCTATGGCTGTACCACCATTCATTTAGTATTTTCAGGTGCTCTGCCACATAATACAACTGTATGTCTGCTGCTGCAATACCGCCGCAGTATGTAGAATAATAATATGTGCGTATTGCCACTTGGCTGTTACCCCCTACTAATATGAAATGACGTTGTATGACATTTATTTGCCAAATCCATGTGGCCGAGATTGGGTATGGGTGGTTTTGCAGTTGATATGGCAGACAGGGCAGAGAAGCCATCTTAAAGATGGCAGATCGGCCAAAGAGGTAAAGGGAAGGTAGGACCACGATTTTACATCTGCCTGCACTCGTTCCGTCCGTGCAGCCAAATTGTGCTGCCATGCAGTCGACTGTGAGGCAGTCAAAAAGACGCCCAGGTATTGCATGCCATCTATGGATATTGTAAGTCCCCCGCCCTTGCACCCACTTCCTGCGTACCCAACAGCGGCCAAATAACTGATTTGGTCGTGTTCATATGAAGCCCAGAAGTCTCTCCAAACACCTTCATTATGCAGAGGAGCCGGGTGCCTGATTTGTGGGGATCGGTTATGAAGAATAAAACATCATATGCGTCCATCTCGACCCATGCCGCCAACGGCTCGATTTCTAACCCAAAAAGATAAGGGCGATAGAGGGCAGTCCTGGTGGGTGCCTCTATGGATAGGAAATTGTGAAGAGACCGAGCCCGCTACTCGTACCACAGCTCTAAGATCGGTATATAGTAGGCTTATATACGTTAGGAGCCTCAGGCCAAAATCTAGCCGTCTCAGAACCGTTAAAGGATACGTCCAGCTGACGGAGTCGAATGCTTTATCTATATCTGCCATGGTTAAGGCAGCTAGGGCTCCTAAGCGATCAGCAGCTATGGCATTATGAGCACGTCTGATGTTGTGGTGTGTAGCGCATCGAGGCATAAAGCCAGCTGGGTCTGCATGGACCAAGTCCATTATGTGGGGCATGAGTCTATTGGTTAGCACTTTGGCAAGCAATTTAGCCTGTAAGTTGAGGAGAGAGATTGGGCGAGACGAGGACTGGAACTCTAGGGTACGACCCGGCTTCAGGAACATCACAATCTCGGCGTACCTCTAGTCCAGCTGGAGTCTACCCTTCTGCACTACGACGTGCAGCACCGCCAAATAGGCGGCTCCCAATTGTGGCATGAATATTTTAAAGAATTCACAAGGAAAGCCATTGGGGCTGGGGTTTTACCCGGTCGTAGCTTGGCTACAGCCACCGTTAGTTATTCGATCATGAGTGGAGCGTCGAGTTGTGACCTGGCGGTGTCTGTAAGGGCTCTTGGGGAAAGGTCGTCAATACATTTTTGGATAGTGGCCGGTGGCAGGGTATCTTGCTCTTAATAAAGCTGTCGTTAATTACCAGCAAAGCTGCCTGAAATCAGTGATGGATCCATCAGGACTTCCCCATCTGGACTTCTGACGCATGGTATGTGGGCTGGGCATGTGGCTTGTTGACATAGCCTGTGCAGTAGTATGTTAGATTTGTCACCCCATTGGTAAATTCAGCTTCTGGATGCTAGCCAAATCGTCTTTGCTTCTTGCATTAACCTTCCCTGGTATAATTGTTACATTTGGACCACTTGTCCACGCGCCAATGCCCCTGCCTCCCCTCGCCTCTCCAGAATCAACAGCTGGGCTTCAATTTGTTTTTCTCGCTGTTGTTTGTGTGCACATAGGGCGATATCGACTCCGCAAAGGGTCGGTTTCATGGTCCCAGCTGAAGCTACTGTCCTAGTGTTTGAGTCAATGTAGTCTTGTATGGCACGATATATATTTGTATTCGATCTTGCTGGTCATGGAGGCGCCACAAGGACATACGCTAACAAAGGGGGGCCGACTTGGTCCTATCCGAAGGAAGGCTGCGTGATATCAGAGCATGATCCGAGAGGCCTCTGGGTAATATCTCCACTCCCGAGACCTTATATGTATAGCTGGTGGGAACGAACAGATAATCGATGTGGGAAAACTTCTAGTGAACCTGTGAGTAATATGTGTAGCCCTGCTGAGTTGGATGAAGCATACGCCATGTCTGTCCATCCCATGCCTTTAGACAAGTGCAATAGGTGTGATTCTCTTGTGTTCCCTGGTCCCCCAGGGGGTCGCCATCTGTCTAGCTGTGGGTGTATTACATTGTTCCAATCCCCCCTCCCCTCATAACCATTAATCATTCAGGGCTATCTAGCCAAATAGTCATTAGCCGTTCGATGAGGGTCTGGGTCAGGGATGGGGGAGCTTATGCACTACCCAGGACCACCCTTTCACCGTATTTGGTGCCCACTACAATAGCATATCTGCCTTGTTCGTCTCTCCAGGAGTGTGTAAATTGGAAGGGAACTCTGCGGTGTATTAGGAGCACGATGCCTCTGAAGCCTCTAGCGAAGCCTGAGTGATATACTAGGCCATAGCCGAATCTGGACAGGCAGGGGGTCTTAGTCCCCATATGGTGCCTTTCCTGGAGCATTAGGACATCTGTACCCAGACGCTTGGCCTGTTGGATCTCCGTCCCCCTTTTCATTTTATCTAGAATACCTTTAACATTTCAGCTGATGATTGTGGAGTTTTGTGGGTTATTGCAGGTGGTGCGTAATCGCTCATAAGCAGGCCACTATGATGGTCGTGTGGAGCATAGCATGCAGAACTAGTGAACATTCCCCATGCCCCCCCGTAATCCCAATACTTCAGGAACATTGAAGTACATGTGGCGGCGGGCAGGTCAGGCCTACTCCAACGGAGGTTTGTGACCGTGCCCTTCCAATGAATCTCCAGGTGCCAACCCACGCACAAAATGTTTACCTGGTGTTCAGGTGATGTCCCAACTAGGGGCATAGCCCTAACATAAATACCCATTCATAACCTGCTAGGGAAGGAAACAAAACAAAGAACATATCAAGGATATCAAGGCCCATCGCCTATGGAGCGACAGCCATGTGTTCGACGTGAAGAATTCATTCAGCTTGCTTAAGGAAGTATAGTTTGACCTGTGGCACTGTTTTCCTTTGGGTTTGTGTTGTTGGCGTACGCTGTCACTGGTGTAGGAATCCAACTCGAGCGGTGGTGGGGTGCTGGATTTCACGTTGTTTCTTCATCCGTTCAAGCACATACCTCCTCGGTAGTATCAGAACAGGGTGCGAGATTTGTACATCACTCTTAGGCGAGCTAGGAAGAGCAGGGCATACGCAATTTTGAGACCGGGGAGGCGAGCCTTCGCCTCCTTGAACGACTGATGTTTTTGCTGGACTAATTTGATAGAATCAAGGAAGATCATTATGTGTTTGTGATTCATACTTGAGAGAGTCCGGCATCCTGGCCTGACGTAGGATGTTATTCTGTCATGAAAAAGTTCAGTATTCTGGCAATTATTGGTCTGGGATTGGCGCTGGGAGGGGGTTTTCTAATGAGGGCCCTGTGTGCCCTTTTAATAATGAAGCAGGGGAGAAGGAGTCCGCTGGTAACCAGCTCTTCAGCCAGGTAGTGGGAAACTCCCCAATGTCTTCGCCCTCGTAGCCTTCGGCAAAGCCCACGAAGCGAAGGTTGTTTCGTTGTGCTCTGCCTTCAGTGTCTTCCACTCGTATTGCGAGGCCTTTTGTCAAAGTCTCAAGGGTAGAAAAATGTTTTGGGAAGGGGATCACTGTGTCTTTGATGCTAGAGACTCTTGTTCCTGTTTCGGTGAGTCTTTCCACTGACGCAGGACCATGACATCTGATCCCACAGCGCCTACCTTGGCATCCAACATTTTCCTGGATTGAGTGATGGCAGCCAATAAGGTTGCTTTGTCTGGTGTGGTGGTAGGTGCGTTTCTCGCCTCTGCAGCAGGGGCCCGACTCGGTACAGCGATCAACGGCGTTCTGCTTTGGGGCCCCTCTAGCTGGTTTGTCTCGAGTCATGGTGGGTGTGACTGAGCGCCCCCGTCTGTATGCTGTGCGGCGGGGGAGTAAGAATGCCAGAGTGATAGTCCATGTATTGGCCAGCTTGTGTTTAGCCAAAAAACCTGGGGACCTCTACCTAACATATGGAGTGTGATTTTAAACTACACCTTTAATGCCATATTAAAAGAGGCAGACATCCCAGATTCCTGGCTAGGCGCGGAGGTTGTACCTATTTTCAAAAAGGGGATAAAAGTAACCCCGTGAACTATAGGCCTATCAGCTCCATTGATATTTCCCCGAAAATAATTGCCGTCATTTGCTAGAGAGACTCCATGATTGGACGAGGGAAGGAAACGTATTATCATCATTGCAGGCAGTATTTAGAGGCAAAACAAGTACAATAGACCACCTGTTCAGTTTTTTACAAATTCTTTGGAAATACGCAACAATTAAAGTTCCACTATGTGTAGTGTTCGTAGATCTTCGTACTGCATTTGACTTTGTTGCTCGTGAAAACTTTGGGCTGCCCATACTAAAATGGGGATCCCATAAAATCTCCTGCAAATCATCATCAGACTCCACAAGAACAATTATGCTCGAATTAGATGGGGGAATGAAAGGGGGCTGACCGACAGGGTCTGGGTGAACATAAGTGTACGGCAAGGGTGTGTCCTTGCTCCAACTCTCTTCACCCTTTATATTAACGTCCTTATCAAATTATTAACAGATTGTAGGGGTGACCCCCCCCACAAAGCTTGCAGGGCAAGCGGTGCCCGCACTCCTTTTTGCGGACAACACCCTGCTAATCTCTAGAACTCTGATGGGGCTCCAAAACTTAGTAGACCAATTTAAGAAGGGATGCAATGATTCTGGATTATAAAATAACACCTCAAAAACAAAATTCATTCATTGCCGGTAACCAGCTCTGCAGCCAGGTAGTGAGAAACTCTCCAGCGTCTTCTCCCTCGCAGCCTTCGGCAAAGCCCACGAAGCGAAGGATGTTTCGGCGTCCTCTTCCTTCAGCGTCTTCCACTCGTGTTGCAAGGCCTTTTGTCAAAGTCTCAGAGGTAGAAACTTTTTGGGGAGAGAGTGGTCACTGTGTCTTCGATGCCCGAGACTCTTATTTCGGTGAGTGTATCTACTGCGTTTCTTGGATCCTGTCGCAGGAGCATGACGTCTGATCCCACAGTGCCTATCTTGGCAGTCAACATATCCATGGATTGAGTGATGGCAGCCAAAACAGTTTGCGTTGTCTGGTGTGGTGGAAGGTGCGTTTGTCGCCTCTGAAGCAGGGGCCCCAACTCTGTATAGCGATCAGTGGTGCTCTGCTTTGAGGCCCCCCCAGTCAGTTTGTCTCAATTCATGGTGGGTGTGACTGAACGCCCTCATCTGTATCCTGTGCGGCGGGGGAGTATGAATGCCTGAGTGATGCCGTGTGTTGGCCAGCGGATAGATCCTCACCCTTCTATAGGGTCAGCGTCTAACAGGGCCCAGTCGTACTCTAGGTGGGCCAGCTGACAAAGCCGTTTGTAGAGAGCAAGGTCGGATAGGGGACCCGCCACCAATAAGCCACAACAGGACGTAGTCCAACCGCCTCCGCAGGCAGAGATTTTCACATCCCTGCTAATGGGTACCTCACCCTCCGGTTGTTGTGGTCTTCGGTTGTCTATTTCAGTTGTGTGTTCTCTACTCCATGGCGAAGTGTGGGGCTAGTCACCTAACCACAGGCACAAGGGCTTCGCATAAGGGCCCCAGCACACCACTTCTCTCCAGCCGTTGTGGCACCTATGGACCCCGTGTGTGGCGATAGGCAACCGGGGCTATGGATGGGCTCCAGTGTATTGAGAGTCTAGATTGTGATCTCCCAGTCCCTCCTCTAGGAGTGTAGGCCCACAGCCCCACACGTCGTTCGTACTACGGCAGGCCTGGGCCCCAGACGGCTGCCACATCTTCTTAGCCGTCAACCATTCACTGATGGGGCGGATGATAAATACACATGTCCCTTGTTGGTGTAGCCGTTTTTCTCGATGGCTCGAGATGATCAGTTCTGGGCCTGTGGAGTAGGGGGGAAGGTATATATATTTACCAAGTAAGGCCTATGTAGTCGCGTCCCCCAGGCTCCACTGCCGCTGCTTATCGCTCTGCTGTGGAGGCCCAGGCAGACGGGCCAGACAAGCTTTGCAGTCTCGCTCTGCTTTCTCGGGCCCAGGGCTAGTAGTCCCACTACCCCTCTGTATCTTCTACAGCCTGGTGGAGTCCTCACGCCTCCAGGCAAGTCGCCACCAGTATGCCTCGCTTGCAGGCCAAAACATCTCGGGGGCCGCCGTTTTCCCGGTGGAGAACAGCCCAACACCCTTGGGGGGGGGGGGTCCAACAAAGAACATGCAGCACCGCTATCGGTCATGGGACGCTTAGCGTGTCCCCAGGCGAGGCTCTGCAATCCAGGCGAGCGCCCCCCTGACCCGACCTCAATGCTGATCGGCCCGGGCCAAGCCCTAGGCTGGCCGACCAGGCCCCCTGCGTCAGCCCCTCCAGGGGAGCTCTCAAGTCTGGCAGGGCACTTCTGGAAACCCCGCCGAGGTGTGGGACTGTTGATGCAGAGCCAGTCACGCAAAAGCCACACTGGCGCCGCTCCGATCCACTAGGCTGCAGGACGACTCTCACCTTGGGCCTGCCACCTCCAGGCTGCCATCAGTCTTGGTGGCTGGATTTCGTCCTAGACTTCACCTTGCTGCCATGCATCTGTAGTGTTCCAAGGACGATGGATTTGTTGTTATATTAGCAGGTGAGGATTGGGTAGGATAATGTTAGGATAGAAGTCGGGGCTATAGGTGCTCGCCTAGCACATGTCTGCCATGTCGGATCGCCAGGCCATGCCCCCCTGTGCTCTAGCCCTATTTTTAAGACCATTGGCATTACATGAAATCACTCTCAAGAATCTAGGGGCCATATATTGTATTGAAATTGCATGATTGCACTAGCTTCAGAGTTACAGAATCTAACCAAAACTTTAAAAAAGGCAACATCTTTTTTTAATCCCCTTAGCACTCTTCTTCAGGCCTCTCATCTGAACCCTTTTCTACCCAAGCTCCCCATTCCATCCCCCCTTCAGAGCTAAATCCCCAGAGGGCCCTACCTGTCCCAGGCTCTTGTGGGGGCTCTACTGAACCTCCCTCAACCTCCCTCTTTATCTGTTCCCTGAGTGCCTTGGAAATGTGGTCACAACTGTATCAATAGGTGCCGAAGGCACGCTTCTGTCTTAAGCCATTAAAGTCTACAACCACTCGAAATATCATGATCAAAAGGAAGAATTAACAAGCATGGGCATAGCCAATAGGTCTCGCCTTTGGGACCTTATAAGTGTTTAGCAATGCAACAGTTGCATAACTAAATACTTATAAGGTCGCAAAAGCGAGACCTATTCGCTATGCCAAGCGGCCGCGAAAGTGAAAGTGATCGCGATTGCGAGCTCGATCAAACATCAAAGCGGCCGTGTGGCCGCAAATGTGAAAGTATTCGCGGTAAAGCGCGGCGCACGCGTCCGCGCACATGCACTGTAGCTCTAGGCTGGCCTGGTAGCACTTTTTGGAGCCCTCTCAATAAGTCTCGCCAGACCAGCGCATGCGCTGGGTCAGGCGAGACCTAAAAAGTGGTAAAAAGAGAAAAAAATGAATCCAGTAATATAAGAAGATATAGAGGAAAGCACGAGGCGGGCTACCAAATTATACCATTGCCCAGGGATAGGAGAACACTAACTTCTTTCAGCTCATGTTTAGAAACCCCCCTACGAGATTTGAGTGATAGATTGCACACGGAACTGTCCCTCGAAAATGATTTTCAACTTAGATTGTTGGACAAGACCATCTTGGACAGCTTGTCTTTTGAAGGAGCCAATCATTACCTTGAAATCTCTTCTGCAACATGCAGCAGTAGAAGTCCTATCAGAAAAAAATGTAAATGAAAAATTATCTGAATTTTGAAACCCTTTATCTTTAATGACTATGGGCAGGATCTTCTCTTTTATACGAAAGTCTCAGGAGTTAACCATGAAGGTGTGAGGGTACTTTGCTTTGGGGGGTTGAAACGAGGGTAAGCGATGGGCTCTCATGATAGTAAGACCCACCTCTTTTTTTGTTGTTCTGGGATCAAATTCTTTTTAATCAAATCGGAAATCAGCTTGATGGTGTCTTGGCCTTTCTCCGGTCCTTCGGGAATCCCAAAGACCCCTTGATTAGAATGGCGGGATCTGTTCTCCATCCCTTCTAGTTTAAGCTGTAGCTCCGTTCTGATCTGAATTTTGTTGGTGTGTTATCTAGCTCGGTCTTGTAATCCTCCAAATACAAAACATTTTTTTCCACTTGCTCCATTCTAAGATTAAGCTGTTGAAGGCTTGTATTTATTTTAATGAGCTTTTCATTTATCTCTTTATAGGCCTTCTTTTGCGAGGTTTTGATCTCTTATTTCCTCCAAGATTTGTTGCAGGACCTAAGCCAGTTGGAGGAACTTCCATATAGATGGTATAATTGATGACTTGGAAGGTAACAAATCAGGTTGTACAGTACTTGCTGGAAGCTGTGCAGGTGGTGGCAATAAGAGTGACCGACTATCACCAAAAGGGTTTTCCACCTTGTGTAGAGCATTTGCCCTCTCTGGACGTTTTCTGTACGCCTTCCGAACCAGCAGGTACATTATGAGATAGACTTTGATGTTCTGGGCTGGCAGAGTGAGGGAGTTGAGCTTTGGTTCTTTCCTCAGTAATTTGCTGTTGTACCCTTCCAGCCACCAGTGCAATTTTGGAAATTGAGGAGGAAAACAATGGGTAAATTGATGTAATTCTGAAGCAGTCTCCAATTCATTGGCAGCCCATGTTGAACAGTGATTCAAAATTGAAGTACAGGCCGGGGAAGAAAAATAACTATCTTGAATGGGTGTCATTGCCCCTCTCAAGGAGAGATCCTTGACTACCACAATGGTCCTTAAAGGCGCCTGAGGTATCCTCTCCCCTTACTGCTTCTCTCATGTCATCAGCCAGCCCCAATGCAGGACTTCAATTGTCCGTTTGGAAGAAACTGGGTCATATCACTTTTGTCCTTCCATGCATTCACTTTGCTCTACAGACCCTCTGCTTCCTGCCTATATTCCATAACAGGTTTAAGGCCTGATGCAATAGCCTTTTGTTTAAGATCTATAGATCTTATGCTTGGGCCCCCTGAGGTGGGTAGATGAGCGCGGGACCTAGAGCTTTTAACTGATTTGGTTGGCACTCAAACCGTTCCTGAAGATTTCCTAAGAGAATGCCACTTCATTGATCCAGGAAAGGCAAAGCCAAAGTTGCAGAATGAAAAGCATGCTGTGAAAATCGGAAGAAGTTTCAAGTCGCACCCATAGCTACGTGGGCTGCCACTGCAACCTCCCCGTGAAATCGCTGTCATTTGCGAGGTACCAAATGTACCACCACAAGGTTGCTTAAGCCCAAAATCTGCCTAATCAGCCTTGTACCTCTTAATGCAGCATAATGTAACCTGATGTAGTGTGTAATTCAAGGCAATATATTGCGCTGCTGGGCTGTTTTATTGGCTCGTTATCTGATAGAGCCTTTTTCTGCTCTAGAGGGTGATTACTGGTCTGCAACTCACCGCTCAATGCCTCTGTGCTGCTGTAGACTCAGAGATAAAATGCCCCTATTGAAATGCAGCCCTGCAGGGTAATAGTCTGTGATCGGGCTGCTCCCATGCTTTCTGAGAAGCATCGCCTCTTTGCAGCACCTTTCTGCCTTAATTCGGATAAGAATTTTCCCAGGGCTGAGTTACCTCTGACTTCTGATCTACAAGGGCCGCGCGTTGAAAGGGTGCCCCCTGTAATAAATGCTTTTATGGACCTGCAGGGTAACCTATGGGGTGCACCCTATTATAAATGCATTTAACGGGCCTGCAAGCCTGCAGGGTAATATTCTGACACCAGCCTTTTTTATTTTTTTAAGCACCACATCTTGATACTCTCTAAACCCCCCCCCCCCCCTCCCATCCCCACCCTCTTAGCAAATTGCGGAGCCTGCTGTGCCGCTCTGTATCAGGGCTTAAGTTCTCCAGGGAGGGGTGAATGGCCTCTTGCTTACGATCTTGGAGGGCGTTACAGGCATCTACCACAAAACCGACTCATCTCTGCTTTACATTTAGAGTTCATGTGCCTGACATTAGCTGCTGGAAACGCTGAAGAGCAGCGGTTTGCCTCCGACTAATGCAACTTGCGGCTTCGCCATTTTGGACTACCACGGACTTCCGCATGCAGTTCTTGGCACAGAGCATAACGGGAGGTCTCATGCGGTTGCCCCTAATCCTAACCCCTCTGCACTTCCTCATTCCCAATAACCATGACTCTCTCAGGCCAGTTCATAGCCTCTCAACAGATACATCCTCACAGAGCTTTCCACATGGTCACCCTGCAGGATGTCATCCCCTTTCTGCAGAAAGATAACTTCATGGCTACATTAGACCTCAAGGATGCCTACTTTGACATACCCATCCAGTTCACCAGATTTACCTCCGCTTTATAGTAAGTAGTCAACACTACTAGTTCAAAGTGTTGCTCTTTGAAGTCGCCACAGCTCTGAAGGTCTTCACCAAATGCGTAGTGGTGGTAGCCACCCACCTCAGGTTGGGGTGGGAGAAGTAGGAAGTGAGAGGGTTACCTTGCATCTTCCCCATCCTAGACAACTGGCTGATCAAGAGAGCAAGCAGACAGGAGTGCCTAGCCCAAACTCAAGCTTCCGTCTCCCTGCACCACAGCTTGGGGTTTATAATATATTTCACCAAGTCCCATGTACAACTCCTTGAGGTCCAAACCTTTCAGGGGTCTGTCTTTAATGCAGTCATCAGCTATCCCTACCTATGGGTGTCGTCACTTCAGCAGCTATTGCCTCATTTGTCAGCCACTTTGCCCTCTCCCAGGTCAAGCAGTGATGCACCCCTTAGATCTGATGGTCTCCTGTATAGCCCTAGTCCCTCACACCAGACTCCATATTCATCCACTTCGAGTGCTTCTTGGCACAAGTGAAAACTGCATGGAAAGATCTAGTATTGATAAGGGTCTGCACCTATTGCTCTTTGCAGTGGTGAAATGACAACATGCTTTTGCTGGGCAGACCCTTCGCAGACCCCATTCTGCAGATGACCATCACTATGGACGCATCATTCGCCGGGTGGGGGTGATGGACGCATCTCTGGGACATGATATTCCAGAGTCTGTGGCACCTCATCAACAGGGTCTCCACATCAGACATCTGGAGCATGTAGTCCTACAACTAGCCCTTAAAGTCTTTCTTCTAGACATACAAGGAAAAATTAGTCCTCGTGCTAACAGACAACATGACCGCCATGTACTATCTTAACAAGCAAGGTGGCGCACACTCCCTGCATCTGTTAACACTACCGCAGCGTATTTGGCATTGGGCGATCCATGATCGAGTACATCTCCTAGTGGACGACCTCCCCGTAGGGGATAACAACTTTGCAGACCTGTTCAGCAGGGCAAAGCAATAAGTCCAGGATTGAGAACTCCACCCACAAGTCCTCTTCTGTACTTCTGAGGGTGGGGGGCTAAGACATAGACCTTTTCACCACCTGTGAAAACACAAATGCCTCAACTTCACCTTTATCTTTTGCTTTCCACACCTCTAGTCCGTTGGAAATAATCTTTCCTCCTCTCCTACTTCTTCCGTACATAGTGAGGAAACTGCGGCAAATAACTCTCTCCCCCATCCCCTCACCCCCATTGTGGCGGTTCTCATGTTGGCCTGATTCTCAACCCTTCTAGAAGTGTCCATTGCTCAACACGAGAAACTTCCCAACAGGACAGATCTTCTCACACAGAACCACTGCAACATCAGACACCTGGCAGCTCAACCTATCAATCTAGATCCTGAGGTCCTAGAGTTTGAATACCTTAACCTAACTCATGAACATACTAAAAAGAAGACGTAGGCTTACCAAGCGCACCTATTATGCCGCTAAGTGGAAGAGGTACGTCACTTTTCTGTGCCTCGAACCACTTAAACCTGCTTTCACCAATGTTCAAAGACACCATTTGCTACCTCTTGCATCTGCAGAATTCACGCCTAATCTATACCTTGATACAGCTGTACTTAACCACAATCACTGCATATTTGCAGAACAGGGGACACTCCTCACTGTTCAATATTCCTGTCATTAAAGCCTTTTTGATCATCACCACGGGTGCCATCTGCCACAGTCTGGAACATTAATTTTGTTCTCACCAGGCTCATGGGCCATCCTTTGGAACCACTACATTCTTGCCCATTACAATTCCCCTCCTTCAAGGATGCCTTCCTAGTAGCCATTGCGCCCCTAGGCTTATCAGCTCTTACACTGCAGGAGCCTTTCTTCCGTGACTGCAATGACAGAGTGGTCCTTAGAATTAACCCACTATTCCTACCAAAAGTTGTCTCCTATTCACCAAACAATAAAGCTCCCCCAGCCTGACTCTGTAGCAGAGAGAGTGCTAAACATGCTTTTCATCAAGCATTCTCTTATGTATTACACAGATATGGCTAAGTCCTTCTGTAAAAGACCACAATAGCTTTTCTTCGATATAGAGCAACCTTAATCAGGTTGTGCAAAGGCAAATATATCCAGGTGGATCGTCAAATGCCTCCAAACCTGCCACTTCAAAGCCAAAAGAACTGTACCTGCCCTGACCCCTAGTCCTCACTTCACCTGCAAACAGTGCACCACTATAGATTTGCTTGGGAACATATCCATGGCTTATTATGTGTAAAGCTGCCAAGTGATCAACTCTACATGCATTCTCAAAACATAATTATGTGAATATCCGTGCAAGGCGACAAGCTAAAGTCAGACAAACTGTCCTAAGGTTTGTTTCAGAGCTCTGTCCCATCCACTGTCTAGCCACCAATTAAGTGATACTGCTTTACAGCGATGCAGAGCATGTGCAGCTACAGCCACATATTCTGTGCACAAATGATGTTACTTACCCTGGAACCATCTGTTCATCATTTGTAGTGCTGTAGATTCACAAAAATCCCCTGCCTCCCCAAAAGCTATTGTTTGCTACAGATGTTTCCAACCTTTAATATTCTGGATTATATTTAAAAAAAAAACCTTCATTGTCCACATACTATCATACTCACTACTCCACACTTATTATTATTATTTATAAATTTATTAAGCGCACAGCTACCAAACAGGGTCTCCCGGCGCTGGACAAAGTGGAGGCAGGGTAACTTAGGCAACAGGCAAGAATAGGAATCAAGCCAGGTCGCTGAAAGCAGAGTCTTTAAGCTAGCAGAGACTGAAAATTCCTAAGGTCAATTGGGAGAGCATTCCAGAGCTTGGGGCCCAGATAGGAAATGGAGCAACGCCTCATTTGGACGAGCCGAAACCTGGGGAGTGAAAACAGTGAGAGGCTGGAGGATCTCAGCTGGAGGGCAGGCACATAAGGTGCTACCAATCTTTGAATATTGGAAGGAGCAAGGCCACATTTAACCCGAAACATATGGCATAGAACCTTGAACTCAATGCGCTTATTGACTTTAAGCCAATGGACGCAGAGGCGCATCTAGGAAGATTGAAAAGACGAGCAATTGCATTTTGAATGACCTGCAACCAGTGCACTGAGGCTTTGTCTGCACCCAGATACAGCACATTGACTTAGTCCAGCCTGGATATCATCAGAGCCTGCAGAACCGTTCTCTGAGCTGCCGGTGAAATAAGCCAGAGGATTTTCTTGATCCATCTAAGAACAGCAAAGCAGGAAGCCGTAACCCTAGATACCTGGGGTGTAAGGGAAAGACTTTTATCAATAATGAAGCCCAGGTTTTTAACCTTTGGGACAGAGGCAGGCACACGGGCCAGAGTGTCAGGCCAATGTTTGATGATCCAAAGCTCAGGGTTGTTACCCAGGACAAGCGCCTCAGTTTTAGTGTCGTTTAGCTTCAGGGCATTACTGGTGGACCACGAGGAGACATTCCGCAGACCAAGCTGAAGCAGAGAGGGGTCTTGGTGCTGGGCAGTGGAAAGAGAAAAGATAATCTGGGTATCATCGGCATATGAAAAAATAGTCAGTCCAGACTTCTCAGCAATGTCAGCCAAAGGGCGAATGTAAATGTTAAAAAAGCAAGAGCTCAAAATAGAACTCCGGACGTTAGAGCTAGAGTGTTAGATCTTACTTTGTTTGAAAAGACCTGGAAGGTACGGTCATTTAAGAAAGAGATCAACCACCTCAGAGCCAGACCCACAATGCCAGAGGTTTCAAGACTGTATCAGAATGGAATGTGACACAGTGTCAAAAGCTGCACTTAAATCCAGCAAGATGAGGACGGACATACCTCCGGAGTCAAGTTGTTGCCTAAGATGCTCAGTGACCCCAAGAAGAGCAGACTCTGTACTATGGCCAGGTCTAAAGTCCGACAGAGGGGTGCAGCAAATTACGAGCAGTAACAAAAGAAGAAAGTTGAGTATTAATGTGCCGTTCCAGGATGTTGGAGAACACAGGCAGGAGAGAAATAGGACACAAATTAGACCAGCTGAGAGGATCAAGACATTCCTTTTTTAGTAAAGGGAGGACTAGTGCATGTTTCCACCTCTGAGGTACCGAACATATACTAAAAAGGTTCAGAATCACAGAGAGGGCGGCCTCGTCCAAGAGACTGAGGGGTCTATTAGGGTGGCGGGCGGACTCCAGTCCGCCAGCCACCCTAGTGGTGCTGGGACCGGCCGCCAGTGGTGCGGCGGTCCTGCTGTGCCAATTAGGATGCGACCACCACCATGGCGGTCGCATCCTGTAAATTTAAAATTGTGGCGGGCGGTGCTGTATTCAGCACCACCACAATGTTAAAATGGCATGTTCTTCATTTGCAAGCACAACGTGACCAGCACCGCGTGGTGCTTGCCACCTTGTGCATGCAAATGTCGGGGGGTACCCCCCAAGTGCAGCAACCGGCCCCCCCCAACTATCTGGGGGCCCGCAACGGGCCCCCTAAAGGCATTCTCCGCATGCCTTTCCATGGCGGAGTCTCCGCCATGGAAAGGCATGAGACCGCCATCATCGTAATATGGATGGCGGTGCCTTGCAGGTCTTTTCCGCCCAGTAGGCAATCGGGCGGATTGCCTACCAGCGGAAACTGGCGGACGGTCTTTCCGTCCGCCTGGGTCCCCACCGCCATCGTAGTATGGCAGGGGGGAAATGTTAGGCGGGCGGACGGAAATGGCGGGTGGATCACCACCGCCATACGGGCGGTGGCGATACGCCCGCCATCCTAATGTATGCCTAAGTTTGGAAGGGGTAGAGGATCAAGACTTAATAGATCTCAACAACAGTTTAAAAAAAGACAGATCCAAAGGAGGCCAGGAAATAATTTGAGAAGAATCCCCAGACAGAAGGACCCGGGGGAAAATTTCAAGGGGTCCTACCGCTGGATTGACAGGTAACATTAAATTGCCGTTGTTGGGAGGCATCCTCAGCAAGTTGGTCATGGATAGACTTAACTTTACTGTGAAAAAAACAGCGCTACTACATCGCATTGAGGTTGGGAAAGCGAGGGAGGGGTCAAAAAAGCACTAGCAACGGATAGTTTAGTCACAACTTTAAACAAAGTTTTCTGACATTTTTGGGAGCTAGAAATGTTCTCAATAAAGAAGGCTACACGAGCTGATCTGCAAAGAGCTTGATATATCTTTAATTGTCCCAAGTACTCCAACTTAGCATTAGACATATAATGTTTCCTCCATTGTCTCTCTAAGTGTTTACAACTCTTTTCTCGTTTAAGAGCATCGGTAAACCAAGGGGTGGGAGGATAAGTTCTAAGCAGTGGCTTTACTGAGGGAGGTAGTGCAGAATCGATGGCCGCTGTAAGCCTTTGGTGCACGGAGAGCTGGTCTTGATCAAGGGAGGAAACAAGAGAAGGGGTATTGTCATTAAGCACTTTAAGTACTGATAAATTGAGTTTAGACCAGTTTCTAGTTTTAGGCAATATAGTCTGTCTAAGAGAAGAGAGAGAAAGAATTTTGATGGTAAAAGGAACTCCAAAATGATCAGTCTAGCAAAGCTGAAGAGGTGGTGCAACATATAAAGTAGCAAGATTTTAAAAAATAGGATCCAGAAGGTGACCAGCAATATGAGTAGGTAGTGAATTTTGCAGTGAAAGATTTAGAATATTCATGTCCTCTATAAAGTGGATGCTGATTTATCATTGGGGTTCTTCAGGTGGAGGTTGAGATCACCAAGCACAGAGAAGTTCGCAGCCCGAAGAATGAAGGGAGCCAGTGGGTCAGAAAAGGCTGAGCACCAGTTATGAGAAGTCTCAGGAGGGCGATAAATAGGGGCACCGAGAAGGTAAACTTCTGGGTAAAAGGGATAGAAAAGGCCAAACCTCACATTTAGGAATCTGAAGGTCCACACTTTGACAGTTATATTTTTTTTAAAGATATTGGCGATACCACCCCCAACTTTAAGTGGTCCATCAATTCCAAGCAAGGAAAGGTTATTAGGGAACGCTGATATAATATCAGGTAGGGAGCCATCATGGAGCCAAGTTTCAGTTAGAAAGACCACATCAGGATCTATGTCAGTGAGAAAATTCAAAAGCTGGAGCTGATGTTTAGGTTGGGACCGACAATGTTAACTGAAACAGTGAAATTTGCTGTTTGACGGAGAAGCAGTTAAAGTATTAGAAGAAAAACAAGGAGCACCACTCCCAGCCTGGATGTCATGCACGGCCACCGGCTGTAAGTTAGGAGTACACTTAAAGTGGCAAGAAGAGCACTGTAAGAGGGGTGAGTCTTGAGTAAGGACCTGGCAAGATGCGTAAGCGAGGGTCGGAGATTATGCAAAGTAAGGGGAGAGTAACATCTGAGAGTTGACTGCGACAGACCAGGGTTTCTGGCCCTTGGTCCAGGCCGGGCGCAGACGGGCTTGCCTTAGGCGCTGCTTTGGCGCGTGTCCGCTTGCACATCGGGTTAAAGTAGGGGAATGCGGAGGAAGCTAGACTGCACCCCGCCTCACCCGGAAGTGGAGGAAATGGCCGAAAAGGACTAGCACCACGCCCTCCACACAAATGGCACTCATCCATGGCAGAATGGGGCAGTCGTCAGGTAAGAGTAATGTAAAATAGATTCAAATGAAGTTAAAACACAGCCAAAATTAAAAATAGCACACACATGGGACAAGACTTGGCATCAGACAGTGCAACAAACAAACAGAAAGCTCCTATTAACCCCCGGAAATCGCCACAAGATTTTCGAAGCGGCAGCAGCCTCACCACAGTCCACTTACTCTTAACTGCTGTGTGGAAAACAATGTAACAATGGAGTTGGTGACCATGCGCATTCACAACTAAGAGTCTGTAATACCTTGTGACTCAAAAGACTTCTTTGAAGAAATACAAGTTGCAACAGTTCAAGCCAGCAATAGATGGCAGGACTATGCAGAGCACGTGAATCTACATCACTACATGCGACAAGCAGATTCTTAAAAGGTAAGTAACATAATCCTTCTTCACCTAGTTCATGAGTGTTCCATTAAAACACTTTTAATTGTTAGATACATAAAATTCTCATTGGTTATTCCTTCATAGTAATTAAATTGAGGGCTTGACCGTAAGATTGATCAAATTCATTAAAACAAGTGTTCATTCTCTGTAATTTGGAGGGTTGGATCTGTGTGCAGGTTTAATGAAAACGCTGTTTCTTTTTTTTGGAGACAATACGTTTCCTTGAGAAGGTTCATCATGCCCTTTTGTTTCCTGGGGCACATCTGCCGACTTTAAAAGGTTCACATTCATGTGAAACAGAAGGACAGTAGATAGCTTCCCTTTTTGTAAGAGTGTATAGTGTTTCTATGGTTGGTAAGATGTCTGTACTCTTGCCTTTTTGCTTACAAACCAAGGTAAACAATCCACTGATTACATTTTGATACACATTAAAAGATCCTTTCTTCTTCTTTCAGTGTTTCCCTATTATAGCACCGTCGATCGTCTAGTTCAAAGGGACCTCTAAAACTCGATAGAAGGTGTAATTGTAACATTACAATGGATCTGCAAAATGTGTTTGAAGAGGGGCGCTAAAAAGCCGAGTTAATATTTTTGCAAAAAAAGTCCGGGGGAATCTATTCATGTAGGATGTAACTGAATGACAGATGTTCAAATGGAAATGAGGTTGATAAAGGGTGATTGATGGACGAGTTTGCCTGGAGCTAGCAAAACCTGATAGGATAGAGACAAGTTTGTATAGTCCGGAAACCTGACAGGGTTGTTATTGAGTTGCCAGGTGATGTGCTTGGCTGAGTTGGTTGTTTGAGGTAAATAGTAGTTTTCTGTAATTTAGTTAGTCTTGGTAATGTCTCCAGTATTACAACTTCATTATAATCGATGCCACTTGTAATATGGCAGACGGGATATCCGCCACATTTGTAACCAAGTATCCTGCTGCCAAAATCTAAACAAGCATTTACAATGCAATGGTCTCGGCAATATTATATGGAGAGCTATTGTTATTGCTCATTATTTTTTTATCATTATTGAATCCCTAAATAAATGGCATTGTCATTTCTATTGGCATTAGCTTTTTTTTGCATATGTGATACCTATTGCATTAGCAGAGAGAGAGTGAGGTAGTGAGATAGAGAGAGAGAGTGAGGTATTGAAATAGAGAGTGAGGTAGTGAGAGAGAGTGAGGTAGTGAGAGAGAGTGAGGTAGAGAGTGAGATAGAGAGTGAGGTAGAGAGTGAGGTAGATAGAGTGAGGTAGTGAGATAGAGAGAGTGAGGTAGTGAAAGAGTGAGGTAGTGAGGGAGAGGGATGTTGTGAGGTAGTGATATATAAGCATAGAGTGATGTGATGTAGTGAGATAGAGAGGTAGTGAAAGAGAAAGTGAAAGTGAGTTAGTGAGATAGAAAGAGTGAGGTAGTGAGATAGAGAGTGATTGAGGTAGTGAGTGAGAGAGAGTGAAGTTGTGAGGTTGTGAGCTAGAGAGTGAGGTAGTGATCTTTTGAGAGAGAAGTTGTGAGATAGTGAGGTAGTGATATAGATTCTAAGACACTCCACAACTCTCTACGACACTCTATGCCACCCTATGCCACTCCAATCTACGACACTCTGTGTCACTATATGTCACTCTACACCCTTCCACAACACTCAACTTCACTCTATGCCACAACACTCTATGACCCTCTACGCCACACCCCTCCACTCTATGCCCCTCTGCATCACTGCATTATACACCACACCACTCCACTCCACTCTACTCTACGACATTCCTCTCTAATCCATAACCCTCCACCCTAATCCATGGCACTCCACTCCACTCTACGGCACTTCGCTCTACGACACTCCACTCTACACCACTCAATGCCACTCTACAACACTCTTCAACACTTCACTCTATGCCACTCCATAACACTCTCCTCTCTATGTCCTACACTCCACTCTACACCACTGCGCTCGATGCCATTATCCTCTGCAGCACAAGCTTTTAGCCATACTGAACAGAAGCCACGCTGCTGTGCAACATGGCTAAAACACACTGGAAAAGCTATTGGCGTTCCCAATGCTTGTTTTATTTTTAGTTACAGGGCCGTATCCTTCGGAGCCAAGGGCTTAAGCAAAGCGCTGTCAACACAGCTATGTCTGCTATATAATGCCATTTATTTCGTGTTTGCGTCCTTTCGTGCTTTCTTTCCCTAGTTAAAGAAAGCTGGTGCTGAAGCCGAGGCGAGCCTGGACACTCTCACGGTGGTCCACACGGTGCGAGGGCATAAAGTACTTTTCATCACAGTCTCTGGGAAAAAAGGGACATTTGTGAAAAGTTTCAGGAGTTCATTTTGCTACAAAAGAGGGTTTGGCGTATTTTAATAGACGAGACGTCGCGTCTGACCGGTCCGATTGTGGTCTGGTGGCACCGCCGGCACATTTCTCACTTGTAGGGACAAAGCCAATTAAAGGCGTACATCGCCGGCTCCCTCTCACAGGAACCTCAAAGCACGTTTTTCACCCTCATTTGTGTGCCCCCGCCAAAGACCCCTGCGCCCTCTCTATTCCTGAAGTGAGCCTCGCATGGCGTCGGGGATCCTGAGCCGCGATTGTACATTCCCGGGCGTGGAAGAGTCGGCCAGGCTTGTTTGTCCCTTACTGAGAATGCAGAGGCGAGGCTTGCCCTGAAAGACGGCCAAGTGCCACACAATAGCTGCACAATAGCACATGAACGGCGCTAAGAGCCCTTGTACAAGTGGCAGCGCACTTACATCTCGTGACGCATTACTCGTGTCCGCTCTGGTAGGGGTCAACTGTTAAATCCTCGCAGAGGAGTCTAGAATGTTGCTGCGGTGTAACGGACTCTGGATAAGTCTAGAACCAATGGCGTGGAGAACATTATAAACTGAAGGGGTTTTAATCGGAGAAGATTCTAGAAGGTTGCTGCGGTGTAACAGAATATGAATAAGTCCAGACATAATGGCATGGAGAACATTGGAAATTTAAGGATTTTTAACAATTTACACAGGGGGGCATCTACTAACAAGCACACCACTGCCTTTCTCCGAGGCGAAGCAATGCCTCGGAGAAACGCAGCGGTGGTTTCAGATTCGGGGGCGTGGCTAAAAAGTGAAAAGAAGAGCACGGAACACGCCCCCGAATCTGAAAAAGACGGAGCCTATTTGGAGGGACGGCTCTCTCCTCCAATGTCTGGCCTCCGTTTAGGAAGCCAGCCAATGGAGGAGAAGCAAAAAGAGAGGCGGGCTAAATAGCCACTCTAAGAAACATTAAATCTCCGACTTATGTTCTGCCTTTGGCAGACCGGACGGTCCTCGACCTAAAAAGGCTGTTAATTTGCTGGGGAAAGAGTCAAAAAGTTTGGCACTGCCTGAACTTGTACCACCTGGCAAACACCCATGCCCCTGTTTGTCAGAAAGATTAATTCCCTGGCTGGATTAGCAGTTTACATACCAATACAGCATTAGTTTCAATATTCCTGGTTTGTATCCTAGTGTCACCTCTTGTCCAGTCCTTACTGGAATTAAGGGTTAGCATTACCGCTGACCTGAAGACATTTCAGATAGATGACGGAAAACTATAAGCTCTTTCAATCAGTTTTCATTTTTCTGCAGTGTTAAGTGACGAGAGCGGCAAGATCAACTTTTAGCAAACCACGGCTCATTAGCTAGTCATTTATATATGTTTACATTATGTGGATTGAAAGAAATGGCATTTACCATCAAACCTTAGTCACTCGTGGTCATAGCTCCTTTTTAAATTTACAAATATTAAAAAATGAGACTCATTTGCGCCTTTTAGTTTTGGAATGGGATGGCAGGCAAGTTTTAAAATAGGGTGAGAAAAAACATATCAGTACAATGTTTTGCTCTTGTGCAGGCCTGTAGCCATGAGTATATGTGTAGGGGACATGGCCCTCAACTATTAACAAACATTAAAACTGTACACTACAGGTAACCGTCTTTCCAAAAAAGGTACGTTTTTTTTGTAGGCAAAAAGGTACAGTATTCAAGGTTTTGAAGTACACATGCATCTTGTTGTTTTTTTATCATTGGTTTGATTAATTGTACTAATGAGTATCGAAGACAGAATATTGAAAGGTAACTGCATATAGGTAAATATACATTTATTATTTCTAACTCCATATCTATGTACCTTGAAGATATATATATATGTATATATGTGGAGCAAGGTATAGAACATCTACACTTATTTACTTGTCTATTTTTCATTCAATATTCTGTCCTCAATATTCTGTGCCATCCATAGTCTAGTTTTGATATTCAGGGTGCACACCATGGGATTCTATGTGAATGAATACATGAAGTCTTCTAAGATGCATACTAAAGCACACTCAATTAGATTGGATTTAAAGTAGAGGGGTGTAAAGTTATTAAGTCGGCTGACCCGCAACTTTGTGTATTTTTTAAACAGTTGCTGCTTTGTGAAATGCAAAGGTCTTCTTCTTTTTATAACGTTTGCAACAGTTCAGCCTTTCTTTCCACATCTCTTACCTCAGGTGGTGGATGTCCAGCTTCCACACTCACCATTTTTTGCTGGAGGATGTCCTACCAGGTATATTCTGCATCAGGAAACCACCACACCCAGAAGGCCTAAAGTGATAAACATTACCTCAAGTAAAGATGAGAAACTTAATTTGTTTAATAAAGTGAGGATTCCTAATTCTGCCCAGCTTCATAAATAAAGTTTACAGTAACTCGCTAAGTTAAAATAGCTTTACTGGGAGTTTGGAGCTTATCCATCAAGGACATTTTAGGACATTAGTGAGGAACACAGCATTTTAAACATTTTAGGAATGCAGCAATGAGAAAAACTGAATGGATTTTAAATGTCATTTGCAGAGGAAGTTGGGAAGGCTCCAAAATGAATTTCCCGACCATGTTGTGACAAAAGATGCATGGTTCGATGACATTTGATCAAAAGCACCAGTCAAAACTGCATGGACTAAAAACAGGCTCTCAAATTGACATACACCCCTTAAATTGCAGGCAGGTTGTGCAAAAGGTGCTGTACAAAAGCAAACCATCAAACATCGACCAGCAAGATAGGTAGGTAGGCACGTTAAAAGATTGGTGATTTTTGTGTGTGGCATGGGTCCATTTGAGACCCTTGGCCTGGCTGAGGACACTACTTCCATCTCCAGTTAGAGGAGTCGTAGATGAACAGACAGAAGCACTGCTTTTAAGGCTCTTGGGTGGTAGTTTCACGGTTTGCATCTAGGATTCTGCTCAGTGGTAAGTTCTCTTTGTGATGCTTGTTGCATGGTACCTCCCAGTTGGATGCTACATAGTCCTCCACTTCCGGAATTATGGACATTCTCCTCTTGTTCACACACAGTAGACTCCTTGCAAAGAATCCTCAAGTTGGCACCTTCTAAGTGCCAAGCATTGCTTGAACAAGCATGCACTGTTTTGAGCGGATGTAGAAAGCATGGAAGCTTGCCATGTGTACTAGAAATTGAAAATATTTGCTTGCAAAGGGATTGTTTGGCATTACTAAAGGTGCAGATAAGTCCAGCTTCATATTATGAAACAGTTAAGAGACTGCCTAGTTTAAATATACACTAGAAAGATAAAATCACCTCCATAATAGAATCTGGACTTCTTAGCAAGTAGGTTGTACTTACCAGCGACTATACCAGCAAACGTAGACATGGCTGATATGCATTAAAAGGGAAGGTGTCAGGACTTCTCATTAAGAGCATGTAGTAACAAAGATGGCGGACGCAACTTAACTGAGCTATGCGTCCTAGACCCATGATCAGTTAATAATCGCCAAGATCTGTGCTGCTGTCACTTGGTTTAATTGCGGAACAGGACAGGGAAAAGTAGCGATGTCTCCTGAAGTATTCTTAGAGGCTGGCTGGGGCGTGTAGCTCTAAACCACGTGTAGGCTGCTGCGGCCTGTGGAACCCTGTGTACTGTCCCCCCTATGAGGGTTGAGGGGCCGGTGCGAGAACCTAGCGCTCCTGAGCGCACAAACTCCAGAGCTGTGGCCAACATTTCCGCACTAGCTGGAGGAGTGGTGCTGAGCATTCTTAGCCGTAGATGGTGTCCTGCATCAGTCGTGGGGTGGCATTAGGGGGGAGAGATGGACCCCCGCGGTGCTTACAGAGCAGGAGTGGCCCTCAACAGATTAGGGGTTGCCCAGAAGGGACAAGGCTGGTTTCTCTTGCTTACCTGCTTGTTCCATCCTAGTCTCTGTCTAGAGTCTCACTAGCTGGAGCCCCTTGTCCTTCGAGGGGAATTCTGCCGCTCCTCTTTTGCTTGATGTGTGAATCCAGCTGCCTCATTGGTCGACGCAGCGGTATGGGTCCCCAGCCTTCAGGGCGCCAAAGTGCGACAGTCCTGAACCACTCCGATGCCGTATCGAGCCAGGCGTCTGTGCCACAGACTGTCACGGAAGAAAGGTTGGACACGTTCCTCAAAGCAATTGCTGATTGAAGACAGGAGCTCCGGGGCAGGATTGTTGCAGTTGTACTGGAGGTGTGGGACTGCTCAGAGAGGACCAACGGAAGCTCAGAACCTGGGTGCAAGATTTGGAGAACACCATAGCAAGCTTGCACCCTGGCCTGAAAGACTTAAAGACTGAAGTTCGCTCTCTCACTACTAAAGTCCAGGAACTTGAAGGCAGGGCCGAGAACTCAGTATTGCGGACTATATAGGGACCGACCCCATACACTTCTTCGAAGAATGGCTGTCAAAGATAAAAGCGCCAGGAGAATTGTCTCGGCATTTCGAGCCCATCGTGTTCCGGCCCACAGGCCACCCATGGGAGTTCCGGCCCACTCGATAGATGCAAAATTGATAAATTATCGAGACTAGGAAGCCATCCTTCAGGAGACCCGCTCCACTGGTCCAAATTCTGTAAGAGAATGCCTGAATAGATCTCTTCCCTGAACACACATTGGCTGTACAGCGACGCAAGGCATCTTTCCTAGAAGTAAAGAGGAAACACAGGCAGGTTGGCCTTAGGTACTCTACTATTCCCTGCCAATCTAAAAGTTATGGCTAATAACACTAGCTACTTTTTCACTGAGCCCACGGGCGCTTGGTACTGGGTGGAACAATGCCGATATGAGATTGCCAACTCGGCCTCGCCACTAGAGAGGATGCAGGAGGATGACCTCAAGAGGGGAAACCAGCGCTATAACAGAGAGCGTGAGCCTTTGCAATTGAGTGGAACCCCCAAACCCGCACAGGTGAAGGATAAACAGTCTCTGGCCCTGACCACAGCAACATCCTGGTGGGCCGAGTAACGCTTCCCAACTCCCAGCTTGGCGGAAGACAATCCCTCAGGAATGTACTCCCAAAACTCAGTGACCAGCACCGATGTTATGCCACAGACAGCTGACATTCTGATTTGAAAATACAGTCACTTAATAGCGAGTATCACCCCCAGTGGCAGAATGTGATACTCACCTGGAAGATGGAACAGATGGAGCTGCCTACCCTGTCTGCCGGACTTCCCCGCATCCAAAGACCCCATTCATATCCCTATCACACACATTTTGAACTGTGGCTGGGGAGGGAAGTGGAACCCTGCCTGATGCACACCGGAGACTGAGTACGATTCACTTATCCATCCCCTAAACTTTTACAATGTAGAAATGGATCTAGCACGTTCCCTCACCTTTTCTCTCTTTCTTCTCTTTGGTTGGCTGTAACTACCCGCAGCGAGACAGATTACCTGCATAAAGCCTCCCTGTGTGATTCCCCCCGTGCATTAATAATGACGTTGGAGTATGTAAGAGCGTGTTAGAGCACCCTTGACATAGCTTTTTGATTAGCTGTTTGGGCGATCTCATGGTTGGAGACTGCCCTGTGTTGGGAGTTACAGAGTTTATTTTTGATATCTAACATACAGATCACACAATGGCAGTACACCTCCTACAATTGGGTGCCTCCTCCCACCTGCACCTTGGGACAAGAGAATACTCTAATTTTTCAGCCCCGTATGAATTGCATGTGCAGTTAGACCATATTGTTTGCCACTCCACTCTCCACGGCCAATTAACAGGTGCTGAGTACCTCGGAAAAACATTCTCTGACCATAATCCACCACAGATACATGTTGAATGGGGAACACCGAGATCCCCCTGTTCCCACTTGGCGAGTCCAACCAGCTGCGCTTCCAGGAGTAGATGAGAGAGGCCATAACACACTACTTTGAGGAAAATTGGGGTTCGGCCACCTCCCGACAAATCGAATGTGAGACGTTTAAGGTGGTGGTTAAAGGCCAATGCATTAGAGCAGTGGTGGGAGCTGGGGCAGAACTACATAGGGATCTGCTGCGGACTGAGGAGTTGCTAAGGCGACTTGAAATGGCGGCATGTTTACACCCCACAGAACAGCGCCCCCTGACTGAGGCGCTGGAACACCACTCTCGCCTGATCGAGCAACTGCGTTGCCTGGACCTACGGGCCTATCAGGCTAAGATGCACGCTGAGGGAGACAAATCGGGAGACTTCTGGTGTGGCTCATATCACTATGATCGAGGAATCTCTGACTAGTACACTTATCTTTTAAACTGACATACACTTGCATTTCATAACGCAGTACAAAGCGTTGTACGTGCCCCCATGCTGACCGGCAGGCACACAGTGATGAGATTCTGTAGGTCCTGGAGCGCCTGGACTGGGAGTCCCTAAATAACCCCCGTAGAGCAATCACTGGTGCTGCCATGCAGAAGACCCCAGGTCTTGACGGACTTCCTGTTGAATTTTACAAGACCCATGTGTCGCTCATGGCCCCCAAACTGCTGGAATTATAGCAGGCAGCTCCTACAGAAGGTACCCTTCCGCAGTCTCTCTGGGAATTCCTACTGGTGTCCCTACCAAAGCCTGACCGATCTCCGCTGTAGGTCACTTCTTATCCGCTATTTATGTTGGGAGCGGACTATAAAATCCTCAGTAAGATCATAGTGACCCGATTGTTAGAGCACCTGCCGGGTCTGGTACACCCAGACCAGAACTACTTCATTCCTGGGCGCTCCACTACCCTAAATGTTAGCCAATTGCACAGAGTGATGGAGCTGGCCCCAGTCCACTGGCTGTATGCCCTGTGCATGATATTAGACTTAGAAGAGGTGTACGATATGGTGGACTGGGGCTACCTCTTCTCTGTCCTGAACATGATGGATATAACTGGCAGACTCCAGAACCCGTGTGAAACTTGGCCAGCTCATCACACCCCCTTTCAGCATGAGCGGGGGACCCAGTCAAGGATGCCCCCTCTCACCACTTTTGTTCGCTCTCGTAATGGCGCCTTTGGCCCAGCGGCTTAGTCAACAAGGTGGAGAGTGAAGAGTACCCTTGAATGAAGAGATCTATATAGTCTCCGCATCTGCCGATGATTTACTGGTGTATATTTGTGACATTCGGGAGGGGATCCACGAGATTGCGGAGACTCTTGAGGAATTTTGCAAGGCCTCAGGACTAAGGGTGAATTGGACCAAGTTGTGTGCCTTCCCACTCCACATGGACTGCCCCCCACAATAGTTAATGATGGACACTCACCTGCTGGCATGGGAGCATTTTACTTTTCGCTATCTAGGGATCCCCATGTACCATGCCACGCAGAATCTTATTGACAGGAACTAGAGCCATATCCTCGTTACGCCCCCAAATGACATTCTGGAGCACCTTACCCCTTATAGTCCAAGGGCGGATTTCACTATCTAATGCTTCCCCGCATCCTGTACTTCTATAACCTCCTAGTGCACATTCCACGGGCCACCTTTCGGGCCCTACATAACATGCTGGTAACCTTTATATGGAACAAGGTAAGGAGAAGAGCGGCACTGAAGAAGCTGCAGCTGCTTGTGGACAGACTGGGATTGGGGCGCCCAACTTTGAGCATTATTATTTGGCATCACAGCTGCAGTGGCCTGCGAGATGGCTGGTGGGACGACTGAAGAAGGTGCTGGGCCTACCATCGGCTGCTCGGAAACAGGCAGTGGTAGGTAGAATGCTACTTCCATGAGCTAGACTCCCAGAGAGTCGAATAACCGCTCCGCATGGCCTATGCAAGCTGCCGCAGAGGGCTAAGACTCATATCATCGATCACCCGTACTCTCCGGAGGTTAATCTGCACAATATAGCACCATTCAGTGCATCAATCGGACAAGAGAGCGTGGCGTTCTGGGAAGTAGCTGGAGTGGGTAGACTGGGTGACTCATTTTGTGAGTGTGCGCTCATCCCATTTGACCATTTGCAAGAGGAATATGAGTTACCGTCAAGACACTACCTTGTGTATGGTAGGCGGGTGGCAGAAATGTGAAAGCTTTGGGACATTGCGGACTCGGAACCAGAACAGCACCCGCTCGTACATACTCCTTTTATTATGGGCAACGGGCGAAGGCTCATCATGTGGTTTGCACTGGCACTAGCGTACTCCACATCTGACCCACCGCAAGCAACGCGTTGCTGCTAGGAAAGACATTGATGAGATTTTACATCCAAAGAATGGGACAAAGTCCTGCACTACTCGAGGGTGTCTTGAAGTGCCAGGTTTCAATACAACACAACATCCTCCAAAAAGCATGCCTCACCCCCAAAATCTTACATGGAATGTTTGGGTCTTCACCACGTTGCCCCCCGTGCCGTGCACTGAATGCCAACTTGGCACACATATTTTGGAACTGCCCTGCAGCTGTAGCCTTCTGGCAAGGGGTTGCGGAGGCACTGTCTGAAGTGATGGACCAAAGGGGACTCCTCACCATGGAGGGGGCACTACTTGGCACATTGCACTTAGGAAAGCATAAATAGTAACAAATAGATTCCATAGCGATGCACTGGAAAGCGCACACTCTCCTGAACATATAACACTGTCGCGCGAACATCATTAATTGGGGCAAGGATGAGACAGTGGCACTGAGATAAAGATTCCCTTATAACCTAACTAGGTAGCCTTCTAATCCTAAGCGATGACTCCTCTGAATATGGGCTCGTCGACTTAGCTGGTTACTTCCTTTCACCCGGCTATAGGCCCTGGTGACCTTTTATTTATTGGGGACTAGGGGGGGTACTCTAATATGGAAACTCATCTGCGCTCCATACTGTCACGCAGAAGGAAGAAGCGACCTAACCACTAGCTGTTTTTTCAATATAGAAACATAGTTAGGAGGCACTACCTAAACGATAATCACTGATTTGCTGTCTCAAGTGGACATAACTTGCATTCCCCTCCGTTTTGATCTGACGGTAGATTGTGTTACTGTTTTTTATTGTTATGCAATAATGAACCCACTGCTCCTTGCCAAGCTGTATGCAATATATGAATGCTTTCTGATTGTTATCCTCTTGTACCCTATATACTGAACTGAAAACTAATGAAAATGGTAAAATAAAAAAAAGCTTTTAGTAACAAACAAGTGGTGTCCTTGTTAAGCAATTTGTTGGAAGCAACACAATGTGGCTCAAGTAACAATGGTTAGACTTAATCATTATTTCAAAGTCCACTTTGCTAGGTAATTTTTGGATCTTACGCTAAGATCCTTTATTTTATTAAAAACAAAATTTGCAAAATTGTGCATTTAAATCACATTGGCCAGCTGTACATGGAAAAACATAATAAGTTATAAATTCCACTTTCAATCTCCAATCACCTTTATCCACATGTATCTAGGTCTCATTTTGCCCTTGCTCCATTTTACTTTCTCTCTTCTCTCATCTCGAAACACTTTCCTGGTACCCCTTTCTGTTTGCTGCTGCATATGTCTATCTTACCAACCTATCTCTCTTGGTCTCTCTCTTACGTTCAGCCTCAGATGCTCTGATTGTGATTTGCTTTTTGGTTCAAGGAGATGAATATTCAGCGTGTTGACTCTGGCAGGGTTATCTAGATATTAAACCATTTTTTAAAGATAGATAGTCCTTAATAGCAGCCCTTTGTGACATGGCGGGCCAAATTGGATCATTTCAGATTCACACTACTGGTATGTAGGGTATTTGCAGCAGTCTTTCAGTAGGCACATTAACCTGATAAACTATCGGAAATTTTGAGGTTTGCTTTTTGTAATGGCTTCTGAAATGGTGGTAGGTTCAGGAAGTGAGAACAACTTCTAAATTAGGAAAGGTTTTGAAACCTGCTAGATTAAGAACAAAATGTCTCAATGTCCTACACAGTCTTGTAATCTTTTCACACAACAATTTTTTATTTTATATACCATATGTGAAAGGTGAGAAGGGAGTTCAGCTAATCTTCATTGAATTATTGACCATTCAGCTGGAGAGGATGTGGCTTAATGTCTAGAGCATGCAACTTTGGAACTGGAGACACAGGTTCAAGTCTGGCGGAGGGCTAAAAACATCCTGTGATTCTGGGCACATCACTTAATCTCCCTGTGTCTAAAAATGAATGTGTCCATCTGTAATGCAACTGGTGCTCATGTAAAGTGCTCTGATACCTTTGGCTCGTGTTTCTTCTATATAAAACTGCAAAGAAAGCCTTTAACTGCGAAGTAGTCTTTGGTCCACCTTCCACATCAGTTACTCAAACACAACACTGTGGCGTCCCATAGGGGTCTATCTTATCCCCTCTATTGTTCAACATCTACCTAAGCCCCTTGCCAAGCCTGATTAAATCATTCAACATCACTTGTTACAACTATGCAGATGACACCCAAATGGATGGCCTGGAATACATCTACAATTTAAAATCTAATGGATGCCTTTTGGGCCATAAACATATGGATGATGAATACCCATCTACAGCTGAATACCTCAAAGAACGAGATTAGGACCTGCTGACAATTGCAAAAATACAAGGAAAATTAGGCCCCTACAACACCATCAGGAGAATTCAGAAACCCGGGGGGTAACCATGGATTTCAACCTATACTTGATACCACATCATAAGAACGTCTCATAGAGTGCCTTCTACACAATGAAAATACTACATCACATCTTCCCATACCTTGGATACCAACAGAAACCATCCTTCCACTCACGATCTCCAAGCTTGACTGTCAACAGCCTATACCATGACACATCATATACAAGATACAATTCATCCAAAAGGCTGCTGCAAGATTTCTTCTCTGCCTTCACCCAATAGAACATGTGACTCCAGTCCTGAAATCACTTCACTGGATACCTATAACTAGAAGAGCTTTTTTCAAGGCACTTTGCATTGTCCAATGAACTGCGTTTAAGACTTGCTTTACTTATCATTCCATTTTACCATAGGCTATCATTAGGAGGCACTGCTTTCTCCGTACAAGTTTCCAAAACTCACTACCAGCCAGCATTCAAAGCCTCCAAGTACATATACATTTCAGAAGACAGTTAAAAACATGGCTATTTCCAAGACAACTACACCACTCCACATCTCAACAAACTCAATCTTCAGCTTACAATCCACAGATTGGAACTAGCCCAACCAGAGAACTACTTTTGATAGGCAGGTATCAGCCATCACCAAATGAACAGGCATGGAATAAATGAAGAGATCTGTCACACACTGCTGGTCAATCAGAGGTCTTTAATCTAGTCCACCACTGCAGGTCCCAAATATGTCTACACACTGGGCTGCTTCTTTACATCTGAAAATGACACTCTGGTAGGGGATGATAGAAACTATGGACACTCCGATATGGGATGATAGTAATAATGGCCATCTCATAAGATATATATCGCTCGCTCTCTCTCTCTTTCTGTCTCTCTCTTTTTCTCTTTCTTTTTTTCTCCCCCCGCATCCTTGTGCGGTAACCAGCAAGGCAGACTATAATCATAAGAAAATACCATAAAGGGACCTCCAAAGCTGTTTAAAGAGGCCAGGGTACTGATGAACCATAAGATGCGCTCCTTTCTCCCTCTCACCATATCAACCACCTCACTGCTACGAGCTTGCATCTCATAACAGAAAACCGCACCTCATCACGCACAACATGTAAACTTATCCAATAAAGGATCACAAAACAAAAGCAACACTCTTCCAACCACACACCCTATATGGTGTAGTTTGCTGCCCATGTAGGTAAGCGCTTCAGTGCCTGACATAGGGATAGTAAGCGCTGTGATCCTTTAAATCTTTACCTCATTCTTGAGATTTATAAACAAAATGCGCTTTATTTGTGCTTCCATAACTACTGATCTATTTTGAAATATTTGTACAGTTCATTTACAGTTATTTAAATTGTGTTTTCTATTCCCTGTACCCAGGGGAGATTGTCACATAGTTCACTTTACAAAAGTTTCTTACCTTGCAGTCAAAATAACAGTAAACAACATCTACATGTTAAAAAAACATAAGGAGCACTTTTTCAGAAGACATAGCCTGAGATTTGATCTCTGTTTTTGAAAGCACAGCAAATGTGACAAGATAAAAACAAAATGTAAGGCACTTTTATTGCTCATTCACCTTCTAAACTCCAGCATCATAATTTTGGTGGCGCTGCAGGCCTTCGATCAGATTGTGTGTATTCAAATGTAAATGCAGTTTGTTTGGATAAACCGAGCCTTCAGAAAATGCTGTACCAGCTGCCTAGGTCATTAATGGAGGCCAAAGATTAATATGTGCTGGCCCGGCCCTCAAATGGCCCCTGTGGCTATGGCCCTCTCTTGTGTGCAAACAAGGCTAAAATCACTTTGATTTATTAATGATCTCTTTTAAATAACTGCTTTTAAAGAAAAAAACTGACACATATTTGAGAATATTGCATCATAATGGATTAAAATTGACCTACATTTTCATGAAAAATGTCTGACTACCATACTATCCACTCCCTTCCTTCCGGAAAGCATATGCTACCTACTTCAAGTTGTTTTCCTCGTTTACTGCACTCCTTCAGTAACGTTAGGATTTGTTTAAAACTGTTTTCATTTATGTGAGCTGATGCTGCTGATCAGCACCCCCAATCAGAAAATTGTTCTAGCACCACTGCAGTGAACATACATATAATGCATTGGGGTGACAAGACTGATGGTGGTCCAAATTTTTTAATCTAAATTGGATATTTATGCAGATATCTTAATCGACATACCTTGTAAATACCCTATAAACATATCTGCCTCCATGATATAAAGCCAGCCACCTCCGCTCCCCGGCCCGGTCCCAGGCCCCGGTGGACCCCCGTCCCCAGCGCCCGGACCCTCAGCTGGCTTGCAGGACGGGGGGCTCCCGCACCTCGGGGCCTGCTGGACGGAGCTCGAGCCCCGGGCCCGGTCCCAGCTTCCGAACCCTAGCCAGGCCAGGGAGAGCCTCTTGGGGCCCGGTGGACCCCCTTCCCCCGCAACCTCGGCTGGCTTGCAGGACGGGGGGCTCCCGCACCCCGGAGCCTGCCGGACGGAGTACGAGCCCCGAGCCTGGTCCCAGCTTCCGAACCCCAGCCAGGCCGGGGAGAGCCTCCCTGGGCCCCGTGGACCCCCTTCCCCAGTGCCCGGACCCTCTGCTGGTTTGTAGGACAGGAGGCTCCCACACCCCGGGGCCCGCCGGATGGAGCACGAGCCCCGGGCACAGTCCCAGCTTCCTAGCCAGGCTGGGGAGAGCCTCCCCAGGCCCCGGTGGACTCCCGTCCACAGCGCCCGGACCCTCGGCTGGCATGCAGGATGGGGGGCTCCCGCACCCTGGGGCCTGCTGGACGGAGCTCGAGCCCCGGGCCCGGTCCCAGCTTCCGAACCCTAGCCAGGCCGGGGAGAGCCTCCTGGGGCCCCGGTGGACTCCCGTCCCCAGCGCCCGGACCCTCGGCTGGCATGCAGGACGGGGGCTCCCGCAACCCAGGGCCCGCTGGATGGAGCACAAGCCCCGGGCCTGGTCCCAGCTTCAGAACCCTAGCCAGGCTGGCGAGAGCCTTCCTGGGCCCTGTGGACCCACGTCCCCAGCGCCCGGACCCTCGGCTGGCTTGCAGGACGGGGGGGGCTCCTGCACCCTGGGAGGGAGCACGAGCCCTGGGCCCGGTCCCAGCTTCTGAACCCTAGCCAGGCTGGAGAGAGCCTCCCCAGGCCCCGGCGGACCCCCGTCCCCAGCGCCCGGATCCTCAGCTGGCTTGCAGGATGGGGGGCTCCCTGACCCTGGGACGGAGCACAATCCCCGGGCCCAGTCACAGTTTCTGAACCATAGCCAGGCCCTGGTGGAACCCCGTCCCCAGCGCCCCGACCCTCGGCTGGCTTGCAGGACGGTGGGCTCCCGCACCCTGGGACGGAGCACGAGCCCCGGGCAGGGTCCCATCTTCTGAACTCTAGCCAGGCTGGGGAGAGCCTCCCCGGGCCCCGGTGGGCCCCCGTCACCAGCGCCGGACCTCGGCTGGCTTGCAGGACGTGGGGCTCCCGCACCCTGGGACCCTGGGACAGAGCATGAGCCCCGGGCCCGGTCCCAGCTTCCAAACTCTAGCCAGGCCGGGGAGAGCCTCCCAGGGCCCTGGTCGAACCCCGTCCCCAGCGCCCGGACCCTCGGCTGGAACCAAGGAGGGTTAAGCCCAGGCCACGTCCTCTCCCCGCCGGCCTGCCTGGGGAGCCCATTTCCCCCGATTATTAATTCCCCACATAGTGGGGGCTAACAGAACTCTGGGGAAGGACAAAAGTTGGAGATAGCCCGGCCGGCCATCTGGTCACCCAGTCCGCAAGGCCATCTAGTCTCCCGGCCCGCAGGGCCATCTGGTCACCCAGCCCGCAGGGCCTCTTGTTGCCTGGCCCACAGGGCCATCTGGTCACCTGGCAGGGCCATCTGGTCATCCGGCCCGCAGGGCTATCTGGTCGCGCAGCCAGGAGACCAGATGGGCCGGGACGACCCAGCACCCAGATGGCCTGGGAGGGTGCCGTACCCAGTCGCCTTTGCAGTCCGGCCGAGGGTGGACAGGCGCTCCGAGGCAGCCGCTCGGGAGGCTCCTTCCCCGGGACTACCGCTGCTCGCCTCCCTGCTCGACTTGCCCAGGAGCAGCGGGAAGGGGAGTCCCGGCCGGCCCAGGCCATCTGGTCACCCTGCGACCCGCAAGGGATGGCGGCCCCCGTCCCCAGGTGGGACAGGGATGGGAGGGGGAGGCCCCCGTGCCGGAGGGCACGTGGTGGAGGCGGCCTCCAGCAAGCCCGCGTTACCCCCTCCGCATCCCTCCCGCCAGCCCAGCGGCAGAGGGACCCACCCCTGGGTGTGGTGTGTGGTGGCGGAGGGTGTTCGCGGGTGCCTACGCACGGAGAGACAAAAGCTTGGCTCAGAGGATGACTTTCAATAGATCGCAGCGTGGTAGCTGCTCTGCTACTTACGAAACCCTGACCCAGAATGAGGTCAACTATGAATGATTTAGCACCGGTGCCCCACGAACATGCGGTGCACTAAGGGCGATGGAGGCGGCCCCCCTCCGTCCGCGCTCCTGTTACCAAGCGTTCGGCTCTACGCACCAGCCCCCCGAGAGAGGCCGGCTATCCCAAGCCAACCGAGGCTCCACGGCACTGCGGTATCGTTACGGTTTAGGGGGGATTCTGACTTAGAGGCGTTCAGTCATAATCCCACAGATGGTAGCTTCGCCCCATTGGCTCCTCAGCCAAGCACATACACTAAATGTCTGAACCTGCGGTTCCTCTCGTACTGAGCAGGATTACTATTGCAACAACACTTCATCAGTAGAGTAAAACTAACCTGTCTCACGACGGTCTAAACCCAGCTCACGTTCCCTATTAGTGGGTGAACAATCCAATGCTTGGTGAAATCTGCTTCACAATGATAGGAAGAGCCTACATCGAAGGATCAAAAAAAGCGACATCGCTATGAACGCTTGGCAGCCACAAGCCAGTTATCCTTGTGGTAACTTTTCTGACACCTACTGCTTGAAACCCAAAAAGTCAGAACGATCGTGAGGCCCTGCTTTCAGGGTCTGTATTCATACTGAAAATCGAGATCAAGCGAGCTTTTGCCCTTCTGCTCCACGGGAGGTTTCTTTCCTCCCTGAGCTCGCCTTAGGACACCTATGTTATCGTTTGACAGGTGTACTTCCCCAATCGAACTCCCCACCTGCCACTGTGACTGGAGCGGGTCGCGCGCGCCTGGCGCCCAGTGCTTGGAGCCAGAAGCAAGAGCCCCACGGGGCTCGCCCCCATCTCACCGGGTAAGTGAAAAAGCAATAAGACTAGTGGTATTTCACCGGAGACCAGAGGGCCTCCCACTTATCCTACACCTCTCATGTCTCTTCACAGTGCCTGACTAGAGTCAAGCTCAACAGGGTCCTATTTCCCCGCTGATTCTGTCAAGCTGTCCCTTGGCTGTGGTTTCGCTATATAGTAGGTAGGGACAGTGGGAATCTCGTTCATCCATTCATGTGCATCACTAATTAGATGACGAGGCATTTGGATTCCTTAAAAGAGTAATAGTTAGTCCTGCCGTTTACCCGCGCTTCACTGAATTTCTTCACTTTGACATTCAGAGCACTGGGCAGAAATCGCATTGCGTCAACACCCGCCTCGGGTGTTCACGATGCTTTGTTTTAATTAAACAGTAGGATTCCCTTGGTCCACACCATTCTAAGTCAGTTGCTAGGCGCCGGCCGAGGCAGAACGCCGGCCCCGCACCCCCAGAGACCACCGTTGCTGGGGCGATCCACAGGAAGGGCTCAGCTGACGTCCAGAGTCGTTGCCGCCTCAGAGGGAGGCGCCTCATCCAGCCGTGGCGAGCGCCCAGTCCCGCTTCGCGCCCCAGCCCGACCAACCCTGTCTTTTTCTTTTTTTTTTATGTCCTCATTCGCCACCAATCTCACTTCAATATGCACCCAAGTTGTCTATACCCTCACTCAATGAGCTGAGAGGCGTAGGCGTCGGGGCATGAAGAACCCGCCTACTGGTACCAGGACTTCCTTGGGTGCCATTGAAGAGACCAACTGAGATAACTCTTCTGCTAAGCTCCAAGAGCTAGATGGCCCTTATCGTAGAGCTACCAGTGCCCGACTGGGTGTTTCCGACAAAGCCCAGAGAGTATGAAGGTAGCATAATCATAGGAATCAGGGAAAAAAAGAAAAAAGTCACTCAGCCCTATCTGGGTTGCAAGATATTCCAGAATGCTTTCTCCTTCTTACTGCCTGATCTCATAAGATCTAGCTTAGAGACCGCCAATACCGAAGTCTGCCAATCAAAAAAAAGAGGGGGGAGTAGAATCCATCCATTTTATACAAATTTGTCTCCTAGCTAGGAGAATGGCGTAAAAAAGCAGTGATCTGGCAGGGCCCTTGACATTGTCTGCCAAGCCGAATATAATCAAAGGTAAGTCGATGTTAACAGGGCTCCCCAGAGTGCTTTCCCAATTTTTTTTTAATACTGTCCCAAAAGGAGACAAGGGCAGGACACTCCTTAAACATGTGGATATCGGAAGCTAAGGCCAGCACACATTTATTGCAGCATACAGGTGAGCCTTTGGTGATTTTTTAAAGTTTTAGAGGAGAAAAATATGCCCTGTGAATAGTGAACAGGTGGTTTCTTTTTAGCCATGCAGGTTTTACTACTTCATATAAAGTCTTACATGAACTCTGCCATAATGTATCACAGTTTTGTGCTGGTAAGGGACCTCCCCACAGTTCCTCGGCCAATTTGAATTCACCGTCAACTGCTTCAGAAATGGCTTGGTACCAAAAAGAAACTTCCTTCCTCCCAGGGGACTTAATTACAAGCTGATGTTCCAGGGAATTGCCACCTCCGAGTAGACTTCCACCAACTGTTTGAGAGTGTGAATGAGCCCAACTCTCCAGCTGAAGGTATTTGAATCTAGAGAGGCCAGCGCCAACCTTGTCTCTAAGTTGCTTCCAGGAAACAAGGAAACCAGGTAGGGCCCAGGCACCGGTCCCAAGGAGGGGATCCGGAACTCCCGTGTCGCCAACCTTCCTGTCGTGTTGAATCCTCCGGGCTTACTGCACGGACCCCACCCGTTTACCTCTCGACGGTTTCACGCCCTCTTCAACTCTCTCTTCAAAGTTCTTTTAAACTTTCCCTTACGGTACTTGTTGGCTATCAGTCTCACGCCCGTATTTAGCCTTAGATGGAGTTTACCACCTGCTTTGGGCTGCATTCCCAAGCAATCCGACTCCGAGAAGACTCGATCCCGGCGCGCCGGGGGCCGCTACCGGCCTAACACCGTCCGCGGGGTGAGCCTCGATCAGAAGGACTTGGGCCCCCTGAGCGACGCCGGGGAGTCTGTCTTCTGTACGCCACATTTCTCGCACCCACGCTGGGCTCTTCCCTCTTCACTCGCCGTTACTGGGGGAATCTTGGTTAGTTTCTTTTCCACCGCGTAGTAATATGCTTAAATTCAGCGGGTCGCCAAGTCTGATATGAGGTCGTAGTCGGAAGAAAACGCCGGAGCGTTAAGGGGGAGCCGGGGAAGGCCAGCCCCCTGCCGGAGCAGGGGTCTGGCGTCCCGGCAGCGCGCGCCCTCTTTCCCCGGATCGGATCTGGAGGGGTTTCGCCCTCCCTTGGAAGCTAGCCAATGAGGTGGGCGCCCAAGGCGCAGGCGCGCGGGCAGCCGGTGGGACACCATAGACAGCCACGTGTGGCACGCAGCCAGGTGCCCTGGGATTGGCCTGGGCCGGTCCGGTCGCCAGACCCCTTCTCGGGGCTAGGCGTGCCTCCACGGCAGGACCCGGTGAGGGACCCTGCCACGGGCGATCAGGGGGTCGGAACTTGTGGGGGGACGAAGGGAAGCAGAGCTAACCCTGCGACCGCCCCAGCCGCGTCCCGGGGAAGCCCCGGGGCGATTGACGAACGAGCGACCCTCAGACAGCCCGGGGGCCGCGAGATGCGTTCAAAGTGTCGATGATCAATGTGTCCTGCAATTCACACAAATTCTAGCAGCTAGCTGCATTCTCCATAGACGCGCGAGCTGAGTGATCCACCACCAAGAGTCACAGGCAACTTTTCGAAAACGTTCGCCCACCTGCGGGTGCAGGAGAGGCGGGAGGAAGGCGATGCTGTCCATCTGCCGTCCGCACAACTAGACAGCCCGGGCGCCCTGTTAAAGGCTTCCCCTCTGGGAGTCAGACTGCATCGTTGGGAAAGAAAAAACATTACCAGGTGCATGGCCCGGGAGTCCCCCCTCTCCCACCCACCTGCGGGGAGGGAGGGGGCTCCCGGAGGGACAGGAGCAGGCAGCCCCCAGTCCCTCCCGTAGTAACCGGGAGGGACCACGCAAGTCTTCAAACCCCTCAGCCCAGCCGCACGGGACCAGGTCGAACCGGGTACCTGGCAACGAGGGAGGGTCGCTCCACCTGCACGTCAGCCTTCCGACGTTGGGCAGCCACGAGCCATTCCGGCGGGCTGGCTTTTTTTCAGCCCACCCCAACCTTGCCCAGGTCAGAGGCAGCTCCCCATCCCACACGCCTCCCACTGAGAGGAGTTGGGGTTCCCTCGCAGTCCATCGGCCCCTTCTCTTCCAGCCCCACCCTGCCTCACCAGAAGGGCCACTCTTCGGTCGCCCAGATCCCGGTGGAGCCGGGACATGGGCGCCAGAGAGCCCAGCCGGCTGCAGGGCCTTTCTAGAGGAGGTGTTACCAGCCTGATGATGCACTGCCATTCTGTTCCCCCCCACCGCGGGGGTCATGCCGGGTGAGCTTGGGTTCCATCTTGGGAGGGCCTACCGCCGTGACCCTCCCAGAGAGGGACAGGGGGCGCCCCCTGTCCCGGTCCCTTGCGTGTCGGTCTGGTCTGCTGGCTTAGCGTCCCTGCCTCATGCCGGGGCAAGCAAACTCGGAGAAAAACGACCATCGGGAAGGGGCTAAGAGGCAGGTGCGTACACGGGCCCCTGGAGGCCCCGGCGGGGCAGGCCCGGGTGCTGCCTTCCCCCGTCTCAGCATCACCGCACCTCCTGGAGCTGAGAGGCAGGCGCGGACCCAGGCCCCTTGGAGGCCCCGGCGGGCAGGCCCGGTTGCTGCCTTCCCCTGTCTCAGAATCCACACGGAGGTCTGACTGACGCTCTCCCTACTAATCCGGAGGAGAATTACCCCCCTTTCTTGTAATCCGTGCACACAAGGTGACAGAGGGGACCCAAAGTACGAATGTGCCCCGACGTCCTGGAGCCCTTACTGGGATCGGGAAGGCAAATGAGCCCTCATCGGGACTTCCAGGGCGGCCCGGCCATCTGGTCGCCCCATTGAAAAGCATGGCGTGCGACCAGATGGCCGAGGGGGAAATGGTGCGACCAGATGGCTTGGACCAAAATGACGCCCATCTGCCCGCCCTGAGCCTTCGCCGTAGGGCTCCCACCTGCCCTCGCAGGGCTCGGGGGGATGCGCTTCACATGGGTTCAGAGACCCCGGCTTGGCCTCAGGCACGGGGAGGCCTGCAGGTGCTCTCGGGCCTCCGGGGAAGTACTGCCCGAACCGATGAAGCCTGTCCCGGGCACTTTGCCACGGCGCGGGCCGGTCGGAGGGAGCCCCGGAGGGTGGGGAGGTGTTGTCCGGGCATAGCCCATCTGGTCCCCGGTAAAGAACCGGCAGCCCGGGAGGGGTGTTCCGGCATTCTCTGACCCTACTAATCCGGAGGAAAGCTAACTCTCTTTCTGGGAACCCGTACACGCCGCGAGACTCAGGCGGACCCTGGGCACGAACGTGCCCGACCTCCGGAGCCCTGGCTGGGATCCGGGAGGCGAATGAGCCCTCATTGGGACTTCCAGGGCAGCCCGGCCATCTGGTCGCCCCATTGGAAAGCATTGCGTGCGACCAGATGGCCGAGGGGAAAGGTGCGACCAGATGGCCGGGACCAGAAGGACTCCCATGTGCCCGCGCCGAGCCTTCGTGGTAGGGCTCCCGCCTGCCCACGCAGGGCTCGGGGGCTCTGCTTTCCGGGGGGCTTGGGGACCCCGGCTGGGCAACAGGCACGGGGAGGACTGCCGGAGCTCTCGGGCCCAGACGCTGGGGGAGAACTGCCCAAAACCCATGGAGCCCGTCCCGGGCACTTTGCCACGCCGTGGGCTAGAGGAGGGAGCCCCCGGACCGAGGGGAGGTGTTGTCCGGGCATAGCCCATCTGGTCACCGGCAAAGAACCGCCAGCCCGGGAGGCGTGTCCCGGCGTACCCTGCCCCTAGTAATCCGGAGGAAAGCTGCCCCTCTTTCTGGGAACCTGTACACACCGCGAGACTCAGGGGACCCTAGGCCCGGATGTGCCCGACCTTCTGGAACCCTGGCTGGGATCAGGCAGGCAAATGAGCCCCCATCGGTACTTCCAGGGCAGCCCGGCCATCTGGTCGCCCCATTGGAAAGCATTGCGTGCGACCAGATGGCCTAGGGGAAAGGTGCAACCAGACGGCCGGGACTGAAAGGACGCACATCTGCCTGCTCCGAGCCGAGCCATAGCGGTAGGGCTCCTGCCTGCCTTGCAGGGATCCGGGGCTCTGCACCAGGGACCCTTGTCCCAGGCAGATGGACACTTGGCAGGATGGGGTCTCCCACACCCCAGGCCCTGACTGAAACCCAGGCCCCGGGGCCAGTCCCTGCTTCTCAACCGAGCCAGGCCGGTGAGATCAGGGAGCCTGCCCGGGCACGAGGGACCCCTGCTCGGGCACACAGACCCTCCGGACGTGCGCTCGTTTTCCACACATTTTTTCCATAATTCCGCGTAGTGGCGTTACGCCATTTCCACCCAGCCCTACGCCTAATGAGAGGTATTCTCTTTTTCACAGGACGGCTTCAGTGGTCCAGGTCCTTACATACAATTTGTTTCCTTCACTCCTCACCTTTTTGCTTGTAACATACTTTTGTGCACGTTATTTTCAGTTGTCTGATGGATCGTGCATTATATGGTCTTTTTGAGTATTTCTACTGCACACCCCACAAGCCAAAACCACCTGTTGGTGTGAAGCACCCATTAGGAAAAGAGACCTTTTCTATTGTCTCACTTCACAGCACAGCTGTCGGCAGACAATTGTGTGAGCATCACTAGAGGGGCTTTGCTCCTCCCATATGTTGGGAGCCAGGAGTACATATTTTGATTGGACAGAAGTTGTGCGCTTTCACAAAAAATGCTTCCTCTCCTCACAGCTGAGGTCATTTTGTATATTTTTCCAGCTGGCTGAGATTAAACTTTCAGGGCAGCAGGCATGACATGGTAATGATATAAAAGTGTTTTACATAACTAGATAGTTAATTGTGTTTGCCTTTCTCTGGCAGCAGCACAGATGGGAGGAGGGCAGTCATTAACCTAATGGATTTTTAGGTCTGGCTTGACAGTGCAACTGCACCTAACCTTTTAACCTACACTAGTATTATTTTACAGTTCTTTGCGTTCACACAAATATTTATTAATTCCTTCGCTATTTTTTTGTCCTGCTTCACATTACCATACAGCCTTCCTTTGAAGCCATACCTGTGGACAATGCCAGTGCTTGTATTTTATTTGCTTTGCTGGCCTATTGCTAGTTGAACAATAGGATTTTAAGACTTCTCTGGGGTTAAACAATAAGAAAAGGGCAGTTCCAGACTTTTGTAATGGTAAAACCCGTCAGTCATCCTCGACCTACAGATTTGGAGGACACATATTTTCGAAAGCAGAAACAGCTACATACATCTTTTCTGCTAGGTTTACAAGCTTGAAGTTTGCTGCGTACGTTTCCAGAATCTTCTTTAGGTAAATGCTGATTTGGATGCCACTCATCCCCATTCAAGCCATTTAATCAGAGTTGTTGCTGATTTAATGGATTATACCCGGGACAAGGAGTGACTTTTTTGTTTATAGAAATTGTTCTTTTGATGAGCTTGTGTACGACAGCTGGGTAGTTGATGTTCTCTCCTTTCAATTATAGGGGCCCTGAGGACACTTGTTTTGAATGCGGCGTTTTCCCTGCAATTCTCAGCTTTCCGTTGGACTATCCACTGAGCCCTCCTAAAATGAGATTTACATGTGAGATGTTTCATCCAAACAGTAAGTACCAAATCACACATACCTTGCATATGTTTCTTTTTTATTGATGTAAAAGTCATGGCTGTCAATTTTAATCCTGAGTGGAGCTTGCGTTTCGAATCTGGACATACAACTGTATGTCATTGAAGGAGGAGGCTCACAATATCAATGGAGTGTGGACTGCATGCTCTTTTTATTTTTATACGTTTGGACTGATACTCGCGGAAAATGAACCTGCTGTCTTTATCAAGTTGTCCAATCGAAATTACTTTTACTTAACTAGACACATAAGACAGATAGAAACAATCATCCATGTTTACTGTCTGCTTGAACCTCTATTGGGTGTAGTGGAGTTTGCTTATTGACTGCTATTCATATTGGGTTTGAAAATATGGCAGTTCACTAATAATATCCTTCGATGTACACCTTCATCTGATCCAGACTTAGGGCCAGATCTAGAGTTCAGCAGGCAGTATTCTGTCCGTCAGTATTCTGTCTTTCAGGGCAGCAGAGAACATTACATCCACCACCCTGACCGACTATCGTCAGCTAAATGTAGAGATCACAACTACCTCAGCAGTTATCTTTGTACTTTAACAGGAAATGCCATCATGGCCAGGTACTAAAAGTTTGGTAGAGGACCACTGTTTTGGCAGCAGACCATCAAACTTTACCAAACCTTTAGTTTTTCCTAAACAAACTCCTAAAGTGGTTGTTTGTTACTGAAAAACAAAAAAAACGAATAAGCCCCCACACCCAGGGATTTTCTTTTCCCCGGAATGTATGTATGCGGGGGGCATTATTTTCTTTTTTTTGTCCCTATCACCTAGGCTTAATCTAGCAGTGATGGAAAATAAATAAACAAAAAGGACATCATACCCTAAATAAGGTGGGTGTTGTAAAGCGTTTCCTCCAACAGACCCTAGTTTTTTGGCTGTCAAAGGACGCTTTCCCTTGCCCAAGCCAATGGTTGCTCTGTTGATGGAGTAGGTCTAAGTAGGGTGGGCGGACAGTCATTTTGGAGGACAGGGTACTCCATTGAGTTTGTAAAGGAGTATCCTGTCCGCAAAACTAGAAACTACCCCGTAGTCCTTTGCTCCATGCTGAAAAGTAAATATGACATACTTTACTATTTACCACCCTTCCTTCAATTGTAAGAAATCCTTCCACATCAACAGTTCGGCACGTCAAGCTCCTAGATAAGAGATCCAGAGGGAGATCTGTAATTAGTTAAGATTTCCTCTGACCTGCCTTTGGTCAGGAGCTCGCTCCCCCACGTGCACAGCACCACCTAGCTGTGCCCGTGTCCCTGACCCCCGCCCACGCTGCTGTTCGCGCGTTCGAGGCCCTCCTCCACCCGCAGGCACCCGCCCGCGCCTCATCCCTGGTGTCCAGTGGGCTGCTGGTAAGCGTTCCTAGACTCGTGTATTTGTGCCTTGTTTTGGTTGTGCCTTGTTTTATTGTGCTTTGCTTTTACTGTGCTGCTATTGCGATAGTTTTTCATTTTGTGCCTTTAGTGCCATTTTCGCCCCTTGTGTGCTCCCCTTGCCGGCTCTTCCTGAGCCGCTCTCAGCCTTCCCACCGCTGCGTCCCTGCCTCCCCGCCCCCCTAGCGCCCCCATTCGCTTTTCCCCTCCCGCCTCCCAGCTGCTCCTCCTTCCCTCCTCCCTTCTTAATGGCGGTCGCTGCGTCACCCACCACCCACGCTTGCAACCTGGGCTTCATATTGGACTCCACTCTAAGCATGACTCAGCAGGTCGACGCAATCTCCTCCTCCTGCTACAACATTCTCTGCATGCTCAGCAAGATCTTCAAGTGGATCCCCGTCAAGACCAAGAAAACCGTCACCCACGCCCTGGTCAGCAGCAGATTGGATTACGGCAACACCCTATATGCAGGAACAACGGCCAAGCTACAAACCAAGCTACAACGTATCCAGAACGCATACGCCCGCCTCATCCTTGACGTCCCACGCCGCAACCACATCTCCCCCATCTCAGAGACCCACACTGGCTACCTGTACCGAAAAGGATCACCTTCAAGCTCCTGACCCACGCACACAAGGCTCTCTACAACACCGCTCCAGCCTACCTCAACGACAGACTTTCCTTCCACGCTCCCACACGCCATCTCCGCTCCGCCAACCATGCTCTTGCCACCATCCCCCGCACCACCGCCGGCGGAAGATCCTTCTCACACCTCGCCGCCAAAACCTGGAACTCTCTACCACTCCAGCTACGCCAGACCCAGGACCTCCTAACTTTCAGGAAACGCCTCAAAACATGGCTTTTCGACCAGTAGCATCCCCTCCCCCCAGCGCCTCGAGACCCTAACGGGTGAATAGTGCGCTTTATAAGTATATTGATTGACTGATTGATTGATTGAAGATTTAATCAGTTGTCATGCTGATCAATGTTAACGATCGATCATCCAGTCTTTCGTTGACAGTGCATGCTTTTTTACACTTCTTTATCATGAACATTTTCTCAAATAAAAAAAAAAGAATGTAATTTTTTGTTGTTGATGAGGATTCCTTAAAATATAGAAAGCACAGTTGGAAGTTTGCTCAAGAGGTTCTGTAGGGAGGAGTCAAGATAGATATCTGGAACTGTCAAAGGCTGTAAAATTAACCCATACCTGACGCACCCAAGAAAATTGAATTGTAGCAATGGGGATTTTTAGAGTGTTGCAGAACAGGATATGTTTATAAACAGTGACAGAATGCACACCTAAATGTTAAACAGTCCGTTTTTAGGTCTCGCCTACGCAGGAAAAAGACCTTTAGCCATCGCTTCACTTTTGCAGGCAAAAACGTGCACGTGTTGCATTGCTTTGAATGGCAACGCGTGCACGTTTGGCGATTCCCTTGCGGGAGCGAGCTTTCAAACCATGTGTTAATTACAAACATATGGTTCCTGCTCGCTCCCGCAAGGGAAACAGGCGCAGGCCCCCTCCTCTCTCTCTCCTCCCCCTGCTGCCTCCTCGTCTTTTTTCTTTCCCTTCAGCGCGAGGTGCGCGCGCTTGTTTCATTTTGCAGCTGTTTATCCTGCTTAGTGAAGTATCTGACTAACATAGACGTAGCTGGCAGCTATGAAAGGAACAAGTACTCATAAGTAACCGAATACTGTGTGACGTCAGTGCGAGCATATTTTTATGGAAGGGCCGATTACACAGGAAAAGTGAGTCTCGGCAGCTCTCTGCTGCAGACTAGAGAGATTCTGAGTAGGAAGAAAGGTCAGTAAAAATGGCAATTTTGGTCACTGTGAGGCTCTAAAATGCGGTTATTCAACATGAGGCACAATGCACTTGACATTTTGCCATTACCGAGCATTGTGCTTGCGAGCCTCCAATCATGGGACCATACTGTCACAGAGACTCCAAAGCAGTGCTTTGCTACACCATGCCTCTTTTGGGGGTAAATGCCGGAGCGGTGCTGTTGCAGAGAGTTGCACTCACAAGCCTCTAGTCATGGGTCCAGTTTCTGATTCAGAGGCCCCTAAGTAGTGATTTGTTGCATATTGCCACCTCACTCCTGCGGGAACACTGAACGTTGGACAAGACAAGACCTGACTGCCCTGGCTGGAGCCTTGATTTATGTGGTGGGTAACAACGCTGCTGCCTCTGACGAGAGCCCTTCACAAATGTGCCTGATGCTCCTGAGTTGTCTGGGGCCCTAGGGTATAACAGGGTTCTCGCTGGACTCACCATCCATTTTAGGGTTCTCTTTATCCCCTTCCAAACACGAGGGCCTCACTTCTAAGATCGTTACAACAAACAAATGATGGACGGAATGCTGACAATGCAGACATTCTCCCCCAGTCAAGAGATCTGGGTTAAATCCATCGTTCTTTTGCCCACTACACCACCCCAGTTTAGACATGGCCATATGCAAATCAGTCTTGACCCTGTGCCTCATGGGAACAGTCCAGCCCGAACTGCCAAGCCATGTCTTCCCTGGACCGGAATCAAGCATCCTAGGACCGGTTTCTGGCTATCAGCCGTCATCAGCCAGGATAGCTTGACTCCAGTGGTTTAGTGAGCACGGGTCCCACGTCTGGGAATACCCATCCCACTTAGGGCGAAAAGCGTTACAACAAACAAATGATGGACGGAATGCTGACAATGCAGACATTCTCCCCCAGTCAAGAGATCTGGGTTAAATCCATCGTTCTTTTGCCCACTACACCACCCCAGTTTAGACATGGCCATATGCAAATCAGTCTTGACCCTGTGCCTCATGGGAACAGTCCAGCCCGAACTGCCAAGCCATGTCTTCCCTGGACCGGAATCAAGCATCCTAGGACCGGTTTCTGGCTATCAGCCGTCATCAGCCAGGATAGCTTGACTCCAGTGGTGTAGTGAGCACGGGTCCCACGTCTGGGAATACCCATCCCACTTAGGGCGAAAAGCGTTACAACAAACAAATGATGGACGGAATGCTGACAATGCAGACATTCTCCCCTAGTCAAGAGATCTGGGTTAAATCCATCGTTCTTTTGCCCACTACACCACCCCAGTTTAGACATGGCCATATGCAAATCAGTCTTGACCCTGTGCCTCATGGGAACAGTCCAGCCCGAACTGCCAAGCCATGTCTTCCCTGGACCGGTCCAGGGAAGACATGTAATATCCAACTGTAATGCCACCCTTTCCATCAATAACAATGGCACCATACTCATTCAATCCTCTGATCACAATCTGGAACTTTTCAGTGATCTCTTCTACCTCAAGCACTCACTTGACACGACCACTCCTCTCCCGCCACCTTTATAAACCTCTCTGATTCCTCCCCTTCTAATAACCTCCTTTCCCCTACCCACCTCTGTCCCCTTTCTCCTCGCTCCCCCTGGTTGCACACACCTAACCACGGACCCTACCACTGTCCCACACACCCCATCCCCCACTGACAACACCAATGCTCCCCCACCTCTTCACCAATCTGACATCACCACCTCCCACCCACTTAGCACCCCCCCACACCAACAGGACCAACTCATCCTCCACCTCTCCTCTACCAACCACTACCAAGCTTCCAGCCTCTCTGCTATTATTCTTCACTCCTATACCTCCCCCAACCAAGAACTTCCTATAAACCTCCTCACTGACTCTAAGCTCAGCACTATACAGGCCAAGCTACAATTGAGTCGAGCTGACATTCTCTTACTGGAGCACAAATGGTCCTCATACCTAACACACCTCCAGTACAACAACTCCCTAATCTCCAACTACCACTCTGAATCTATCCCTGCTTATACAGAAATCTCACTCCTTCACTGGAGATCCACACCCAACTTTAACCACTCCTCTCGACCTAATAGACTAATCAGACTGCTTTCAACCGATGATATACTCTCTCTTCTCAACTCTTACAACCCTGCTCCTGTAGTCCACACTCTTCCCACCACACAAATTTAAACTATTAATACCCACACTATCAAGACATCCTACCCCAGCACCAGGGGTTTATTACTAAAATAAACCTCACAGCAAATGCGCACTACTAAACTACTGCTCAGCCGTGAAACATGCGGCCAACATAGCTGAGCTCATATTCAATTCTGACCTTCACATTCTCTTGTTCACTGTATCCTGGCTGAACAAATTATCTACTCCTATCCGGGACACCCTTGTCTCCCCTCAGCCCCCACCCTCCGTCCTGACATCTTTAGACTAGACCGCGTGGGATGTTGCCTAGCCTGTATATTCAGATCCTCACTCTCTAGGAAATAATCACACAATGCACCTCTGCCCTCTTGTGAATACCTCAGGATAGACATCACCACTACTAACAATTCAAGGTGCTCCCTCCACACATTTTATCACCCACCAGGAGAAAACCACACATTCATTCAACAGACCATGGAGATTTTCACCAGCAACAATGAAGAGCACAACTACCACATTTTCCTTGGCAATTTCAATATCCACTGGAACAATTCCAATGACCCTCTCATGAATGTTTTTTTAAATCTTTTCTCCAGAACCTCAACCTTATCTAAGCCTGCAACGACCTGACCCATAACAAAGGAGCCACCCTAGACCGAATTATTGCTAAAGACAACACCATACAAATCGAATCCACTTTTCATGCAATTGGACTGACCACTATTGCTTCATCTTCTTCCTCAAAAAAAAAAAAAGGCTATCACTTCAATGGGCCAACCAACGAAAGCCAAACACTGGGTCCGAGACACCCACAACATTGACTCACACACTATTACGACTCTCAGCAACAACATCCTGCTCCCACCCTTTGCCATGAATATCGTCCATGACCTCACTGATCATTAATTCAACTCCATGACCAAAATCCTGGATACCTGGCCCCCAAACAACTATTCCTATAGGAAAGTGCCCCTTTTTGTATGGTTACTCCCCACTTCTTGCCTGATACTTGATGTACTTCGACTTGATGTGCCCTGGGTACCTGCCAATCAGGTTCCCAGGGCCTGCATTCTTTCACCAAAACTGTACCTTTTTACCCCCAATTGGCACATCTCTGGCCACAGGTAAGCCCCTTGTAACAGGTACCATGGGTACCAAGGGCACCAGGGAAGGCCTCGAAGGGCTGCAGCACCTATTGTGCCACCCTTAGAAACCCTACACCATTGCAGGCTGCGTGTTTGGTGCAGAGAAAAGTGAAGAGTCGACATGGCATACATCCGTGCGTGCCATGCCTGCAATCCACTGTGTGTGGCCCAGTCAAGTCACCCCTCCAGCAGGGCCCACTAAACCACATGTGAGGGTACAGTTGCATGATCACTGTACCCCTACAGTGTCTAAGTCCATTCCTAGGCATTGTAACTGCATTAAAGCCATAATGGGTATATGGTCTGGGAGTTGGTCCTTACGAACACAGCTCCTTAATGGCTTTCCTGAAACCTGGGAAGTTTGGCAGCAGACCCACACTGATGCCAGTGTGGGATTTCGTGTAAAATGCACTCAGAGGAAATCTTAGAGATGCCCCCTGAAAAACGATCAGCCCGGGTGTGGTTCCCGAATGGTTGCCTGCCATTTGCCACCACCAGACAGGGTTTTTAGACCCCTGGGTAGATGGCTTCCGCTCTCTGGGTCCAGGAACAAAGCCCATCCTGGGCAGAGAAGTCCTACCTCCTCCCCCAGGATGAGCTGGGTCCATAAAGGCCTGCTGCCATTGTAAGCTGTCTCTGCCTTTTGCTGTCCCCAGCAACTGGCTCCCACCGGTTCTGACCCCCACTTTGGGCAGGATAATCGTTGGGAAAACCAAGTTAGGAGGAGAGGTATGCCCACCTTTCCCAACCCCAACCCTCAAATGGGGGAAGCGTGGTGAAGATGAGGGGACCCAGCCAATTAGAGAGAGGCTCATGCCTCCCTCCCACTGAAGGGGGGCATATTAGGGGCTGCACTCACCCCATGGCAGGGACCTAATGGTCCCGACCTTTACACCCCTGTAAACGCCCCTAAATTTAGTATGTAGGGGCGACACTGAACCTTGCCTCCTCACATTCAAGGAAGAAAGGAGGACTGAAGAGCTGTGCTGACCCATGAATAAGAGGACACCAACTGCTTTGGCCCCAGCCCTAACGGCCTGTCCCGACTCCGACCTGCCTTCAGCTAAACCCTGGTGTGTTTAGCAGCCAACAGCCACCCAGAACTCGGAAGGACCTACCCTGCCTTCATCTCAAAGATTCTGTCTCCTGTGAACATTGAATTTGCTCAACCAAAGACTCCAACACAGAACCCGGATCCAGGCGGCTCCGGCGTTCTGCATCCAACGCCCACGGCCCGAGGTTGAGTGGCCCAACACCATGTGGAGGTCTCCCCAGTGATCCCTGACCTAGCTCGAGCTTTAAGCCGATGCCTGCAGCCTCATCCTGAGGGGTCACTCCGACCACAACCTGAGCTGATAAAAAGATCCCACGCCTAAAGACACCCCTGCACCTGACGCCTCATGGCCTGGGGTGGCAAACTAATTGTGTCTAGGCATATCCGAAAACTCCAACTCACCTCTATTGCCGGTGGTCTTCCTCAGGAAGCCCCCTTGACCGAGCCTGCGGAATATTTTTCGACCTGGAGATCTCATTTGCAAACAGGGCTCCTGATGTCTTCTTGGCACTCTGCCTCTGTGCTGTTGGTGGTTCAGCTCCTGTGCTGATTGTTGCCCCTGCAGTGCTGATCCTAACCCCAGGAGCTTTGCTTCAACAGCAGAGTGGCCTGCTCGTAAGCAGCCCCTGACCGAAGGCCCCTAAGCCCTATTGGCTAACATTGGGTCCCTGCATCATGAACCCGGCCGCCCACGTGCTGCTGTTGGTGCAGTTTGAGTGCCTACCGGAATCTTGGGGAACCTTGGCTATTCTTGCAGGTCGTTTAGTTACCTGCAAACCGATAACCTTCTTTCCTCCCATAGGAACCAATGTTATTAGTTTTGTTCCAAAAATGTTTTGTGTTGAACTGACACTTTGTATGAAAACCAAAGTAACTTTATTTGACTCACAAACGGTCGTATTTGTCTGTATTTTGTAATACCCATTGAGTGATATCTAGGCATATCACCCAAAGTAGTCAAAGTAACTGAAAAGTAATCTCCTAGTAATCAAAAGTAATTTCTATGTATTCAAAACTGTTTTAGAAGAAAATACGAACCTGTAACAATTCCAATTCCATTCACAATTGCACTTCAATTAAACCTTTTGCATTTAAAAGTATATTCTACTTGCCTGCACCAAGTACTGCTTGGTTCTAGAAATAAAACATAAGTATACCTTTTTTATAATTACCTAATCGGTCTAAATTCTGTCTCTGAGTGTGTGCCATCAGCCTCGATTAAGTGAATATAATAAATGCTTAACACCCCCTCCTGATAAGCCTAACTGCACGAACACCCTACAACAAAGAGAACTTTGTTAGTGATTATCTAATTTATTCAAAAACAAATAGACCTGGAAAAGTAATCTGACCTCCGCAGATAACAAAACTTTACCCAACAGTGAATCCTTTGCCTCTTTTTTTGCAGATAAAACATTGCAAACCTCTAATGATGTCGAGAATGCCATTAAATTACTTCCACATGAACCCCCCACCCCTCCCTTTCTGATCATGATACCTGCCTGAAATATCCTCCCCATCTCACCCAAAATTAATGCCTCCTGGTCTAGCATCAAAACCCTCAATGAAAATGACACTTTAAATCCACTATCCTCTTTAAAATTCTCCAACCACTTCAGCGATCCCCTCCCCTCCAAATTCTTAAAGGAGTCCTTCACCTCCTACTCTGAACTATGATAATCAATGCTTCACTCTCCCAAGGCTTCTTACCTGACTGACTCAAAAGTGGCTATGTTACCTCATCTTTAAAAAAAAAAACAACTCCGACCAATCCAACCGCAACAATTACTCAAGCCTCCCTACTCTGGACAAAGTTCTAGACATATGTGCACACTAACCGCTTTACAATCACACCCAACAATTCCAGATTCTTGGCCTCTGCCAATCTGGCTTCGGATCAAGTCATAGCACTAAGACTGCCATGCTCCACATCGTCGAGGCCGCCCTCTGCTCACTCAACCAGAATGAATAATGCCTCCTAAGCCCATTGGATCTTTCAGCTGCTTTTGACCTATAAACCTTCAAACCTTCTTGAACACAGGATGGGCCTCTCTGGCTCTGTGCAGAAGTGGTTCTTCTCCTTTCTACATTACAGGGCTCAATGCATCCCAATAAACCACACTCTTTCTGACCACTCTCTAGTGTCACTAGGCATACCCCAAGGCTCTATTCTCTACCCAACATTGTTTAACTTCTATTTGGAACCCCTCACTGAAATCCTTAAACTCTCCCACATCTCATACCGCTGATGATACCCACTTAAGGCTACACTGGATGCCGCAGCTAGGCTCATCACTGGTTCAAAAATAAGTGATCACATCACCCCCGAACTTCAATACTGAAACGGCTACACTTTGAGGCTAGAATGCATTTAAAGGTTGTTTAAATGTCCCACAAAGCGCTGCACTACAATACCCCCTCCTACCTGAGTCACATACTGACCCTATGAGGCAGAAACAGATCTTCTAGAAGCACTAGTTCCTATAAAAGATAGCCCTCTCCGGACTTGCACCAAAAATATGGAACTCTCTCCCTACCGAGATTAGATGCAACCCTTCCACATCTATCTTTAGGATGGGAGTAAAAAGTTTACAGTCCAACAAAATCATCTCAGACTGTGAATTTTCCTCCATCTACCCCTGGTACCTGTGTGTGGCCTTTTATCAAGCCAGTGTATGCTTGGATCTAGACCCGCGCAAGTCTATATAGTCCTATGTTATTAGTCTATATACTCTCTGTTTACTGTATGTGCAATTATATCACTGCCTACTCTATCAATAACTCTGTTAATAATATTCTATTATTTGTATATAATGTATTTTTGTTTTCCATTCTTGTATATTGTATCCATGTCTTCCTGTTCTATCTGATTTTTTTGTACACTGCTGTTAAACGATCTGCCACCCGAAAGGGTCTTGTTTGCGCTATATAAAATATATATCTTTTAAATAATTAATAAAATAATATAAAATCCATGTACGTTACAGGAAAAGTATAGGAAAAACAGAGCATCACACTATTTATGCAATTATTCATCCACCTAGTAGCTGTGTTACCATATTCAGAGTTAATTTGGGTTATGAGCAACACTTCTGATCTTTACTTACCCAATAAGGTACTGTGTTCTACGTTACCTGCTTGGGAATGCTTGCAAAGAAAATCAGTGAAAGCCTCACCTCCTTGTTCACAAACAGGATGCAGAAAAGGGCTTTGGCAGCAGCTCCATCTTCTTTGGGCATTATATCCATTTTTTGTTGCCTCCTCTTCCACCAAAGGGGATTTTTATAAATACAGCTCAAATTCTAATTAGGTTATGAAGCCTCTCCCTTCTGTGCATGTAGTTGAAGACTCTTTAAAACAAAACCTATGCATCTGGTTCAATACTTCAATTTCTTTTGGTAATTGATTCTCACAAGTTGCTTGTCTTGCTTGGAGTACCTTTTAGCTAGTGAGTTTTTCTTTCAGTGTAAGGTTCTATCCAAGGTGATTGAATGCGACACTTAAGTTGATGTTCAAGGTATCTCCTGTACCGTAGGAAACCATTTTTTTCGCAACAGGTTACCAGTCATCCCGCTCCAAAAGAGGAATTTGGGACTGGGCACTGTACCCATTTTGGTATGGTCTATCGGAGAGCAAGCATTGCAAGAATTATCGTCCAGCCGTACTGGACAATCTATTTATTTTGCATATGGTTATTAGAATACAGCGAAGGTGTGCTCCTGAATTTATACAAAATAGAACAGACACATAGTTATATAGGGTTAAGGAAGCTTCCAAAGTCAAAATAGATTGAAAGTAAATAGGCCTATGCCAAATCCAGAGATGTGTTCTTAATTACTCCTAGGTCCTGGCACTCCTACAGTGCTGTCGCATCTGGTAAACTCCAAGCAATGCAAACCTAAAGCTAGGACTTGAAAGGTTCACCACAAATTGAGAGAGGGAAAGGCTTCTATATCTGCATTACTGACTGCTGTAACCTGAGCTTCTTTGGATGTTATGTTTTTTCACATTCACTGTAAGGAACAAGGAAAAAAGAGAGAAAAAGAAAAAGTGAGAGAACAGTTCTCATACTTGAGGTTGATTGTCATCTCAGCCACATTACTGGACACTTGGAAATATGCCACCATCATACCCCTGCTCAAGAAAACATTCACTGACTTAGACATGCTTTCCAACTACAGGCCCATCTTCCTCCTACCATACCTGGTGAAGAAACTAATCAACCAATACCTCGTAGGTCACCTCAGCAACCACCAGCTCCTCGACGCCAAGCAGTCTGGATTCAGGCCCAACCAGTGTCCAGAAACAGCACTCATTGCCGCCATAGATTACATCTGCATGATCCATGACAGAGGATACATGGCAGCCCTCATCTCTCCGACCTTTCTGCAGCATTTGACATGGTCTTACATCCCATCCTCATCATGTGACTGCACAAGATTGGCGTCAAGGCATCTGCTCTCTGCTGGATCGATTCCTTCTTAATGGATAGAACACAAGCTGTCAGGCTGGCACCTTACTCTGTGGAAATCTACAATCTCTTCAGAGGAGTGCCTCAAAATTCCTCGCTCAGCCACAGCCTGTTCAATACACACAGGATCTTTCTGGCCAACATCATCCGCGCACACTACATCAACATCCTCTTCTATGCTGACAACACTCAACTCAAACTCTTCCTCTTGGATAAGACTCCCAACACTAGAATCAAGTTCACCTTCTGCATTACTTAAGTGGGTGAAAGCCAACTATCTCAAAACCGTCAAGACTGAAGAAGTGATCTTCGGCAAGAACACCTCACCATGTAACTCCAACTGGTGGCTGGCCAAACTTGGACCAATGTCAGAATAATCGTAGACTGTAAACTGGGTATTACTGCCCAAGTCAAGGCCGCCACTGCATCCTGCTTCCACACCCTAAAGAGGCTGGGGAAGATCTTAGAATGGCTCCCAAGCAACAATCGAAAAACTGTCACTAGGACACCCAATACTCAAATGTGTTCATTTCAAACTCCTCACACATACATGCAAGGCACTACAGAACTGAGGGCCCACCTACCTGAACAGTAGTATGTCTTTCCACCAACCACTGAGATATCCCTGCACCGCAGGGCTCCTACTCCCACACATCCGATGCATAAACAGAGCTAGATCAGAAGGCGGGCGCTCTCGTACATCACTCCTAAAGTGTAGAACAGCCTCCCACTTCACATCAGAGCCTCCTCCTTACTTCTTGAATTCCACAAGCTGAAGACCTTGCTTTTCAATTAACACACCTGCCCTAGGCAGGGCTATGCAAACACTCCTGCTAAGAGCCAGTATACCCTTGTGGTTCATAGTGTGCTTTACAAATGCACACAACATACACATGTTTATGTAATCGTGTGGATTAGAGTTTGAATCGTCACCATTTTTATCCACTTTCAGCGGAATTGTTATTGCTTTTTAAAAAAAATTCCTTCCTACTCAGCCACCATTTGCTTGATGATTTAGGCTTTTCAGGATGTCTATTCACTCTGTTGCCTTCAATCGTTTTAGCCACTGTACCGTTGTACAGTTCCCCAGGCTTGAATGAATGTTTTTTTTTTAATAAAACGCACAGCTACACACCGAGTGTCCCGGTGTTACAGCTAGCAGAATAACACAATACCAAAATTTGGAAAGTAACGCTCCCTTATTGACAGAGGAGAAAAGCCAAGTTTTCAGCTTCCTTCGGAAGACTTCCTCCGAAGGAAGAATCAAGACATCAAGAGGGAGCTTGTAGTGTTGAATGTGTCTAACACACCACATACCCGGTCATTCATATAGAGACTTCTAACTGCAGATTACTCAGCTTTTGAATATTCCCCAGGCATTAGACTTATTGTGGAACCTTTTGAGCGGTTCCTCAGGTGGTGCTGTGTGGCTCTGCACTGACGCTGCTCCAGAAATGTTGTGCGCCACTTCCACATGATGACCACCGTTCCTTACTTTCCGTGCCACCAGATGTGCCGCTGGGGCTACCTCTCATCTTTTTGACAAAATCCTTTCAGTGTACAAGAGAAGTGCCACCTCCCAAGACCACAGTATACAAGCCCTCGAAGGGCTGTTGCAAGCAAATGTCTGTGCAGACCCCAAGTCTTGACTTGTCCAACTCCAAGAGTTGGTCTCATTCTTGCTTTTGGTCTTGGAGCCACAGGAGTCGATCCAGGAGTAGATAGTCTTTGCCCTCCAAATCTTTGGGGAGGTGTAAGAAGAAACACAAAAAATTCAAACACCACTCTCAAACTGCTGAAAGGTTGCTCGGACAGTCTCATGCCTCTCAATATCGTTCCTGAAGTCAGTGAACTTCAGAGCCTTTCTCTTAGCTCGTCCCGGCACACCCAAGTCTCTGGGGCTGTCTGCCACTCTGAGGCAGATCCAAGAGTTCCGTGAGCTCATGCTCCAACTCTTCTGATTCCTTCAGACTCCGGCATGGGTGCCTTCGGACCCCATGGAGTCGTGAGGCCACCCATCAGGGATACCGCCAGTGGGTTTTCCCTCGGCACCAGCTGGACCGTCCAAACACGTCACCGGCCAGCATCCGAGGGTGGAGGAACCTGCTGGTACAACTATGTTGGGAGGATTGAAGCAAATAATGATGACCATCCTCCCTGAATTTCGTGCTTAGGGCATTGAGTGCGTGCATGGGATGGTCTACAAGAGTATGGGAGGAATGGCTAGGAGATGAGCCTTTGCCCAGAAATCACTTGGTGGTGGGGTGTATGTCTGTTGGTCCTGCTGCTGGTGCAGACCCTAGGACCTCCTTCACTCAGACAATATATGTTTTGCACAATGTGGCCAAATATGTTATCTGCGCAAATTGGGATGCCAGATATTGCCTTGTCAGAGTGGTTGGTTCCAGTGTGGTCCTTCATTGGCATGCCTGGATGAGGTCCACTGAGTTCTCAAACAATGTGCAGGCTTCGTTGATGGACATGCCCTCTGATTGATCCTGCCTCTTCGGGAACAGGTGGATTCCACTTTGAAACTTTTTAAAGACAGTAGAGCTACAGTGCATTCATTAGGACTGTTGGCTCCTGCAAAGCAATTTCTGCACCAGTTTTGGAGATTTACAGGCTCCCCTAGGGGGTTGGCATACAGACAGACATCCTTCACAACCAGTGATGCTGCAGGAAACCTAGTCCTTACAGGGCCATTGACGTGGATCCAGCAGGCAATGTGCGGACCCAAGATTCCAACATTTCATGCCAGGTTGGCAAGCTGTGACATCTGACAAATGAGTCTTGCAAATTATTCAAAATGGCTATACCCTACCATTTCTTCTCTTCCCTCCCAATATTCTCCTCACAACGAAACCTATTCCAGACAAAGTGTACGTATTGCTTTCCAGTGTTGCAATAGAGAAGCTACTGGACTACTAGAAAGGCATGGGGTTGTTACTCTTGCTATTTACTCCTTCCAGAAAAGAATGGGGGCCTCAGGCCTGTCATTGACCTCCGTCCTCTCAGTGCCTTTCTATGGAAGCACAGATTCAAGATAATCACGTTGGCTCGGACTCTTTCTGCTTTGGGACGGACTGACTGGATGGTGTTCCTGGACTTGCAGGAAAAGTATTTCTATGTACCTGTCCTGCAGTCCCAAAAGTGTTACCTGTGGTTGAAGTTGGGCCAGTAGCAATTGCAGTTTACCATGCTCCCCTTCGGCCTCACCAGCTCTCACGAGTGTTCACAAAAGTGATGGTAGTGGTCGCTGTCAATCTCTGGCTGTTGGAGTTGAGGGTTTTTCCTTTCACTTTAATTACTTCTTTGAGTCTGCATGGGCTGGGGTGTTCCATATTTATGGAGATTCTACCCAGTTATTCTTTACCCTTATAGGCGATCATGAAAGTGATATCTCTGATTCAAACTAATCCAGTTTTGGATGGAGGGAAATTGGTTAGCCATAAACACCAACAAGACCGAGCTAAAAACAATATGGTCACCACATGTACTTATCAAACGAGGTCAAGCATACATTGAGATCCCCTGGCAAACAAGGGTATGAGTTAAGGGTTTATTTTGACCCCCCTTGAGTTTTGAAGAACTGAAGAATGAGATCACTAATTACTGCTGCTACTGCATTCACCTGGTGACCACACTATGCCCTTATCTAGACGACCAAGGCAGGCAACTGTTATCTGCGCGATCTTTGGTGCTCATATTTACCCATGCAGGTGTCTGTTTGTAGGTTCGTCCAGGAAAGTTCAAAACACATTGAGATTATGCAGCTGAGTGGTGATAGGAGAACATAAAAAGTAACAGGTCTGCTACTGATCTTCAATTTCTTTTCATGCATAGATTTTGCATAGGTTGCAGCCACAACATTCGACAGAGGCCGTTTTGCTAGAATTTTCATCACATCCTTCACAGATCAGCAAGTGCCATCTGTTTCAAGAGCGTGGCTGCAAGTGGCAGAAGACGGTAGAAGATAACTATACAGGACATTGATCTAGCATTGACATTGTTGAATGCAGACACTTTGTCTTTGGGGATATTGATCAACAACATACGGTTTGAAAAACATTTTGAGTCCCCTCTGCAATGATGTATAAAGTCCAGGAGAAGGGGCTGGCGGTACAGACCGCATTAATAACTCCGGGTGTATGTACTGTGCAAGCGGAAGTGGAGAGGATATTATTGTTATTTTAAAAGAGATTCTTGTGTTTTGGCATGTGTAGCTGTAGATGCAAATGCTGTGCATACTTCCGCCATCTAGTGTTGGACTTGAACATTTACAACTTGTTTTCCTTCGAAAGGAGTCTTTTGGAGTCATGGGACCTAGTGACTCCACTCATCTTTTGGATTGTTTTTTCTCTGCCTTCGAGTTCAGACATGTTTATGTGCGTTCAGGTTGGATGCCGCATACTGTTCCCCCAGGCTGTTCAATCCATCCCCTGTCGGGTGCAGAACACATACCATTGCGCTATCGTTGGTTTTCACCATCGCTTTCCTTTAGGTTTGAAACCGGTTGAAGACCTTCTGGAGACCATCATGGTGGTGGAGAATATTCACATCATGTTTCTATTCTGTCCCAATTGCCACGCCACATGTCTGAAGTCTGAGCTCCACAAAGTGTGCAATCTGTATTTGTCCCCAACACCGCAAAGACTTATTTTCGGCGTGCCTGGCCTTCAGGAACAAAAAGACCCTTTGGAATCAAAGAGTACACCACATCGCCTTCACCTCGATGATGCATAGAAGAGAGAAGAGGGCGACACTCCGCACCTCTTTGGAGAGAGAGAGAGAGAGAGGAGTCGGATGCCGAGCACCCTGACACCCCAGCTGTCGAGGGGGAGGTCGCTTTCTCCTTGCAAAGTGTTGACTCCAAAGCCGACGTTAAGGCAGAAGAACTTCTGCTGGCGCAACGCCTACCTAAGGCCGCAGTCAATACTATAGCTCCCACTACTCATCAAAAGGAGGCACTACCTTCCAGCTCCGGTCCCACCTTGAGGCCCCGGTGCACCACTGCCTCTCAGTCATGGTCGACACCGTCATTCCAAGCCAGACTCCGCTCCCGAGCACAATCCAGTGCCAAGATCCTCCTCGGAGCCTTGAGCATCGACCCAGAATCCCTCTGAGACAAAACACACTTGCCTGAGCCATTCGGAGCGGAGAGACACTAATTTGAAAGGTTCGGAGCTGAGACATCCCTCGCTGAAACAGGTGGACTTGAACCCTTGGAGATGAAATCAACGTCTGCCACATCTGGTTGGCACCTTTGGAGAATTCCAAGCTACTAATCCTGCAGCACCTCCAAGAACACATGGCCACCAAGCAAAACCAGATCGACATCTAGCAAGGTACTGGTCAGATCCTGGTGAAGCCTCCAAAGTTTCCGAAGGATCCCGCTCCTCATCAAAGGAAAATAACTTTTAGGGACGCCTGCAATCCTCCTGTGGCACCCGCATCCAAGAAGGTTAAGAGACATGAAGGAGCCACCTCTCCAGTGCCTCCTGCTTGGCCCTCTCCTCTGCTCCATTCGGCCCACCTGCCTTCTCCTCCTTCCTCTGCTTCTCCTATCTTGCCTGTGGGTCCTCCACAACAAATACAAAATGAATGGGGGATGTACAGGTTCTTTATGAGCTAGGTCCGCCCTCCTTTATTATACTGTAACTGAAACCCGAGGTGTCGGGTAAAGGACCTAGTCAATGGTTAGGGATAGGGCATCCAATCAGTGAGATCCGGAATGCCACCAGGAAAGAAAAATTTCTTTCTTGAGTCCCCTCACTCACCAGGGTTTCCCCACGGTGACATGCTTCATAATAGGGGCCATCCCAGCTCTCTACCAACTGGGGCGTGCTGCGACTTGCCAGATTTACGTAGGAGCACTTGTGTAGAGACTATGTGTAGTGCAGAAAGTGTGGTGGAGTGGGCTAAAGTGGGTTTAAAAATACCTTGCTAGAGGGCCCAAAAACTTTATTGTTGCTCCTAGAATTTTATGTCTAAAAAGGGGTGATACACGGAAAAAAACTAACTATGATGGGTTAGAGATTCTATGTATAGATCAACATGTTTCGAGCCTACCCCTAAGCTCTTCGTCAGGACCACACAGGGACCAGCCCTGTGTATGCTACTCCTAATTAGCCTCTAGTAAGGAAATAAAGATATTAAACAAAAGAAATGAACCATGCAACTAATAAAGCATGCGTTTTTTATACATACAATCAACACTTTTCTCACGTAGTATTTCTAAAGAAGCAAAATTGTGCTTCATGGACCGCAGGGGTCGAGGGATCTCTGAATGCACTTTTTCAGTTGAGAACACCTCGCAGGTAGTTACCTATCCGTCTCCCCACCGGACTGCATCTTCACCACACAGCTCCTTACACTCAGGGTGCGGGCACCTTCCGACCTTTATGACCCCCAGTATCACCAGGAGGGCCCAGATTCCTGGGATGATTATGATGCAGACCCTGACCCAGATCTGTACCCTTCAAAGCCATTGCCCCCTGATGATGATACCTCGTACCACGAGGTCCTGCAGAGGGCAGCCACATTTCATGCATGTAGAGCATGGAGAGTATGACTTTCTCATTGAGACCTTGTCTGCTACCCAACATTCACTCCAATAACTGCCTACGCTCAAAGAGGTCCTTAAGCCATGTCACAGACATTTTCAAGGAGCCGGTTGAAGGTAGAATTGTCACCCTGAGGGTTGATAAAAGGTTTAAGGCACCACCTACTGAACCACCATACCTACAAGGCCAATTACCCTCAACTCCTTTGTGGTACATACAGCTTACAAGCAAGCTAATACTCAGGGGACAGGGAATCACCCCGTCCAACCTCACAGAGTAAAAAGATCGATGCCGGGGGCAAAAGAGTAGCAATGTAATCTGCGACTCAGTGGTGTATTGCCAACTCTGTAGCTTACTCTTGAGGTATGATAACACCTACTGGGATCAGATGGTGCATCTTATCCAACATCTCCCAGAGCAGTATCGTAAAAGAGGACAGAAATTGGTGGTTGAGGGGAAAATAATCTTCAACACCAACATCCGCTGTGCATTGGATGCTGCTGATACAGCTGTCTGGGAGGTAAGTACAAGTATCCTGTTACGCCGCTATGCTTCCACCCAGACGTTCAGCAAAACCTCTTGAATGTCCCTTTTGATAGTCAGCATCTGTTCGACTGTCAGATCGATCAGATGCTAGAGAAAATTAAAAAGGATACAGAGACTGCCAAAGCCATGGGTGCCTTGTAGACTTCCACTCCTCTTGCCGCTCCCAATACCACTGCACTGATAAGACCCAGGCCCCAGAGACCTCTTTCACTTTCTCCAGGCCCAGGCAGCAGAAAACCTCAGGGGGTGCTATGGGGTGGATACAGGGGAAAAAACGAAAAAAGGCAGGGTAAAGGGTACTGCCCCCAGAGGGGGGGAGCCCTCTCAAACAGTGACCATCTAGCTCTTACCCCCGATTATGCAACTTCTGTCGGGGGAAGGTTGCAGGGAATTCTGCTCCATTGGGCAGTAATCATCTCCGACTGATGGGTCCTTGACATTTTACAGCAGGAGTACTGTCTCAAAGTCATTTAATCCTTCACCAAACCTCACCACCCTACCCAATGACACACACTGTCCCCAGACCATCTGCGCCTCCTGCAAGAGGAGAAAGAGGCCCAAATTACCAAAGGAGCCATAGAGCGAGTTCTGCCACAGCACTGCGGAAGGCGAGTGTACTCCCTGTACTTCCTCATTCCCAAAAACCACGGCACCCTCAGACTCATCCTCAACCTGAGACCTCTCAACAGGTGCATTCATTCGGATCACTTCCACATGGTGACTCTACAAAATGCCATTTCTCTGCTGCATCAAGGCGACTTCATGACCGCCGTGATCTGAAGGACTTCTACTTTCACATTCTCATTCACCCAGCACATCGAAGATACCTGATGTTCGTGGTAAGAGGACAACGTTTCCAGTTCAAAGTAGTCTCTTTTGGGGTTACTACTGCTCCCAGTCTCTTTACAAAATGAATGGCCTTGGTAGCAGCTCACCTCCAGAGGAGTGGTATCCGCAGGTTCCCTTACTTGGATGACTGGCTGATCAAGAGCGCCACCCACTAACAATGCCAAGCGCATATGCAGACCACCATTCACACCTTGCACAGTCTAGGTTTCACAATGAACTGGACCAGGTCTCACCTCCAGCCCCTTCAAGAACAGCCATTTTTCGTGGCCCTGTTAGACATACAAGTGACGAATGCTTACCACAGCCCTGCAAGAGTACAGGCGTTCCAAAACCTGCATCTTTTTCAGCTGGATTGCCAGGTAACTATCTGAACAGTGATGCACTTTCTAGTTATGATGGCTTCTTGCATAGCTATAGTTCCCCATGCCAGATTGCACATGCGCCCATAGCAAGAGTACCTAGCTGCACAGTGGTGTCAGGCAGAGACCTAGATGATCAAGTGTTGGTGGAGAGTTTCACGTCACTCTCTGCAATGGTGGAGCTCAGTCCACTGCTTACATGGGTGGCCCTTCCTTGCCCAGATTCCTCAGATCACCTTACTTACTGGCTGGGGTTCGCATATCGGGGTATGTAGTTCTTTGCACAATAGCCCATTCACACCAGCTTTTGACTTTTCTGCTCTCATTCAGAACAAATGCAAAAAGAACAATTGATGGACAGAATGTTTAACAATGTCAAACATTCACCCAGTACAGAGATATGGGCCTAAATCCAGTTTTTTTTGCTCCCCATGCCATTCCAGTTTAAACCCAGTTGTATGCAAATCAGTCTTGACCCTGCTCCCCATGAGAACAGTCCCGCCCGAACTACCAGGCCAGGTCCTCCCTGGACCAGAAACAAGCTTCCTGGGACCAGTTTTGGGGTTTCATTCATCATCCGCCAGGCTAGCTTGACTTCAGTAGCATGGAGAGTACGGGACTCATTTCTGGGAACACATTCCATCTAGCTGTCAGCAGTAGCCCAGAGCATTTGGCAGTGGGCAATACATCACAGAGTGCATCTCCTTCTCCAACATATTCCTAGGGTGGACAACGATCTTACCAACCTGCTCAGCAGGATGCATCGACAAGTTCACACGTGGGAACTCCACCCTCAGGTCATACTCCCATACTCCCTTACTTCCAGCGGTGGGGGTATCCTCAAATAGATCTGTTCACCACCTCTGAAAATGCAAAATGCTCAAACTTTATTACCAGGTTATTACACCCACATTCCATGGGCAATGAACTATGGATGAACTGCTCAGGGATATTTGCATTACCCTGTTAGAGCTCTATCTAGTTCCCCACAAGAAGCTCCCCAACAAGCCGGACCTACTTACACAAAATCATGGCACTCTCTGGCACCCCAATGTCAGCAACTCAATCTTGAAATTTGGCTCCTGAGGTCTTGGTTAACTCAACCTTTCGGAGGAGTGTATTTCTTTTCTTAAAGAAGTGTGCAGGCCTACTACCAGGTCCTGTTACGCTGCCCAGTGGAAACATTTTGGACGCTATTGCCTTCCTAAACATATCACCTACTGGCAGCATCAGTACAAGCTATTGTCAGTTACCTCCTTCACTGCCGAAAGTCATGGCTTGTCTACACTTCCATTCAGTTGCATCTGGCTGCTGTGGCTACCTACCTACAGAGGCAGCATGCTTTGCTCTTCAGAGTACCAGTATTTAAGGGTTCCCAGGACGGCTCCTGCTCTGGTGCGGAACCTTAACATCGTTCTTACCAGGCTCATGGGCCCTCCTCCGAGCCAGTTCACTCCTGCCCATTACAATTTCTTGTTGTGGAAAGTAGCTTTCCTTGTAGTCATCACTTCCGTTAGACGAGTCAGTGAAGTACAAGCTCTTTCTTTGGAAGAACCATTCCTCCAGGTTCATCGAGAAAGGGAGGTTCTCAGAACCAATCCCAAATTCCTCCCTAAGGTGGTCTCCAGCTTCTACCTTAATCAAACAATTGAATTACCAGTCTTCTTTCCACATCCAGAGTCTATAGCAGAACGTGCTTTACACTTTACATACTCTGAATGTCAAAAGGAGTGTTAATGTACTACATTGACAGAACAAAACCAATTTGAAAGACACAACAACTATTCGTGTCCTATTCTAAACTACTTAAGTGGTGTGCCATTTCCAAGGCAGGGGTTGCATATTGGCTTTTCAGGTGCATTCAGACGTGTTGTAAGGTCACTGCATGCCCCTTACAGACCCCAGTCTGCTTGAAAAAAAGGGCTTTAACGGCTTTCCTAGGTAACATACCAAAGCAGCTACCTGGTCCACTCCTCACACCTTTATAAAGCACTACTGTGCGGATGTCCTGGCCAGGCAACAAGCTAGAGTTGGCCAGGCTGTCCTATGCACATTATTCCAGTTCTCTGCAACATGCTTGGACAGAGCCACTGCTTTGGGAAGACTGCTTTACAATCTGTGCATAGCATGTTTATCTACAGTTATACATGTCACAAACTGAAAATGTTACTTACCCTGTAAGCATCTGTTCATGGCATGTAATGCTGTTGATTCACATGCGCCCACCCTCCTCCTCGGACGCTTGTGGTTGTTATTCTTTCTTTCTTTCTTTCTTTATACCCTTCTGATACTTTCTACTTTGCATGGTCTTTGTTTACTGGACTTTATGCTCCATCTCCAGTCATGCCCTCCGTGCAGGGAAAAAACAATCTAACAATGGATCTGATGCACATTACCAGTGATAGTTTGGGGTCACCAGTACCTGTGTCTTCAAAAGACTTCTTTCTAAAAAAACAAGTTGTACGTATCCGAGCCCCCCAACACCAGATGGTGCAGGTATGCACACCAGGTGAATCTACAGCACTACATGCCACAAACAGATGCTTACAGGGTAAGTAGAATTTTCCTTTTATCACTGCCATTTTTGTTTGTTTTCCGAGTGTTTGATTTTCTATATTTGAGAAAGTGTTTTTTTACCCTGCGGGTGGTGGGAGGCTGAGGTCCACCACTAGTAATAAAGGCTTCTTCTTGTTCGGTCCAGTAAAAAAAATTCAGCAATTTACACCTGAGCTCAGCCCTTAGTAACTCAGAGCACAGATCAGATAGGCTTAACTTGGAGAAAATGTGTAAAGCATTCAGAAATACCGAAGCAGTTTAAGTAAAAAATGCAACACTATATACAATAAAAATCCCACTCCAATATGACAAAAGAATAAAGTAGAATTTAATGAACAAAATGTTACCAAATAAACAGGAATCCAATAAGGGGAACCAGAGATATGATTTTTTTTTTAAATGTAAGTAAAAATAGCACCAGAAAGCTATAATTGCCACGGTAGACCATGGGCCTAGGTGTAATTTCAGGCTTACCACAATGGAGTGCCAGTTAGGTGCAACAAATAGGTTCTACCCTGTCAGATGTTTTACCTTGAGACTTTGGGCCATATTTATATTCAGGCGGATGCCCCGATTTTTTTCAGGAGCGACAGAGTAAATTACTTTGTGGCCCTGATGGAGATGCCAGATTTAGAAAAGACTGCCAAGCTGTCAATGCATTTTGCATTTTGGTGCAAGGCTTCATCAACATGACAAGCCTTGTACCATACTGTTTTCTTTTTTTATTTTCAAAAAGAAAAATTCTGAAGCAGGATTTTGAAAATGAATAGTATAATGCCACCCTCGCCATGGGACTCTTCTCCCATGGCGAAGGGGGGAATTTAATGTTTTTACTGTACCTTACTACCAGGGTTTGCCTGGCAATGAGGGCAGTAAAAAATGGCTATATGTCCACCCAGTTTGATTGAGCAGAATAACATATAGACAATTCTCCGAAGGCCCGACTGTGGCAGTGTAGTCACTGCCGTGGCCAAATTATGGTCCAACCGAATTTGTCATTTAGGCAGACCACTATGTTGGCCAGGAGGGAACACTGTTGCTGTTGCAACAGAATTTCCTCTCCCCAATATATAAATTAGGCCATTAGTATTTTTTGTAGTCCTAATCCTTCTGCGGTACAAGGCATCCAAATGTATCCTAAGAGGGCTCCAGCTCGTCAGAGTGACATTGGACAAAGCTGTTGGTTTTGGCAGGAAACTTCAATTTTGCACCCAGGGAAGTCCTTTCACTGGTCGGATACTTTTGGCATCTTCACCCAGTCAAGATTTTTACTTTTGAATTTGTCTTTTTTTTGGGGGGGGGAGCTTGGAATACTCTAGCGAGGCAAGGCTGCATGTTGTGTCTGACTAGTGCACAACGAGGCAGGATACCTTCACACCAAGCTTCCACTGAAATGTAATTGTTTTGACGAGGAGCTTTGAGTGTGGTAAACCTATTTCTCTAGAATGGCTTGGCAGGTTTGTTATGGCCTCTGGATATCTGGAAATCCTAAAACTTTTAAAGTTCCAGGTTTTCAGAAGTATACATTTGTACCAACCAATAGTCTCACTATCCCTATATTTCTGCATCCTGTCCCATTCCTAACCAGCAGGGTAAAAGGTCCCTGGGGCAACCAAACCCACTTTTGTGGTATCTGTGTGCCCTAATGCAAACAATCCCACTGTGCCCCTCACTCACTATATGCAAGATGAAGAAACTCTTTTACCCTTTTGCAGAGGCTGTGTGCACACGTAGAGGTGTGGCCATGGAAATAAGCAGTCCCTCCTCCTGTGGTCAATTCAAACCAGTCTGGGGGCAGCTCAACAACCCCTCCCTCCTCTTGGTTTAGTGCCTGCCTGACTGAAAGGACAAAGGAAGGGGCTTTTTCAGGTGTTCTCCTGATATCTGCTTGTGACAGTGAGGCCACTTTGAAGTAAATTAAGTTTTTGAGCACCGCCCAGCTGGTCTTCCCGGGGAGGGGAGGGATTGCGGAGCCTTTCAACACCCAATCCATTTTCTTTGCTCTGGGTGCAGTTTTTACACCTCATCTGGTCTATTTACCGGCTGGGTGGCGGTTGGTGGCTAATGCAGAGTAACCTGTAGGAGCTTCAGACAGGGAAAAGGTAACTTTCTAAAAGTCCCTTTTCCTTAGTATTTTTTAAAATTCAATATTACCATTAGACGGGTTTTGATCAATATCAGAAATTGTCGGTCAATCCTTTTTCTTGCGAATCCCTAGCCCGAGAAAGAATGAATTAATATTTAATACTTCCTCCCAGTGTTTGTAGAAGCCAGCCTTCCTACAGAGAAAATTTCTTTTGGTTACTGGGCACTGTAAGAACATGTTAACTTTACATTTTTATATGTCCTGCTTTTAAATCCAATGCCCCTACCTTTTGAGATACAAAGTCTACTTAGGGGTGAATATTTAATATTTGAAAGGGAAGTTTTCTGTTTTCAAAAAGGGCCAATTTTTACAGGCTGGGGCTACAGTTTTAAACTGCAGCTGCCACAATCAATCAATCAATTATTTGTAAAGCGCACTACATACCCATGAGGGTTTCAAGGCGCTGGGGGGGGGGTGGGGGGGAGCTGTTGCTACTGATCGAAGAACCAGGTCTTGCGTCGTCTCCTGAAGGTCAGCAGGTCTTCGGTTTGTCGTAGGTTGAGGGGGAGGGTGTTCCAGGTCTTGGCGGCGCGGTGGGAGAAGGACCTGCCTCTGGATGTGGTTCTACGGATGCGCGGGACCGTGGCCAGGGCGTGGTCAGCGGAGCGGAGTTTCCTGTTGGGTACGTAGAAGGAGAGTCGACTGTTGAGATAGGCTGGGCCGGTTTTGTGGAGTACCTTGTGTGCGTGGACCAGGAGCTTGAATGAGATTCTTCTGTCAACGGGGAGCCAGTGCAGGTTCCTCAGGTGGGGGGTGATGTGGTCGCGGCGCTGGACGTCGAGGATTAGGCGTGCAGAGGCATTCTTGATTCTTTGTAGTTTGTTGATGAGCTTGGACGAGTCTGCTGCTGACTAGGGCCTGGGTGACTGTTTTCCTCGTGTTTGTCGGGATCCATCTGTAGCTCTTGCGGAGCATGCGGAGGGTGTTGAAGCAGGTGGAGGAGACTGCGTTGACTTGTTTGGTCATGGTGAGTTTTGAGTCGAGGATGACTCCCAGGTTGCGTGCGTGGTCGGTAGGGGCCGGGGGGGTCCCCAGTGATGCGGGGTTGGGCCCGAGGATGAGGGTCTCCGTCTTGTCTGAGTTCAGCTTAAGTCGGCTTTCCTTCATCCAGTCGGCAACGGCCTTCATACCCTGGTGGAGGTTGGATTTGGCGGTGAGAGGGTCCTTGGTGAGGGAGAGGATCAGCTGCATGTCGTCGGCATAGGAGATTATGTTGAGGTCGTGCTGTCGGGCGATGCGTGCTAGTGGTGCCATGTAGACGTTGAACAGTGTTGGGCTGAGGGAGGATGCCTGTGGGATGCCGCAGATGATCTCGGAGGCTTCGGAACGGAACGGGGGGAGGCGGACTCTCTGAGTTCTGCCGGTGAGGAAGGAGGTGGTCCAGTCCAAGGCCTTCTCTCGGATCCCTGCATCGTGGAGGCGCGAGCATAGTGTACGGTGGCAGGCGGTGTTGAAGGCGGCGGAGAGATCCAGGAGGATGAGGGCCGCTGTCTCGCCGTTGTCTAGAAGGATCCTGATGTCGTCTGTGGCGGCGATGAGGGCGGTCTCGGTGCTGTGGTTGCTGCGGAATCCTGATTGGGAGGGGTCCAGGATGTTGTTGTCTTAGAGGTGACGGGTGAGCTGGATGTTAACTATCTTCTCGATGACCTTTGCTGGGAACGGAAGCAGGGAGATGGGCCGGAAATTCTTGAGGTCGCTTGGATCCGCCTTGAGTTTCTTCAGTAGGGCGTTGATCTCTACGGTTTCCAGTTCTCAGGGAAGGTAGCGGTCTCGAAGGAGAGGTTGATGATGTTTCGCAGGTGGGGTGCGATGGAGCTGCCGGCTTTGTTGAAGATGTGGTATGGGAGAGGGTTGGACGGGGAGCCGGAGTGGATTGTGCCCATGGTCTTGATTGTGTCCTCGATGCTCACGTTGGCCAAGGTTGTCAGGAAGTCGTGGTCGGTGGGTCCGGCGTGTCGAGGCCTGTAGGGGTCGTCCGGGGTTTGAAACTGTCATGGATGTCAGTGATTTTTCGGTGAAAGAAGGTGGCGAGGGAGTCGCACAGGGCTGGCGATGGCGGGATGTCGATGGAGCTGGGGTTGGAGAGTTCCTTCACGATGTTGGAGAGCTCCTTGCTGTTGCGTGCGTTGTTGTCAAGGCGGTCTGTGAAGGAGGCCCTTTTGGCGGTCCTGATGAGGTGGTGGTGGTTGCGGATGGCGTCTTTGTGGGCAGCGCGGCTGTCCGACGTCTTGTCGCTGTGCCATATGTTCTCCAATTTCTGGCAGGTGCGCTTTGAAGCGAGGAGTTCCGGGGTGAACCAGCTGGCTCTTTTGCTGGTGTCTCTGTTGGTGGGTTTTTTCAGCGGGGCTACGGTGTTGGCGCTGTCGTCCATCCAGCATCCAAGGGTGAGTGCACCATCGTCGGGGTTGGTGGGGTTGGTCGGTGGGTTGAGTGCGAGGCTTGTCTGTAGTTGTTCTTCAGTGACTTTGCCCCAGCAGCGGCGGGGGATCTGTAGGGTGCGGTGGTGTGTGAGGGGTTTTCGGAAGGAGAAGTGGATACAGTGGTGGTCTGTCCAGGTGAGTTCGGAGGCGTGGCTGAAGGTGACGTGGGGGCTTGAGGAGAAGATGGCATCAAGTGTGTGACCGGCGATGTGGGTCGGCATCGTGACGAGCTGGTTTAGTCCGAGGTTGGCGAGTTTCTCGATCAGGGTGGAGGAGTTGTTGTCGTTCTCCAGATGATAGTTCAGGTCTCCGAGGAGGATGTAGTTGGTGGAGGTCACTGCGTGCGTGCTGATGAGGTCGGCGATGGAGTCGCAGAATTGAGGCCGGGGTTCTGGCAGTCTGTAGACGAGGGTGCCTCTTAGGGTGGTCTTGGGGTCCGTGTGGATCTGTAAGTGCATGTTTTCAGCGGTACTGAGGGTGTCGTTGGTGTTTGTTGAGACCCTGATGGTGTTTTTGTGGACGATGGTGATTCCTCCTCCGGCCCCATTGGTGCGGTCACTGCGGGTGATCTTGTATCCGTCGGGGATGGCTATGGCGATGTCTGGCGAGGAGGCTTCGTTCATCCAGGTCTCGGTCAGGAAGGCGACGTCCGGGGATGCGGTGTTGAGTAGGTCCCAGAGCTCGACGGCATGTTTGCGTGCGGAGCGAGTGTTGATCAGGATGCATCTGAGCTGGTTAGGTTCCGTCGTGACTGGTGTCTCGGCGCCTTCGAGGCAGGAGAACCTGCAGTTCCGGCAGGTGAAGGGTCCATGGGTGCGCTTCGGGGTGGCCTTGCAGCAGGTGTCGGTCCTTCCTGGGTTGAGAGCGACGAGGGTGTTGGCGTCGTAGCGGAGGCGGTCTTAGTGGCTGGTGCGGGGAGCAGGGGTTCTGGCGCTGGGCGCGGAAGTTCTTGAGGTCGCTTAGATCTGCCTTGGGTTTCTCAAGTAGGGCGTTGATCTCTGCGTGTTTCCAGTTCTCAGGGAAGGTAGCGGTCTCGAAGGAGAGGTGGATGATGTTGCGCAGGTGGGGTGCGATGGAGCTGCCGGCTTTGTTGAAGATGTGGTATGGGAGAGGGTCGGACGGGGATCCGGAGTGGATTGTGCCCATGGTCTTGATTGTGTCCTCGATGCTCATGTTGGCCCAGGTTGTCAGGGAGTCGTGGTCGGTGGGTCCGGCGTGTCGAGGCCTGTAGGGGTCGTCCGGGGTTTGAAACTGTCATGGATGTCGGTGATTTTTCAGTGAAAGAAGGTGGCGAGGGAGTCGCACAGGGCTTGCGATGGCGGGATGTCGCTGGAGATGGCCACCAGGGATGAGGCGCAGGTGGAAGCCTGCGGGTGGTGGAGGGCCTCGACTTCGGCAGCGGCAGTAGTCGTCAGCGGGGGTGCAGGCGGAGCTGCAGCAGGGGGGGCGACCTACCAGGCGAGATCAAGGGTCGCAAGGGTCGCAATGTTTTGCTGCAGTCCATAGGTGACATTTAACTTTTAATCCCAAGGCTGTATATGAGGACACCATATACTATGGCCTTTTAGCAAAGTTAAATAGGCCAATTGGGATTTAGACTATTCTGACCTATTTTAGGGGTCAGAGCACACACACACACACACACACACACACACACACACACACAGTGGGCATTGGACAGCAGTATTCCAATGTGCAGAGTCTAAAAGCCAGCAATAAAAAAGGAGAATTTTCTCACAGTATGCCAATGTTTTGCGTTTCCTTTTGTCACTTTTGTTCTTTTATCTCATAGTATTTGGTCACTATAAATAAATAAGGACAGGCGTTTGCTCCTTAATTCATGATTATAGTCCTGTTGACACGCTCCAACTAGCGATTTTGTTCCGCTGGTAAAAGCTTGTCATGGTCTAAACGCCCAGGTGGGGCGAAGCTGTCTTTCCATCTTATTATTTTTATCATGGCATTTGGTGGAGTAGAGAAAGTCTTTACCATCAGAGTTGGACGAGGGCTTCTTGTGCAGCTGGAGTAAGGTATATTTGGGGAGACAATACATGAGGAATGCATGAATGAGCTGATCACTCAGTTCAGATACAGAACACCGGAATGCAAAGATCTGCAATGATAGCTCTTATGAAAACCGGATCTCATTCTCGAACTTGTGGAATGCCTTGGCATGCCAATCTTAATAGAGGAAATAGAAATAAGCGCACCCATTTCTTTCACAAGGTTTCACAGTTGACAGTCACAAAAGTTCGTTTTTCAATCTAATCTTTGTTTTATAATTTGCTAAGCGACTTATTTTTATTGCTAAAATGGTTGTCCTGCATAGTAATTTAGAAAAAATACACGCATTACTTTACAAGATGGCGTTAAATGAGCTTGTAAAAACTTGCACACTACAGAGGTGTGACAAGGGTCAAGGTAACAGGAGGAGTTTTGGAATGCTGGATAGGGATTGGTTGGCCATTACAGTCCTCTTTATTCATGTTCTACATTGATATGTTCTGCTACCTTAACAGTTTACCCGGATGGAAGGGTTTGCATCTCTATCCTTCATGCCCCAGGCGATGATCCCATGGGCTATGAGAGCAGTGCCGAGCGCTGGAGTCCAGTGCAGAGTGTAGAGAAGATCCTCCTCTCCGTTGTCAGCATGTTGGCAGGTAAGATGATACGTAAGATGTCTCTGTGGTTCATTAAGTTGAGATGGCCTTTGCTTGCACAGAGAAACACTACATTCAACTATATTTTTTGTACTTTAATTTTCTCTACTTTTTGCTGTTTCAAAATTGTGGCTTACCTCTTTTTTCCATCGTAAAATCTAATAGAAGGTGCCTAATTCTGCTCTACGCTTTCAAATCTGCATGTTTAGAGTTTTGATTCAACATGATTAAGACCTGCTTCATTTTAAGGTTTTACCATGAACACACACACACACATAGTTTAGTTTCCATTTATTACTGTACTTTTCAACTTCTGTGTTTTACTGTTTCTTTCCAGGTCGAGCCTAATGGCAGCGCACATGCGCTGCTCGCTCTGCGCGGCATGCTGTAGTAGGGTATGCACTGGAAGCCTTTCCCACTCTCCGCCCATATTTGTCATTGGCATGTGTCATTGTCCTTCATAAATGATGGCTTCTGATTCGTTATTAGGTTTGTTAGTCCCTTCTTGGTAGCTCCTTGTCTGCATTTGTCAACGACTGGACCTTTTACTTGGCTAGTTACACAGTCGGCATTATATGTGGGTGAGCACTATTTTGTTTATTGACTATGGGGACAAATGCCAGTCTGACTTTTAAAGTGGCTGTCCCCTACCCCACTGCACTCACAGCACAATTGCCAAGCTTTTTTTTTAATGATTACTACATTTTAGAAGAACGGCGGCGTCCGCTTCATGGACACTGTGTGTTTTTTCACCTTTTGTCTTTTTTTAAAACAATTTACAATTGTTTCTTTTTTTTTTTTTCTTCTTTACTTTATTGGTGAGTGCATTGCTTGTTTCACGGACACCGTGCTCTACAATACAATAGGTCTTGCTTTTGCTAATTTTAGACCTATTGGTATTGTAAATGACCATTCCTTTTAATATTATAAAAGGCATTGACATTTACAATGTCAATAGGTCAAAATCTCGCTATTGCGAGACCTATTGCATTGTAAATGCTTGTTTCTGATAATTAGAGGTTCTGATAATCACTGCTTTCATTACTAAAAGTTATTTTTTATGCAAAAATGTGTATTTTTCATATGACGTTTATTTTCTTCTTTATGGAGTAGTGTCATGTGTTTTTATCATGCATAACTGGAGGCGGGATACCAGAGCAGACAGAATATAATCTATATTAAATTATTGGCAGTAACACAAATAAAACTCTGGGAACGCAGAAAGAAAAGTCAAAGAAATAGTCAAACATTAAAGAAACTCAAATCTGTCTTACGTGCTGTCTATTTCTAGCAGCCGTCCGACTCCATTACTTCTGCTCACTGTACCAAGCCCTCCTCTCTGCTTGTTCTTCTTCATTAGGCCTTGTCAATTTGCATTGGCTGTCGGCCGAGGCTGGAATAAAGTTCAAACCTGGCTACCTAATCAACAAATCCCTGCACATTAACAGTTTACCATCCCTAAAAAAAAAAGCACCTAACCTGTTCTAAGTGACCAACTTCTTCTGGAATGCCAAATGTGCACGGCCAATCCTTTCCTGGTGCAGCCACTTCTTCTGAAACTCTTCTCATATAAGGACCAAACCCTCACTTTTAGCCTCCGTTGGCAAGTAAAGGCTCATCTTTTCAAACTTTATATCTAAACTACACTTATTAAAAGCCATCTCTATTGTATCTGTTCTCATCCTGTCACAATAAATAATACCCTTAACTGACCCGTAAGCCACTTTTGTTTTCTAACCTCTTTCACTGTTAATGTAACTAGTTGTCTAAAATGCAGTTTAGTGGATGGGCCCTCCATAAAATAATTACACATAGATAAATAAATGTATAGTTAAAATTAAAAGAGCGTTTGCGCACTCCTGCCTCTTTAGTCTATACCTAACTTTTAGACATTTTTTGTGGGTGCCTCATAAATGTTCCTGATAAGTAGTATGAAACGATATCTTGAAATCTATGAAAAAAGCATAGAGGGTTTTCTGGCGTCCCTCTACAGACTTTGACACAGTAAGATGTGGATTCATATGCTCATCTGTCGTAGATGTTCCAGGTTGGAAATCATATTGACAGTGATTGCTAACCTTGTCTTTAAGAAGCCATTTGCTAAGTCGATCTTGTATGAACTTTCCAAAGACCTTGGTGTGTTTGTCCGTTGGGGGAGCTGGCGAGCAACAGGATGTTTTTACAGTCACTTCATTCACTAAACATTTACAGATGTAATAGGTTTTGCTTTCCCCAACTCTACCCAAAATCCAGGCATTGACAAAAACGTGTCCTGCATTTTGGAGAGTGGATTGGATGAGCATGAACACTAGTTTACACTTCATATGTGTTCACTTGTAATGGCCCCTCCCTTCTCTGAGCCTGCTTGAACTTTAATGTATTCTAAATTGTTTACATTTGTATGTCATTAATATTGTTTGGTTATTTATAGATCATAAGGTACACTTCAAACTGAGTCTCTTGGTGCTATAGAAAAATTGTTATGTCTTATATAGAGGCCCTAATATAGGCATGACTCTAGATGTCCTAATATAGGCATGACTAGATGCTCTTATATAGGCATGATCTTTCACCTACATTAGTTCCCTACACTACACAATAACGAGCTCTGAGGATTGAACCTTATCTAGTTTAAGTTCTGGGTGCAGAGGGAGGTTTTTCTCTGAACAAAGGCCTCCTATAACATCTCCGATAGGCTGATACATTATGTATGAGCATTCATTAGGGTTCTTGCAAACGAAGCAGAAACGACATCACCTGCATCATATCTATGTACAAGGTTCATCCCTTACGTCTTCCTCAGTCCGACAATGACCCATTGTTAGAAAACCCCACTCCCACACCGGAAGGGTGGTAGTGGGTCTTCCAGACATACACTGTGGTAGCTTGGCTCGAGTGGTCAGGGGTCAGGCACCGTGCTAAGCATACGTCATACCCACACAATAACCATGCGTGCATCCGTTCCAAAAACGACACTACACCTTAAAAATTATACTGAAAATATATCTCTTTATCTTCTTTTCTCTTAGTTGCTGATTAAATAAATAATAATACAATCACAGTACACAAGGCTTTTCCTGTGGAAGGGTACGTCAAATAAATACTATCTTAACGATTCAATAAATAAGGTAGATCATAAATAATCAAGGCATAAATATAAGTGCATTACATGAAAGGCAGTTAAATATTATAAGGCAATAAATACTGTGCGACAATAAATACTGTGCGACAATAAATACTGTGAAACAATAAATACTGTGAGGCAATAAATACTGTAAGGCCATAAATAGAATGAATACAATAAATACAGTGCTCTCAATAAATAATAAAAGCCAACAGTGACACTTGAAAATCAGTTCACATTCCTGAGGTACTATGGGATGATTTGACCCAGTCCCAGCTTGTAGAGTTTTGGATGACCTGAGGGATGTACTACTTGGCTTGGTCAAGGCTGAGGCCTAAACTGAGGTAGATCAAGGGGGGATCTAGAGATCTGGCTCTCCCACACTACACAACCCCTCTGTATTAGACTCAGCTCACCCCTGGCACTATCAAGCTGGTTCCAGCACCTCTCTAGCCTCTAGGATGGTCTCTTAGGGCTTCACAGGGCCTTAGGCGCCCTCTATTCCACTTACTGCCCTTTTTATGAAGTTCCGACGCCGCTGGAGTCGTGTCGACGCCGTGAGGCGGTTCCGGTTCGATGTCGGCGGCCTCGGCTCAATGACAGTTCTTGTCGACGCCGGTAGGCGGTTCCGGTTCGATGTCGGCGGCCTCGGCCTGATGTTGACCTCCGGTTCGTTGACGTCGGGCAGTCTTGGCTCGATGTCGACTTCGGGCGGCTCCGGTTCGATGACGTCGGGCGGCCTCGGCTCGATGTCGACTTCCGGCGGCTCCGGAGTGCGATCTCCACTCCCGACCTCCGGTGCTCCTTTCCTCGGGTTCCGGCGACTCCGGACTGCGACCTCCACTCCCGACCTCCGGCACGATTCTCTTCAGGTTCCGGCGACTCCGGAGTGCGATCTCCACTCCCGACCTCCGGCACGCTTCACCTCGGTCTCCGGCGACTCCGGAGGGCGGACTTCACTCCCCCGTCGACGCCGCTCACTCGACCTCGGGTGACTTCCTCCTCGACCTCTGGTACTCTCCACGACCTCCGTCGGCGCCCTCTCTCGACCTCTGGCGGCTCCGGGTACGACGTCTGCTTTCCAGTCAGCGCCGCTTCTCCACCTCGGGCTCCAGGTCTCCAGGCTTCACGACGTTGGACTTCAAGAAGTTACCAGTAACCAGGTCAGGAACTTGCTGTTCTTTACTTTTAAGGCCTGTTCCGGCTGTCCAGGTCCTTAAGATGGTTTGCTTGCTTTCTCCCACACAGGGCTCCAGGCTGGGCTCAGTCAGCAGGGACTAGTATCAAGGGTGGGTTTATGGACCCCACTCCAGGCACAAGTTTCCACCCCTGCTGCCTCACTCCTTCCTCCTTCAGGTTTCTGCTCCTCTCTCTTCACCAGTCAGGTGCCAACTGCCCGCTCCAACTGTCAACTCTGACTTAGCTTCCCAACATTCTAAACCGCCTCCAACTGTCACAGGGTTCCAGAATGTTGCAGAAGGTTCTAGTAGGTTCCAGTGATGTCACAGGTGACAATGGGTGGCCTCCATTTTGTGCTCCAGGCCCTCAGACAGAAGTTCCAGGGGTAGATAAAATGGCTCCCTGAATCTGCATCAATACTAAAAAGTCTGGTGGTTCCCAAAAAGGAAAAAATACTAACAGGGTTTGAGGCAAAAGTGGGACAAAATAAATAATGATGAGGAGGGACCACCCAAAGGGCTGACAGGTCTAACACCCATACTAAACATACTTTCGGGTATAAATACACCACATCTTGCCAAGATAAGGCAGAGGGAACCGAGACTTCCAGGCCGACACACTGACAAGAGACGCTGAGGCTCCTGCATGCAGACGCTCCAGCTGACAGTGGTCTTAACATCCCTTGCGGGGTGTCCAACTCGAGACCAAGAAGGGCTTCGACATTTCTCATACTTCAGGTGATGGGGTTCCACTAAATCCTAGAGGGATTCTTGGCTTTTACACCTACTCATATGCTAGGTACACTTAGGTACATCTAGATAGGCATTGTAGGAGTACGCGCACTTTTATCATGCATTTGTATTTATTCATGCTAATTGCACAATGGTAGAACTGTACTATCCATTTATATTCTTAGTACAGATAATCATAACTCGCTGCTACTGTCTAATGATCGTTACAGCTCATATATTCTACACAAGAATAACAACTTTTCAATAAACCTTTTATTGAAACTCCCAGACTGTTTATTCTGTGTACCTCTGAGATAAACTAAACGAACACGAGTGACTGAGCGAAAAGTAGTACATTGTTTCCACGATCTTGAGGGATCAGGGTTGTCATGTTCTGCGGCTGTCAGAAACAAATCTCTCCCCGATAAGGAGACACTAGTGGCACTGTGAGCTAGCTAATGCAAAAACCGGCTAACATACGCGGTGGGGGTGCTCAGAGTTAGTCTGCCACCAATCCTACTGTTTATGTTATCCAAACGCACAGGTCCTGCATGAGTACTTTAGGAACTACACGACATGGCGCCACTAAGGTTGGTATGGCACTTAAGTAACAGTAGAATCTGAGTAGTTCAGTTGTGCTAATTCTCAGAGACCCCTACTCACAAACACCAGAGACGTCTGGAGTGGGTGGGCACAAAACTCCTCCACAGCTGAGTAGCCGAAATATCCTATCCTATCAAGCTTGACAGGAGATAGTGTTTCTTAACTGTGCATAACACCTTATCTTAGTTCCCTTGAATAAACTTCTTTGTTTAAACAAGCATTTACAATGCAATGGTCTCGGCATTGTTAAAGTTAGAGCTATTGGCATTGCTCATGACATTATTTTTGTTTATGTTTTTGTTTTTAAAACATTTAAAGAAACGGCATTGTTATTTACAATGTCAATAGCTTAATCTCTCTCAAATGCGAGACCTATTGCATTTGCACCCACACACAGAGCCACACACACAAAGACACCCACACACACAGAGCAACCCACACAGAGCCACCTACACAGAGCTATTCACATAGAGCAACCCACACACAAATAGAGCCATCCACACAGAGCCACCTACACACACACACAGAGTTACCCACACACAGACAGAGTAAGATTTGTTCAAAATGAAATTGTTTTTTAACAGTAGATGAAGCAAAACCCTACACACTACTACTACTTATGTATGTATGCCCCACGTTTTATATTTATCTTGCATATCTGCAATATTTTATGATGTCTATGGGAGAAAGTTGTAAACACATGTATTGCTTTACTGGACTTATATGTTTTTTGTTTTTTTTTAAAAAGAGTTTATTTGATTGAACATCAACCAGAGCACAAAAAGTGAAACAAATTATTTAAACCTGGACAAAGTACAGGAAAAATACACCGTACAAATAATCGACAGGAGCTACTCTTCTACCTTTCAAGGGGCACGCAGACTCTGCTGCACAGAGCTCGTTATTGTAGATAAAATAAAAACAGAAGATTCTCTACTCCTCTGTATTTAAGGCTTTAACTGTACCAACATCTACAACACAACTCCAAGTGCGGTAAACAAAGCGGACGCCACTCGTACCTACACGTGGGCAGGGTTACGCGCAACGAGACCTGGTTCTTGGTTCATCTGAAAATAGACACGGCTGCTCCCGGCCTCATTTTTTCATAAACCTAACAGTAAATGTATTGCATTAAAGACAGCGAACTCATCCCCTGCACTGGGCGGTGCAGAGCAGGCAGGCAGCCTTTAGTAATCCCTGCTATGTGCAGTCTTACTGAAAACCACAGGTGACTGATGGCGGCGGGAGTCATCCGGGTCTAGGCCAAAGGGTGCCGACACAGAGTCTTGGAATACAGGCTATTAGTATGTGTTTCCTACTAATATTCTTAACATAAGCGGGGAAGTCGTGTCGTTACTCTTCCCTCACGTAAACCCGCTGTAGTACGTCACTTCTGCCTGTCCAACTGCGCTAACAGGGCAATGTCCGCTCAATGACGACGAATCGAATAACTTGACAGTTAACAAAATGTCACAAAGTCCATACCCAGGACGGCCGTCTCGTAAGAGACACGCGGCTGTCTTTTGGCCGCTGTTTGAGCTCAAACACGTACCGGGGAGCAGCGTTCTCGCCCAGCCAAGCAACAGCGTAATAAACAATATGTAAACAATACATGCCCCCTTACCTAAGGTATGTTTAGAGAGGTTAGCGGAAAGAGCTGAAGACAAAGTGACTGCTGGACAGACGTGTGAAAATATTTTAAATAATGTCAAATAAACTAACTGGGGAACGTGTGTGTGTGTATATACCGCAACTTACGAACCAATGTGCGCCTCGCAAGAGGAACGTAGAGGGCTCGAATTGTTTTTGGGCCCGGACCATGATAAGTTTGGGTTCCTGTCTAGAAGTTGGAAGTCCTCGGCTTGACATGTCGGATCACGCCGCCTCCACACTTCAAACACAGGCTGCACGCTCTGCCCTCCGGCTGCCTGTCACAACAATTACAGCGAGAGCCGACACTCACCAGCAGCAACTGGTAATGGGAAGCAGGCCCCCGCTCCAGAGGGCACACACGGCTTTCACTATTCGAGCCAAGCCGCGGTTATTTTCAGAAAGAGGATTCCGTGCTCAGAAATGACCGCTTTAACTTAACACGAGCAGGGTCAGACCCACTTCACAAAAGCGCACAACATTCCCATTTAAGGAGCATAAGAATGAAGTGCTAGATTTCGATAAAAGCCATAAAGGTTGGTCCCATAATGCCGGAGGCTCCCAAGCTACAATCCGTGTTGTATGCGCACCCAAGCCGCCCCACGGACCTGGACGCCCTGTTTTCCCATCTGCGGCTCGGCGGTGCTGACAGCAAGCGGCTTAAAGTGTGAAAGCAGGGGACGTGGGTCCGCACGTCAGGGCCTTCAAAGGGCCCCGAAGAGGAGTCCTTTCAAGAGGTTGACACCTCGCTTCAGACAGCTCCGTTGCCTGTACTCGGATTAAAAACGGGACGGGTCACCTCGTGGGCTAAAAATAAAACTTACATTTCACGCCAATCGGGGCTGAGGTCACCCCTGTCCCATCAGGGAGTGACCAGAGGACAAGCACACCACCGCCTTTCTCCGAGGTGAAGCAGAAATGCCTCGGAGAAACGCAGCGGCGGTTTCGGATTCGGGGGCGTGTTTTTCTTTTTCTCTCCTCTTGCCATTGGCTGGAGGAGAGAAAAACACGCCCAGCGAAAAGTAGCGAAAAAACACGCCCCCGAATCCGAAAAGGACGGGGCCTGTTTTGCGAGACAAGCCTCTTCTCCAATGGCTGGCCAGCATTTAAGAGGCCAGCCAATGGAGAAGAGGAGAGAAGAGGGGCGGGTTCAAGCCCCTCTTCTCCAAGTCATTAAATCTCGCGAGCGAGACTGCGCAAGCGCAGCCTTCGCTAGCCGAGACCTAAAAAGGGAGGGAGCGCTCATGCAGGTTATCTGTAGACAAGCCAGATGTGGTTTAACAGCATGTAATGCATATTAGTAGTACCAAATATCACTGTCTGGACATAGAGGTGGTTATGCCCTAATCATCCACGCCAGATTCACTGCTAGTTAAGGACAGCAACAACCTTGGAGAGGAAAACTGAACCCTTTATAGGAGGCAATACATGAGCTGAACTACAAGGATATTATGCTATTGCCTGATGAAGTCCCTGAGTGGGATAAAACGCATTGGCTCAGCTGTTTCTTTTACACTGGCTTTTCAAAAAAGTCATTTTAACTTAATTGGGGGACTGATGGTGAATCCTACTGTTCTGTAAACTCCACTGTGCTATTTGCCTCTCCTGTGCAGTCTGCATGCAAATACCTTTGTGATCTTCAAAACAAGGAATTGCGAATTGAAGAAAACAGTTGGGGCTTGTACTGTTCAATACCGATGGACTAAATACAAGAGACATTTTTTAGTGCTGGTACTTTTATAGTAGTGGTGATTGTATTGAAGTAAATAGGAAGTATGCCTGAAATTTAGGTACTGACTAAGTGCTCCCTCTTGTATGATCTATTTCTGCTTACATTTGTGAGTTTAGTGGCAGTTGGATTCTCAAGAGGTGAGCAACATAAAATTCCACATGTGGAATAAGAGTAGTGTTAGTGCCTCAAGTCATCATACATGTTTAGTAGCCTTCAAAACATGGGAATCAGATTATCCTTCCTGCCTTTGGCTAGATTCATTTTTTTTTTTTTTTAATGATGGAGGTACGAGTGAATGAAAAGATGCATGAAACAAAGATGCACTTGTCACAATTAATCTTCGATCTAGTGTGAGAACCACTGTCATATTGGATTAGATGGGATCTGCTGTTTAAAGGAATTCAGTAGAATAGTGCACATCACAACATAATATCCCTAAATGCAGTTGATAGTCTCCTTTATGTGGTGGACCCCAGGTACTCTGTATATAGACTGATTAATATAACAGGGAAGTTTGGTAGGTTTGGGGGATTTAAAAATCAAGTGGTCTAAATCAGTCCTATTCCAATTACATCCTGCTTGGCTTGGCATCTAATCCCTTTCCAGTCTAAAAAATAAAACTTTACATATCTGGGCATTCAGATGACAAGAGGTAAAGAATTTATTGAACTGAAACGTTGGAAAACACTGAAATTTTTTAAAGCAATGTGATAGATTGGGGGAGGGCATTTTCCCTAATGGGTAGCGTGTCATTTTATAAAATATTAACCCTCCCAGGCTTTTTGCATATATTAGAAAATATCACATTGGGTGCAAGAGGTCGTCTTTAAAAAGACAGATGAGACACTGCATTCATTTCTGTGGAATGGTGGTGCACCTAGAATATCACTCATGACTATCGGAGATGGGGGGATGGAGGCATAATACCATTGGGTTGAGCAGCTATTATTGGCTCACTCAGATGCTGGAGGGGAAGTAGTGGGAGTCTTGGCCACAGCAGGAAACCTCCTTTAGAAAAAAATTGTCATGCATTGAGATAAGGAATTTCCTGCAGCATGGTATGGTAGAAGGGATGTGCATCGGCTTCAGCAACATCGGACTCACCCAGCTCGTCACAGAACCAACACACACAGCAGAACACACACTGGACCCCAACTTCATCAAAAGCGACAGCATCAAATACAACTCCACCACACAGCGCGCATGGAGCGCCCACTCCATCATCCACTTCCAAATCAAAATAACTCAAGTCAACACCCCTACCGTTTTCAGCACTCCAAGCCTCAGCTGGGCCATATTCACAGAAGCAGACTGGCTCAGCGCCCTCAGCACTGATCAGCTTGGCCACACAGACAACTTTGACAAGGACATCAACAACTGGATCAAGAACCACGTGGACTCCCAGGCACCCATCTAACCCAACAAGCATAGTAGATAAAACAATCAGGCCAGCTGGTACACGGAAGACCTTTGAGACACCAAAGGACACTGTAAACAGCTAGAAAAGAAATGGAGAGCTACCCGTGACACCACTGACAGAACTACCTACGAGGCTGTGCTCAGACGCTATCACCTGTAAATTAGAGATACTAAGAAAAAAGCACTAGTAAACCGCATCGAAGGAAGCTCCAACAGCTGCAAGGAGATCTTTTCGATCGTCAAGGATTTCACTTCATGCTCAGTCCATGTCAACAACATTACTGCCTCCCAACAACTCTGCGACAACCTATTTAATTCAACTTCTTCCACAGCAAAATAGCAAACATCTTCAGCAACTTCACACACCAACCCAACCCCAGGAAACTCATTTCCAACCTACCCACCACCAGCCAAGATGGCCACCTGACCGAATCGTCAACCCCCACCAGAAACGACACAGCGACAATTATGCAGACCATTCACTCAGGGGCCCCATGTCCCCACCACATCTACAACATGGGAACATCACTAATCAGCACCACATCAACACTTCCATCACGTCCGCCACTTTCTTAGATGAATGGAAACTTGCAGGAAACAACACCCTCCTCAAGAAGCCCACAGCCGGCCTCAATCAACTGAGCAACTTCCGACCCATATCCCTGTCCCTTATCCAGGCAAAGTGACGGAAAAGTCCTTTAACAAGCAGCCCACGAACCACACCGAACTTCACCATCTTCTACACAACACACAATCAGGATTCAGAAAGTACCACAACACTCATCGTGGCCACCGGCAACATTCTAAACACCCTGAACTGAGGAAAAACAGCAGCCCTCATCCTGCTCAACCTCCCCGCGGCCTTCGACACTGTCTCCCACAACACCCTCATCAGAAGTCTCCACCAGATTTGCTTACAAGGACCTGCTCTCACATGGATCTGTGCCTCCTCACAGGAGGAACCCAAAGGGTCAGGCTACCACCCTTAACATCAGAGACCAAGAAACTGATATGTGGTGTCCCCAATTGATCATCCCTCAACCACAACCTTTTCAACATGTACAAGACACCACTTGCCAACATCATCCGATCACAAGACATCACCATCATCTCCTACGCTGATGACACTCAACTCTTCCTCTCCCTGACTGACAAGACAAACACCACAAGAACCAACTTCACCAACTGCATGGCCATGGTAGAACACTGGATGCTAAACAACTGCCTGACACAACTCCAAGACGGAAGTACTGGCCTTCGGCAACAAGCTCTCGCTATGGGAATCCACCTGGTGGCCACCAGAGCAAGAACCAACACCCACACCCGCAGACCATGCAAGAAATCTAAGAATCATCTTTCTTAGATGACAAGCTCAACATAATGGCTCAAGTCAACGAAGTGTGCACCTCCTGCTTCCAAATCCTATGCATGCTGCGAAAGATCTTGCCTCTGAACATCAGGCAGACCCTCACACAAGCACTCATCAACAGCAGGCTGAACTACGGCAACACTCTCTACACCGGAATCTCCAAACAACTCCTACACAGACTCCAGATCATCCAGAACGCAGCAGCAAGACTCATATTTGACCTCTCACAACGCACTACATCAGACTGCACCTCATAAAGCGCCACTGGCTCCTCATTCACATGCACAGTAAATTCAAACTTCTCACACACATATAAAGCCCTATACATCACAGAACTAGAATACCTGAACAGCTGCATACACTTACACCAACCTACCAGACACCTACCCTCTGCCTCACTCTCACACACTCCCCACACCCGCAAAAGCAAAAAAATAGGTTGCTAATTCTTCTATATCGCACCCAAGACAAGGAACGATCTCCTTCAACACCAGACCCACCTCCTCACTTCTTGAGTTCTGCCAGAAGCTGAAGACCTTGCTCTTCATATAAGCACCTTGGGAACAAACACCAATCCCAAGCGCCTGGATAGCCTCATGGGTATTGGTGCACTATACATATCAACATAACACAGCATAAGTGATCCAACTCTCATTGGTAAATAAAAATAAGAAAAAAACACATCATTTTGCAGGCAAGTGCATGCAAATTAATCATGCCACTGGCAATCGCTCAGGTCGTATCCCAATCTGTCGTTTTTCGCCCGCCATGCCACCTCAGTTGGGACCGAGCCATAATTAAATCAGTCTTGACCCTGTTTGTCATGGGAACAGTCCAACCTGAACTGCCAGGCCCTTCCTGAACAGGAACACAAGCAACCTAGGGACAGGTTTTGCCCTAGTTATGGGCAATTCGGCCGTGTACAGTTTGTTTACAGTGACACAGTGTGCACAGGACCCACGTCTGGGTAGACCCGTGCCTATACCTGGCAAAAAAAGTCCAGTCCTGGCTTGCTTGTGTTCCGGTTCAGGGAAGCCCTGGCCTGGCAGATCAGGCTAGACTGTTCCCTTGAGGAACAGGGTCAAGACTGGTTTGCATATGGCTGGTTCCAAACTACATTTATTTAAGGACAGGTTTGCACCAATAAAAATGTGTTTAGACCTAAAGGGCATTAGTGAAAATAAGATGGCAGGTTAAATGGCCCAAATTTGGAAACATTTGACACTCAAACACTGGCGATGGCAGCAGCATGATTTTTTATAGGAGCGGTTTGGTGGTCCTCTAGACAACCAATTAAAATGGCCTTATTTATCCACAAACCGGCGTTGAGTAAACGGCTCTTTGCTGTCTACGTTGAGCGAAAAGGCATGACCAGAGAGGGAACATACAAGAGGGCCGTTTGCGATTGTTTGTGATGTGTTAATTATATTTCCCTCGGATTTGAATTATGGAATTGTGGATATTTTAACAAGGCAAACACACACCCTCAACATACAAATTACAGACATCTTGTCCTTTTACTCCAAAGTTTTTACTTTCGGCAGTAAAATTGCTGAAGAGTACACCCAAGTATTAACGTCTAAAGAAAGTTCAGAAGCGTTGATTTAAATAGCTGAAAAATATTAAATCTCTGCCCTAAAGAAGATTTGAAATCTATATTGAGGGCGACTCATAAAAGATGGAAAGAAAGTTGGTGGTAGCTCGTTTGAAACCTCCGACCTCCTTCCTGCACCAGGGACAGTTCTGCGAACTATTGTAAATAAAAGAGCACCAGATGTTCAGTGATTGAAGAATAAGGCCTACTTAGCACCATTGCTGCTCCCCTCACCAGAGGCCCCTTGAAGAGGCGACGCCCTACGCCCCGCCTCACCTGAGCATCGCTGCTCCAGGAAATCCAGCACTGGCGCGGCCCATAGGGGGCTCTGCAGGAATCCGAAGACGCTCTCTACCACCCATTCTTCAATATCCGCCATGGTGGTTACTCCAAGGACCGGGCGCTGCCCTGCAGCTCGTAAGAGGCGCAGGGACAGGAGGTAAACAAACCCCACACGCGCCTCTGCTCACAACCACTCCAGCCCAATTGGACTGCAAACGCTTGATTGGGTCGCTACGGCAACGGACGTCATCGAAGGGCTCTCGCGTCACCGAAACGGTTTATTGGCTGAGAGAGTGCAGACTGCAGAGCATCAAGTATTAATACAGCGCATGCGCGAGCCTACTCTACGGCTACATTATTTCAAGATTGACCTGCACGCTGGAGTTGTTTTCAGGGGGTGTTTGTGGTGTCTAGACGAAATTTGTGTACAACATTATTTTACGGCTTAAGGGTAGCTTTAACCAGGGTTTGGAGAATCGGCATTGTGCGAAGCGTCTCGGGCTTGCGCTATGTGTGACTTGTTCACCTCTATTTTCGAATCTGAAAATCTTTCAAATTAGAAACAAGGGTCATATCGGCCTCAGGGGCAATCTGGCAGTACCCTAAGAGACGAGCACACCGCCGCCTTTCTCCGAGGTGAAAGCAGAAATGCCTCGGAGAAAGGCAGCGGCATTTTCGGATTCGGGGGCGTGTTTTCTGATTCGGGGGCGTTTAAACACGCCCATCAAAAAGTAACGAAAAACACGCCCCCGAATCCGAAAAGGACGGGGCCTGTTCGGAGAGACAAAGCCTCTTCTCCAATGGCTGGCCAGCATTTAAGAGGCCAGCCAATGGAGAAGAGGAGAGAAGAGGGGCGGGTTCAAGCCCCTCTTCTCCAAAACATTAAATCTCCGGACTTCCGGTTCTGCCTTCGGCAGACCGGATGGTCCCGAGACCTAAAAATGACTGAGGCTGGGGCTGAAAATAACATTGTTATAAATCTGTACCTCTCTGAAGCAGAAGAAGAGGTGGATGGCATTCTGATTCCACCTAAATTCAGACGTACTATAAACCCTGCAACTACTAGAACATGGTTTAACACCTAAGGGTGGTTTAGTAGCCTTTGGGATTGAGGCGCACACATTAAATAAAACATAGGTATTCTATTCGTGGGTTACATTCCCAGAAGCAGATGCTAGAACACACATATTTCACTCTTGCAAAGAGGGAGATGCACTAGCGGAATATGGTCCTTGCGAGGACATAGAGGTTCCGCTCACGTACCAGGAAAATTTTTATGGTTTAAAGGCGCCCTACCCCACCTAAGACACAGAATAAGATGAGGCCTGCTTGGAGGAGACGGGGCAACATGGCCCGTACTAGCAGGCTACACAACGCATCCTGACATTGATACAATGCCACAACAGGACTTACTCACACAATACAAAGATCTAATTAGAATCTACAGAAACTTGACTCAATATGTCATGAGGACTTTCACAGTCCAACCAACAATAGTTGGACCTAATGGTACTCAATCCCAGGGTACACAAACTAAAAGGACTCCACAAACATTACACGCGGTAATGGGCAAAATGCCCACGAAGCGCGAAGCTGTATTTCCAAATACTGCCACATTTGAAAAACACAGAATGTTAACAATCTGCTTGCCCATGGGGATAACGCCACAGTTAGAGGATTGTACCTCTTGTGGTACAGTCTTTGGTGCTATATATACCAGAACTCATGGTATTCCTTCATTAACGGTGATACCTGATATATTGAGACAAATACAGAATGAGTACAGAGCAGAGCTTGCTCTGAACTTAGGGATGAAGTTATTAAATAACTATGAATAGGTATCAGCCATAATACTGGCTAATATTAAAGAGGAAGCCACGTTGGTGGCAATTAGCCAACGCCGAAGAGCGTTTGATCCTTTACATCAACCACACGAACTACCCAAAATAATTGAAACTCCATATGCAGGATTAGGCAGAGACAGTTTGGGTGGGAAAGCTTTAAAACTACAACTGATGGGCAGTCCTGAAAAGGCACCTGCTTCTTCTAAAAAGAAGTGGGATAATAAAAAACAATCAAACTATACCTAAAAGAGATTTCAATCTCCTCCACAGGAGCCCTCTGAAAAGAGGTACAACCTTAGGAATAGGGATCGTATTAGGAAATCTGACAGGTATCAGGATACTGATACACGTTCTTCTCGTTCCTTTCAAGGCTCGACGAAAACTACTGAGAGAGAAGGATGGTCAGAACACAGAGAAGAGCGTACAAAGTCCAGAGACAAGCAACACGCTCAAGACTATACTTCCAAAAAATCAAAACCTCCATTTAAGAAAAAGAAAGTTGCTGGTCTGAAGGTCAGACATGCCAAGAATACTGAGGACGCAGCTTCTGAATGGGGAATGGGCTCAGACGATGCTAGACAGTGTAGCAGAAGTAACAATAGCTCACCAGAACCTGAAGGAATTTCTGATGACAGCGTACTTGAATGATTACATCACGGTGGAAACACCAGACACCAGGGTGAGTGTCCCACATAAGTTACACAAGATAATACTCCTGATGGAGGGGGACAAGCCCAGGAAAGTAAAGGGTCTCTTTTGGTAAAATCTGTCATCCGTGTATGACATCATATTAGCAGAACAAGATTGGCCTCCAGCATTCGTTATGGAGTGCCCAAGGGGAGAAAATGTAGTTTTTCCGACCTCGTTTCCATACATCTTAAACATGCAAAGGCATGGGAGTGGGCAGTAGCCCTAGCTCCAGCACTGTATAAAAATCACGCCGGATGGGATGAGGACTCATCCCACCACGTGATCCCGTTAAAAGTTTCACCAAATGCTCAGAGACAATACCCTATAAAGTAAAAAGCTAAAAAACAGGACAGGGAGATCTTAGATCAACTTGAATACCAAGGGGTGATCGAAAATTGCACCTCACCAATGAACAATCCTTTGTTTCCCGTATCAAAACAAAATAATTCATATTGTCTAGTTTTAGATTACAGACATTTAAACACTTGCACAAAGACATTTGCTGTCCAAAACGCACACAGTGCCGCATTAATGAACAACATTGTGCGGAAAAAATACAAGACAACACTTGATATCTGAAATGGATTTTTCTGCCAAAATGTAGCGCCTGAAAACAGGTATTTGACTGCATTCTCTGCGTTAGGGTCTCAGAGACAATTTTGTCGACTCCCCCAAGGGCATAAGAATAACCCCGGGGTATTTTCAGCAAAGGTAACTGAGTTACTCCAAAATTTTGATGAAGAAGCATTGTCCTATGTGGATGATATTTATCTGACGGATGATGGCTTAATGAGGCACTTGACCAGATCGAGCACCATTATTATGGTATTCGCTTCCGAGGGCTGCAAATTTAAGTTTAAAAAATCAAAAATAGCTCACCTCAGTGTCCTGTTTTCAGGATACGCGCTCTCAAGTGAAGGAAAAATCTGGCAGCTAACTTTTTAGAAAAGTGTGGGCTGCTCCAACCTCCAAAAACATTTGAAAAACTTACAATCAATACTGGGATTCCTAAATTTCGGCAGAACATACATTTTGGATTACGCAGAAAGAGTAAAACCTTTCTACGACTTAATAAAACCTAACTTTTCAGTTATACATTGGACACAGGAACATTCAAATATCCTATGTTCATTACAAGAAGACATGATTGCTTCCAAACACTTACAGACACGCGTAAACATACGCAACTTGGTGATCCGTGTAATAGCAGGTCAATGTGGGTACACTTACTTAACCTTCAATGAAAGCGAAACGGTACCAATCGCATACAAATCACACCTGTACACAAACGCAGAAATGCGTTTCACTTCAACATAAAAAGAACGGACAGCTGTTCAAACCGCTGTTACAACAGAAAGAGCACTGGCTCAGGGGAAATGCATAATTGTTGTAACCCCGGTACTGGCTTTAGAAGCTGTTACAAAGGTTAACATTACAAATGCAAAAGCCTTACATCCGAAATGGATACAATGGGCTAATTCTCTTACTGCAACGGACGTTAAATACAGATTTGATCCAAGTCTAAAAACACAAGCATTCCTGTATTACAAAAAAGAATATCCTCTACCTAATGAAATATTGCCTCTAGATCAGTATAAATACATAATTTACACTGACGGATCTGCGCAACTGGCCATAGGAAGTAAGCAGCAGTACAGCGCAGCATGCGCAATCGTTAAAGGTCGCATGTGGGATGGAAAGTTCTATCCAAGTTGCACTAAAACGCAATCTCTAGGAGACTGCACGGCTCAGTTGGCAGAACTAAAAGCACTGATACTGGCACTTATAAATATGGATCACAAATTCCCCCACACTAATTGTGTGTGATTCCTTTTACTATGTACAGTCGTACAATGAGTAGTTACATCATTGGGAACTTAACGGGTTTAAAGATGCGAAAGGTGGCACAATTAAGCATAAAATGCTAAGGGAACAGGTAGTGTAGTTGAGAAACAAACTACCAAGGGATCACGTGATCCATACACTGAATCATCAGCGTGATGGCGTTCATGTTGAAGGGAATTCATTGGCTGATGAAGCCGCAAAGGGGGCTGTACACACCGCTTCCGTAGCTGCAATCACTCGCTCTAAAATGAGAATAAACGGTGAGATTCTGGTACCTGTCATCACTTCACGCAAAGGCAGCACAGCAGTACCTAAAACGTTTCCACTCAAGTACTCCTACAAGTTAGATGCACAAAACATTCCATATGCTCAGATTCCTGGAGTGGGGGATAGGGTAATACCAAATATGGATCGTAGGCAAGGTTTAATACTAGCAGCACAAGAGGGTTTGGGCTCTGCGCACACAGGCGTTACAGCGACTATTTCTTTATTGAAACAGCGCTATTGGTGGCCAGGTCTAACAAAACAAACTAAGGACTATGTCTAGAAATGTGACATCTGCCAGCAGATGAAGGGATGCACCATTACACGCCCGGCACAGACACCACTGTTAAAATCAGACAAACATCTTGCATGTGTGTACTTGGACCACTGCGGCCCCTTACAATCTGATAGGGATAAAACATATATCATGGTTGCAGTGGATTCATGCTCCAGATTCCTATGGGTTTGGCCTCAGCTCTCGGCTGAAGCTCAAACTGTTATAAAAGATTTGTGAGTCTTTATAGGGACATACGCAGTTGGCACGTTACATTCTGACCGTCGCCCAGCGTTTAGCTCTTGAGCTTACAAAGAGGCCATGGAAAGTATGGGCGTAGCATTGCGGTACTCCTCTCCGTACCATTCTGAGGGAAATTCAGTCATGGAGAGGAAAAACTAGGACTTAAAGCAATCTTTAACAGCTAGGGTATTAGGCAAGGGCGGTAGTTGGGCCAATCACTTATATGGGGTACAGAGAGCGCTTAATGACCAGCCAAGAAGTTCTCTAGGGGGTGTCACTCCATATGAGTTCTTATTTGTGACCAGAATGTTGGTACCTGATCTTGATTGTGAAGGCACAGTGGCGGATGGGAAACGATTTGATATCCATGATAGTTTGGCTGTTTTACAGGATCTAAATGAATCCAGGACAGAACAAAGTAACGTCCTTTCAAAACAGACCGCCACTGGGGAAGTCAAGGCAGTCACAGCAAGACCTGTCTGGACCCCAAAAGTCGGGGAACTGGTCAGAGAAAATAGAGGGCAAAAAATAATTTGGACCGTCCTACAGTACACCTTTACATGTCCTAGCAGTACAAGGAACAAGAACTAAGCTGCTCCCGTCTCTTGCCGGAGAAAAGATTTGTCTCAATTGACTTAATCGAACCATACTATGTGGCCAATACTGAACAGGAGGCCTTGTGGACTCCACAGTAGCAGACGCCCTCCTCCCGCTACAATCCAAGAAGTTCAAACAGAAAGACTCATCACGTTTGAAGAGCCACCAGTACGGAATGAAGGACTATGCAACTATGCTATGGAACTCATTCCCCTGGAATCCGAACTTCAAAATCAAACTCAAAGCAACACCTAAGTTGCAATTTGACCAAACACAGACGTTTACATCAACATGCCTCAACGAGAGCAAAATACAATTTCAACAAATCCCGATGCAATTCCAACAATTGATCAAACTGCTTCTGGCTACTTCATTAACTTTGAGGCGTTTTCTTTGGATCCAAGTGAACAGGAAACGACGCCAGTCAAAACACCACTAAAGCAACAGATAAAGAACTTTCTTCACTTTTTTCAAAAGACATACCTGGTATCGCTTTGGGTTGAACTCTGGGTAATTACTGGGATACTGTTTTTTCTTTTCTGACTAGGCTAGTAATAACTTTTAGCATGTTTATTATTGGAAGATACCTTCAGCAAAGCACTACAGCCCAAAAAGTCAACTTGATTTTAAAGCCACATCAGTCATCACACCATGAACAAAGAGACTTGTCATCAGTGAACATTACAGCAGTTCCTATACCGGACAGTATAGTTTTCGGACAAGGTTGATTTTGATATATTCGGCCTGACGGAACTTTTAAAAACTCCTCATTTATTTAAAATTTCTTTAAGTGATATCATTACCTCCAGTACATTTTCTGATGAATGGGACACTGAAACTGTTAATATTATGTTGTCTAATTTAGAAAAACTATGACACTTTGTACTGTTATCGACATTATGGTCATCATTTTCTACACAAATCTATTTTGCCTGGAAATGTATTTTAGTACCATCAATGGGAGCATTGCCCTACACCACCCAAAAGTAGTTTGCAAACTTTTGCACAGAAACTTTCATATTTTTCAGGTTTTAACACCACTGACCTGACCTAATTTTATTATAAGGTTACACCGACATCGGCATTGAAAATTATGCTGACTCACACCAAACAGATTTACTCTGCTTCCTTTATTGCCCAACTGTCTGAACAGGGTTTTGACCTATGGGAAGACACAATAGACTTAAAATCAGTCTGGGGATCTAGAGACTGGCAAGTCCAGGGAACAGAAGCGCTATTTAGAGCATGCCTCATTCCACTGCAGATGATATTTCTAAACAAAACTGTGCAATAGACATCCTGTCTTGGATTAGCCAAGATAAAAGACCTTAATACACCTCGGTTTCAAACACCATCACAGGGGTGGCAAAATTCGACTACACAGGATGGGGCAACAGTAGATGACATTTTACAGTACAATAGAACAGACCCAAATTGGAAAGAATGGGTGGTATGGCCCCTAGACACGAACATATGTTACAAGAGATTCTTGGGTATTACCAAAGGGTATAGTATCAACAGGCCAGACCCACGTTATGTACAGCGGGAACACCCGGGATTAGTGACATCCTGCAGTGTTGAGAAGTTGTGCCTTGATTGGCTAGAGACCTCAACACTCACAGAAGTGAAACCACACTTATCTTTACTCTCACTAGACATGGATCGTAGGGATTTTTTATTAGGTCCCAGAAAGACACGTCAGAATTGTTTAGTATGTGCTGGCATTTACGCTGCCTACAATAAAATCTGGAAAATATCCCAACAAGAGGCCGCAGAAAGAATATGGGAAATAGACCGTATTAACTTAGAAAAATCGTTAGCTGTGGTAGACTATGGGTTAACACTTTGTCCTCCAGGATATATTCTTTAGGCAACATTGTGTCTTCTGCGATAGACATCCTAGAACAAGATTTGGCCCTATTCCAACACGGGCACTCTTAATTACGTTCTATCATATTATTGAGCTGTACGCTGCAATCTTTGCACGCAGGCTTTGTGCCTTGGCGTTTTATAAACAGTACGTCTCTGTTTTCCGAATACAATCTAACAGACAAACAGGTTGAAATGGCACAAAGGGGAGCAAAATATACAATGCTGCGTATTGAGAAACTGGAACGACTACCATTTACAGGTGCGGATGCGCCCTCTACTGAATGGCTTATCCATGGCCACATAACTCTACCGGTCACTACGTTTCAGTTTCAATATTGCCTTGAGCAAAGGCAGGCGGGCAAATATGAAAAATTGGGTAAAGATTACATTACATTTACAACTTATAATGTGAATACAAAAAGTTCAGCCTCTTTCTAAAACATGGATATTTATAGATCGTAATGTACACTTCAGAATGAGTCTCTTGGTGCTATAGAAAACATGCCAGAGGAAACACCCTATGATGCGAATAGAAAAAGTCAGCCTCTTTCTAAAACCGAAATGATGGAGCTTTGCAGGGAGAAATATGAGAAGGCTGTTCCAAAGCCTGTTACCTTGTGCACACAGGGCTCAGTTCACCCATTTAGCATAACTCAAATGGTATATATTTTTCAGGACGTATTGGCACCATCATTTTATGACTGCCTGCAGTGTCACAGGATCATCATTATGCCAGAATTTGAACCTTGGTATCCTACTTGTTTATTATGAGAGCCAAACTGTGTTTTAAAAAAAAGAAAAAAGCCAATTGTACTTAAAAAGGTCACTGGTTTGATAAAGTGGCAATAAAAAGTTTACCAAACTTTTTCTAAAAGAAAGAAAACAGGCGCAGTGTAGCTAGATAGACTGCAGTCAACAGAGCTAGGAAAAGCGACTGTTCTTTAAGAAAGCACATGCCACCAGTTCATTTTTCCCGGCCCTATGATTTGGATTTGGACACTGTGCTCTGCCCTTTAGAGTTTTTCTTATCAAAAATATTTACAAACTTTGGAAATCTGCTGGGCATATTTCTGGTGTTTAAGTGTATTTTTATAATTTCTTGACAAATGTTTTACTTTTGATTCCGAAATGCCTGTTTTTTGCCTCAAGTGCCCTTCCTGTTGCTTTGAACCACCACTTGACATAGAGTCACACTTTCCTGTGTCTTTTTGCATGCTGGATCAAAAAATTGAAGTATAGGGACTGCCAGCCTCATTGGATTCAGAATACTCGAGGGCCTATTCTCGGACTATAGCAGTGACACCTTTGAAGGTGTAGATATACAACATCTCTTGCACTTCATTCTAAACACCATCCGAATCGAAGAGTGCCCCAGGTCCTGTGACTACACCACCACAATCAGTGACTCACAGATCCCCAGAGCCCCCTGTTTCACCACTTTCATCTGCTCCTCAAACAAAATGATTGGGTCAACTGATTCCAGTTGTGGTGCTTCTCCGTGACCCACTTCTATTCCATCGAGACAGACTTTTACTCCATGACAAAGATCCCAGACTACTTAATGACATCACTGAATGCATCATTACAGTCAAAACCTTCATTCTAAAAGAAGATTGAGCACTCCAAGGGTTGGTACTCTGAGAACCATTGTGACTACTTCGGCATTTCCTTCAAGAGCGAGTTGGTTTCAGCTGTCTTGCTTGAACTAGGGATGATGATCTGCTGGAAATCCAAGCCTTCCCTAAGCCTCTTGGAAGGTATCAAGAGGTCAAATACCTTATCGGACATAGAATCAGAAAATGGGGAAGCAGAAGAATAGAAGACACAGAAGTGCCTGCTCGTCTGATGCTTTCACTTGAATACCCATCATTGACTGGAGTATGATCATGGTATGATGTGCGGCTGGAAACTGAGTACCTAGATCAAGTGAGCAATTTATAACGGGTCAGCGCACAAGAATTACCCAATAGGAGTTGGTGCAGAGAGGAGGGACCCACATTTAGAGATCGTAGCTTACCGTGATCCAAAGCAGTGTTTGTGGTAATGAGACCAGATGTTGAATAGGGGTGGGCGGAACTCCGAGTTTTCCGTGGAGTTACATAAAAACTCCATGAGATTCCACAGACTTCCGCAAGTGGGTGGAAATCGTTATATCACGCAGAGTTTTAGCGCCGGGAGCTTGTTCTGCACAACAAAATCTGCACAAATGGCACCATGCAGCGCGCCAGAGGTTGCTTCTTCTTTGCTGTGGTTTGAGTAGATTTCTTACTCGAGCTGCAGTTTTCTCACCACCTGTCGCGACCTCCCGTGTTGAGAAAATCTCGCCGGGTGCCATTCTAGCATTAGAAAATCAAGCTAGGGGATGCCAAATCTCGCTTGCACTCGCCAACTTAACATTGGTGATCCGCTTGTAAAAAAAAAAGCTCCGCCACGCGGCGATGGTGGAGCTTTGCTAGATTTCTTGTGTTACAAGCGTAACGCGGAGTGGGCAAAACTCCGCAAATTCCATTGGCAGAGCGGAATTTATCGCCCACCCCTAATGATGAACAGGATACCAGCACTAATCGACATTACGCCAAGTAGCAGGTAACTACAGCACAGTATCCGACTCTGAAAGGAAATGTTAATGAATACACAAGGGGTACCAGGAAGGAAGAAAACAACAAAGGTGATCGGAGTCAAGGCCAAGTGAACAAACTCAATGAAAGTGGAAAGCCAATACAACCATGAAATGTTGCCAGACAAAGAAACATGGCAGTATTGTTAAATTCAGGTTCTACTACCAGTGACCTGGATGTGAACAGTTGTAAGTGTTCTAATGCTCCTTTTTTTATCTCATTATAAATAAGTGATCATTTTTATAATTTTTTAGAATGCAAACTGCAAAAACATATGGTAAAATTAATGGCATAACCAATGCCCTAAAAGGCGAAGTAACTGAACAGTTCAATGCAGTCCATTAATGCCTTACAAAAAGGGACAAAGGTATATGCAATAGATCATTGGTATGAAGCATACAAAATCATTGTAAATATTATAACAAAAACAACTGGGGAGACACTCCAATTAGTCGCATATAAATGTGGGGGGGAATAAGTTCACTTTACAAAGAACAAGATTGAGAGGGATCACTGAAGGTAACGGGAAATGCAGAGGACCAGTTGGTTTCAGCTGAAGTCTGTTCTAGGAGTCACTGTAGAGTGTAATCAAAAAGGGATTGACAGTGGCAACAAAAGTGATCTAGGTGTTGCAGCCTGAATAAGGGGTTTCCTGTCTAGACTAGTTATTTGTCTTATAGCGGTGTATGGATGTGGTGACCTCGGGCAGCCTTTTTTACTTGTGCATATTTGCTTAATTCCCACCTGCAGTGGATATAGTCAGGTGCTGAGGACGACCACCAGTTTATGGCTATTGCCAACCTAGCCTGGAGAGGGCAAAACCAAGTAATTTACAAACTAGGAAACATACTCGCCTTTGGGCTTACTAGTAGCTCCAAGAAGGTAGATTGTTAAGTTGTCTAGTTTCCTTCTGCCTACTCATGTGGTCATTAGGTCTATCATCTCCTTCCTCCATCGCCGGATTCCTGCAGGCCCATATCAAGTGACAAAATGACGCCGCACCTTCACAGCATCGGGGGCGGCTATGAGATTGATTGAGGGAAAGAGATTGTAAGCATACCAGAGTCCGATATTTGCATTGGCTTCATTGAGCTGCAGTAGTTTGAAGCGGGCATTGGTGGATACAGTGTGCGCATAGTGAAGGCCACTGCTATTTACTATCAGATAATTCCTTTCACAAGTCCTCATCCTAATTGGCTCGGGGGGGTGGGGCAGAGACCTGATGCTTGTTGCTCCCATAACTGTATATAGTTTGGTGATCGCACAGCACTTTCGGCCAAATGAGCTACACCTATTTTGGTATATCTGTTTCGGGTTCATTGCTTGCAAGTCCCCATGCTTAATTTCTTTTATCAAGACGCATGAGTCAGGAACTGACTAACCAGGATCTCAAAAGTCATGTTTAATTCCTCGAGTGCCATCAAGGTGTTGAAGTCGAATAGCTGAACAACTGTGGTGATCGCTGCCCTGGTGCAATTTGCAATGTTCGCACATCTAGCCATCTGAATTTATGCAAGTCCGAAATTGGAAGCTGAGAAGCATAAGGCATTCTTCTGAAATGCCATCTCAGATAGTGATTCCAGTTGTACTTCGCTGCCCAGAGAAGTATTGACTTAAGCTTTTCTTGCGAGGGGACAGTAAGTATATATTCTTCAGTATTTAACTGGGTGATTTCAGCATTCACATATGCCAAGTCTGGGAAGGAATTTGGGCCGTGCCAGTGTGTTAGACATTGTAGTTGCACTGCTAGGGAGCAAATAAAAAATCTGCAATTTCCAGACATCCTTTAGTCACTGGGAGATGAAAAACTGCTACCCAGGTCTAGTGCTCATTAGAGGCCCTTCCACAATCTCCGGTTCCTTCCCTATATGATTCATGTGATTCTGTGAGTGACATGAAACGTGCTCTGGAACAGTTGTGATTGCATGCCACTGGTCTCAACATGTGCATGCATGTCCCTACTCACCTTGCACTCACCCTGAAATCTTGTCATTACCAAGTTTGACAAACTCTCCACCATTGAAAATGTAACCTGTTGATGACATCAACACATTCCATGCTGTTTGGCAAAAGGTGTGGTGTTGCCTGCTATGTCTAGTACATCAAGGCTCTGTGTTTCCCACCTTGTTTTTTGTACCATATCTAATGGAGCTAGCAATGGAATGTTTCCTCACACCAGCTATGTCAAATGTTGCTCCTTTCCGCCAGCAGAAAAATATAGGACCCCGTAACAGAATCTTCTCTGCAGGTCCTGCTTCTACAATTTCACCAGACAAGAAAAGCAAGAAACTTTATTCTGTGAGAAGGAATGGTAATGCTACCCTCTGCAGTGCCTAGGAAGACGGCGCTGAGTAGGTATGCTGCTACCTTTGGAATTATTCCAGCAGTTCATAGGAAACCTTCCTAGGGAGAGACTATCTGATGTTCAAGAGATTCTTATGTCATGGTGGTCTTGATTCAAGTCATAAGTGCAGCGTCCGATTAAGGAGACCTTTCCACTCATGGTTACTATAACATCAGCATGAGGATATTCTTCTGGCTTCACCTGATGGCTCGATGCAGTGCATGAAATAGCAGTTAAACACCCTAAAAGCTGTGGGTTTGGAAAAAAATGAATGCTAGAAACAGCAGTTGAGGCTCCAAAATCAATAGCATTTTCAACTCCGGTTTCGAATCTTTAGATGCCCCAGCTTCTGCAACAACGGCCACAAAGACAGTCGTACCATCAAATGGCGTACATCAGAGTAAGAGGAGACCAGCAGGCTTCTGCAGTTGCAGCCAAGCCTCGAGCTGTGGGCAATCAGTGACTGCTCTCTTTCCCTTCTCATCTCCAAAGAAAGATGGGTAAAGAATATTGTACAATATGGCCAGCTTATCAGGTTAAAGCCTCTTGAATTTGCACTACCTCCAATGAAGATGCCCCATTTCCGGCAGTACAGAATGCAATAGGCCTTGAGCAACCTTTAGTAGACCAAGCTGTAGAAAGGTTTCCCAACTTCCACAGACGAAAGGGGACTTTCTAGTTTGAATAAAGGGAAAAATGTAGGACTAAAGACTCATTCTGGACTTAAACACTGAAAATAAGTAGTTCAAAGAGGAAACATTCATGATTTTAGCACCATATCAGGTCGGTCCTCAACTCCTTCTAGGGGGCTGGGTTTACAAGATGTTTAGTTCATTTAATTTCATATTCTAATCACGCCAAAACATTGAAGATGTTTGAGGTTCTCCTAGGAATGGCCATACCAATGTAAGGTTTTGCCCTCAAGTCACAAATCAGCCCCAAGAACCTCAAAATGTATAGCAGTAACTGTAGCACACATAAAAAATTAATTTTGTTTACCCTTATCTTGATGATTAACTCATCAAAGCTAGTACCCCACAACAGCCTGTCACTTACAGACAGTAGTCCATACCCTTGAATGTTGGAGTCTGTACTTCAGTTGTGTCAATTCCACACCAGATCCAATCCAATCTGTTTGCTATTTGGTACCACTTCTCAAGACCAACCCAAAAAGGAAGTGTGTATCTTTGGGAGGAGAAGACTGCTTAGGGTTCAGAGTTGAGAGCTTTGCCAAATACGAAGGAAGTTGGGGTCGAAGTACACGTTGTGAAGGACATGGTAGGGAGAACCCCAGTTAAGGGAATCGTAAGATTTTTCAAAATCAATTAACCACATGGCACTGGAACCCGAGGGGTCCAGAGACTTTTTGTGCCCTGACCAGAGCCAGTTGCTGCATTTTCAGGTGAAATCTCAATGCTTCTGCTCGGCATAAAGCCATTGTGGTGTGGGTGAATTAAGGAGGTAGTGACCCTAACAAGTATGTTTGACAATTTTTTAGTGAGGAGATTGTTTTTTGTTTTAATAAAGGAGATTGTGAGGCATTTGATTGGTGGGCAACCTGTCTTCAACAAAACTGCGACTGTGGCTCCTTGTAAATCTCCTGGTAGAGCAACTTGCGCAGCTTCGTTGAACAAGTTGTGAAGGTGAGTCAGTGGGGAGAATATCTTTTTCAAATTAAATTCAAGCATAAAACCCTATGGCCCTGGAGTTTTGCTCAATTGCATCCCCATGACCACCTCAGACTTTTCTTCCAGGCGGTTCCTCTAGCATCAGTGGGGGAGTCAAGGGATCCCGAGCTGACATCTACAGAAGCCCAGCTAGTAGATTGCGAATCATAGGAGCTGAAGCCTGGTGCCTACTGGTGGCAGAACCGCGTGTAGGTGTAGGTGTCTATTGAAATCTGCAAAGGTGTCTGCTATTTCTGAAGACTAGAGACTTGTGTGCCTACCCCATTGTGAACTGCTGCCCCCATCCTGGAAGTCTCCTCTCAATTCACCAACCAGTGGAGGATCTTGTCTTCTTTATTGCTAGCCTTGTTGACAAGGTGCTGAGATTCCATCTGCACAGGGCATGGGGCATATCATGTTAGTAGTTTCAGTTACGTTTTAAAGGCTTTCAGAAGGCGACATGCATGTTCCTCATGGGTGGTAGTGTATTTACACTCTAAGGTGTGGAATTTTGTTTCTAGTAATGCGAATGTCTGCTTCAATGCCTTGGTTCCATGTCAGAGATATGTCATAGTATGACCCTAGATTACCATCTATATAGTTCGATTGGATTTAACCTGTGTTTAGTTGTAACTAGCTGCTTCCTTGTGCCGTATTGCTGAGAATCATAAGCTTCCAGGCGTAAGTGCACCAAATGCACTGCTTTCTTTTATGCCAATCGCTTAGCAGTAGGTCCACTGCAAAGTGGTCTGATAAACCCTCTGACGTATATGAGATATGGATACTATCCTTGACCGCGGCAGGGATGACAAAGTAGTCCAGATGTGAAAAGGGACAGTGAAATGCTGAGTAGAAGCTGTAACCCAGTCACAGAGTGCTAGATTTGACATAGCCCCAGCGAGGGTGACCACGCAGAGAAGAGATTCATTCAGGTTTTAAAGTCATCCACCAAAGCTGTTGTTTACTAAGGGGTCTTGGCCAGGGGACCTGTAATGTTGGATGTCAGCCACCTTCAGGGGCAGAACATAAACACTGAAGCGGGCCCAAGGTTTACTCACTAGTGTACTAGTCAGCAGCTCATAGTTTACCAACCATCAGCTGCCCTTAAAATGCTACAAAAGGGAAGGATTTATGAAGGAGAATAGCTACTCCTCTTGTGAAACCAGAGGGGAGCACTCTGGTAAATTAATGTTGTCCTAAAAATGTGAAATTAGTGCCCAAAAGGTGTTTCTTGTAACAGCAGCATATCTGAGGAATCCAGTTGAGCGAATAGCAGTACTGCTCCCTTTTGTATACGGTCAGTCAGCCCATTAACATTCCATGACAAAACATGATAGGCAGCTCGTTTCTAAGTATACCATGGGTTGGAACAGTAGTGTCCTTTGGTGCAGATCTCTGCCACATAAAATTTGGAAAACAAACAAACTGATGGCCAACTCTCCCAATGCCACACCATTTTTTAAAATTATTTTATTTTAAACCGCTTTTATTGCCTTTTCAAATGCCATGGTTAAACAAAACTAAAGTATCATTCCGATTATTCGTGAACCCCAAGTTAACAGGTTAACACAATAACCCCATGTTTACAACTGCAATTGTCCAGTAGTATCGTTTTTTAAGATAGAAGGGTAATAGTCATTGCAGTCCCAGGGTCCGCCTTTAGGCTGCTGCCTACTGTCGACTTCCTCGCAGTACTGTGAGGCCTCTCCTCAAGGTTCATCTTCTAGCACTGTTCGTCCCATGCAACTCCTCCCCCCCCCCTCCTGCAACTGCCACCTTCTCCCCACCCCCAGGCATGCCGCTTGTACTCAGATCAATTATGAACAGTCATAGGGCTATCCCACAGTACGGAACATGTGTCATTCCATGTAGTGTGTATCGGCGGTAGCGTAGTGATGGGTGAGTAATATAATAGTCAGACCCATAGCGGGATCAACAGTCGGGGACATTAAAAGCGCCAGACGATCAATAACCCCTAATAGGACCCACACCAGCTAGGTCTTCCTCCTCGTCTTCAGCAGGGCGTCTCAGGAGGTCTATTACCGCCACCCATTCCTGGCTGTGTGTGGGAACCAGTGTAGTAAACAACACCCTGGGGTCAGTAACACTTCTCTCTCCGTTATAGTCACCAACTTTTCAGTCATCTCTCCACAGAACTCTCTCAAATTCGGGCAATCCTAAAACATATGTAAAAACCCTGCCCCCCCCTACGAGGCACAGCGCGGGCAGGCAGCCAAGCCACCAAAATACTCATGAATCTTACTCGGGGTGAGGTATGCCCTATGTAACACTTAAAAGTGGATCAACTCGAATTGCGCATTCCTGGAGCTCTTCCAGGCCCTTTCAATAAGCTCCCCCCATGGTTACTCATCTATTACCTCCCCTACGTCTCCCTCCCACTTGATACGCAAGGCTTTTCAAAGGCCGGCGTATTTCCTGAGTCAGACGCCTATATAGGCATGTAACCGCCTTAAAGGTTCCAGCAGCCGTCACTACGTATTGACAGACTGTGGAAGTTTGAGGCTCTGCCATCCCCTCCCGCCAGTGTCTTCTGATGGCTGTAGTCAGAGCGGCATGTAGAAGAGTCTCCTCTCTGGAGGTCATGTCGCTCCAAGAGATCATTGAAGGGGAGTAATGTATTCTCCTCGTAGAGGTCCCCTATTGTAGAGATTCCTACCTCCTCCCATGCCTGTAAACTGTGCCAATTTCCACCGTGGGGCAGTTTCTCACATATGGCCAATGGAATGTCTGGGACAGAGGGGCAACGTATCTGCACCCGTCGCAGCGACCTGTTCCAGCACTTGTGTACTGTATTCAGGTCGGAGTGGGCCGAGCGATCTCTCAGGGGAAGCCACAGCACCACCCAAGATAGGAGCCGCAGGCTCGGATCACTACCTCCCCGAACTCCCACGGGGCGTAGATGCCCCGCCATCCATTTCGTGAACCACTGTATCTGTGCTGCGAGATAATAGGCCTCAAAATCTGGCACTGCAAACCCCCCTTCCGCTCGAAGTCTCATCATGGTAGTGAGGGCCACCCTCCGTCTCCCAGAGCCCCACAAGAAACTGGTGACCATTGACTTAAGTTGAGTGAAGAATTAAGGGGGTATCCAGAGTGGAAGCGATCCGAAGTAATGCAGGAAGCAAGGCAGTGTCACCATCTTTAAAATAGCAACTCTACTCACTACCGACAGAGGTAGGGTCGCCCGGAAGTCGAAGTTACCCTTGGTGTTCCGCAACGCTCGCCCTATTTTACCTTCCAGGATATCCTCATGGGTATGGTATATGTGGGTACCTAAATATGGTAGGCGTCTATCCTCCCATGGCACCCTGTCCGTTTCCGGCGGCCCTGCTCTATCCGGCTGCATCGGAAAGAGGCATGACTTGGTCCAATTCACTTGAAGCCCCGCAACTCTCCCTAGGACACTCGAAAGCTCTTTGGCTCCCCTAAGGGCCTCCCCCGAATTAGCCAGAAACATCAGTAAGTCGTCTGCATAAAGGGCTATGTGTTGAATTTGCCCCGCTACCTCCATTCCCTGATAGCAGCGACCCGATCTGACATGTGCCGCCAGGGGCTCCATTGCCAGAGCAAACAACAATGGAGATAGCGGACAGCCCTGCCTCGTCCCCGGCCCATCATACAGGCATCCAAGATCATGCCCCCAGTCTGGACCCTGGCTGTGGAGTTCTTATACAAGAGAGCCATCTATTCCACAAACCTTTCCCCCAGCCCAGCCCTGTAGAGTTGGTGGTCCAAGCCTCCACTTCCTGAGTAAGTCCTGGTGCATTCCCTACCACCCTACCAGATCGGGAATCCAAAAGGCCGGACACCTTGGGTAAAAAATGTTTTGTTCCGCCAGCATGGCAATGCGGTCTGTGAAGAAAACATGCCTTTTGGGTTGTTACTCCCATTCCCTTTGGGATTTGGCTGTACAAGGGCTGCCCATAGTCCTGGAGGAGGCCCTGGCCATACTCCCCCAAGCATGGCTAATGGTAGAGACGCAGCTAAGTTCACAATTAGATGTGGGCGGACATGACCGACTTTGCCAGGCAGACCAGTTTCTTCATGAGTGGCCTTAAAGCACCATGCCTGGCTGTGGACAACTGATTTTTCGGGGGATGTCCAAACTCCGGTTATGGACATGCCCTCTGATCGCTCCAGTGTCTTTGGAGACAAGGTGAGCTCAGTGCTGGAGTGCTTCAAGGACAGCAGAGCTACTGCCAGGTCCTTGGCCCATTCCATGGCCCGCATCTGTCCCCGTCCACCTTTCTCTCTGTTTGTGGCCACTGAAGGGCCTTCCAGCCACATCTGTATTCACCTAGCCACCACGGCACACAAACTTTCCAGCCCTATCCTTTGCCCTCTCAATTTCTTCCTGAAAAATAAGGAATTCAAAATGCTCACGCTTGCACAAGTCCTGTCTGCTGTGGACTTGGTAGACTGGATGGTGGAGGTGAACTTGCAGGACTCATATTTCCACATCCCCGTCTTGCCTGTCCACAGATCTTACGGTTCACAATAGGTCATGAGCCCTTTCAGATCACTGTGCTCCCTTTTGGCCTTACCAGCACCCCTCAGGTGTTCACCAGTGTGATGGCGGTGGTTGTAGTTCATCTGTGGAGATCAGGTGTTTCAGGCTTCCCCTATCTCGACAACTTGCTGTTGAAGGTGGGCTCGTCCCAGGCAGTTGTCTCCCGCACTCGTTGGGGTTTACTATCAATGTGCCGAAGTCACACCTGACCTCTTTTCATATGCTCCCTTTCATTAGAGCTGTTCTGGACACAATGCAGTTTCAGGCCTATCATCCGAAACGGCTAGTCCAGGATATTCAGGCTATGATGACGATGTTTCAGCCTCTATCCTGGATTTCGGTGAGACTGACTCTGAGGCTGCTGGACCTTATAGCCACCAGAATCCTACTTGTGACACATGCCCGATGGCATGTGGGTGCTCTGCAGTGGTACAGGAACCTCCAATGGGTGCAGCATCAGGGGGAACTCTCTGACATGGTCCAGATCTCAGAGGGCATTGCAAAAGATCTGCAGTGGTGGTTAATGAACCTCGATTGGGTCTGAGACAGACCTCTCTCACTTCCCCAACCATATCGGCCAGTAGTGACAGATGGGTCACTCCTGGGATGCGCCGATAATATGGGAGAGGTGGAGATCAGAGGCCTCTGGTCTCCTGTGGATTTCAAATTTCACATCAATGTATGGGAGCTCCGAGCGATCCGGCTGGCATTGAACGTTTTCTACCCTTAATCAAGGGAAGGCTTGTGCAGATGTTCACAGACAACAACACTGCCATTTGGTCCTGCAACAAACAGGGTGGGGTGGCGTTGTGGACTCTTTGCTAAGAGGCCCTGTACCTCTGGACATGACGGCATATCACTGGTGGTACAACATCTGGTGGACTCTCTGAAAGCCAGGGCTGACAAACTGAGCCGAAGATGCCTAGTGGATTACAAATGGCGTATCGATCAAGAGTTGGTGCAAGGTCTCTTTCAGCAGTGGGGAGAGCTTTTGTTAAATCTGTTCGCCACCACCGAGAACGTGCAATATCAGCGGTTTTGGGTGCTGGAGTTTCCAAGGGGACTCTTCTTTTTGTCTTGAGTGGAGCTCAGGCCTCCCATATGCCTTTCTGCCCATACAACTCCTGCACAGAGTTCTCAAGAAGGAACAACCGGGCCCAAGTCATCCTTGTGGCTCTGGCCTGGGGTCGTAGAGTTTGGTATCCCGAGCTGTTGAGCATATCCATCAGTCCTCTGATCAGGCAGCCTCTTCAGGAGGGTGTTCTGTTGCTGCAACAAGGGAGGGTTCTCCACCAGAAACTGTCAACACTCCGCCTTCATGCGTGATGATTGAGCGGCAACAGTTGACAGCTTTCAACCTTCCGACCATGTTTCTAATGTGTGCTCCCTTCGAGCCGCTCCCCAGCAGTCCTATGAATCAAAACGGCTTTTCTGGTGGCCATAACATCTTCCTGAGGGTCAGTAAGCTTCAAGCTTTGTCATCTAAGCCTACGTATCGCAACATCTTCCCAGACAAGCTGGCCCTTCGCACCAGAGTTTCCTTCCTTCCGTAGGTGGTCACTTCCTTCCATGTAGGCCAATACATCACCCTGCCTACCTTTTTAGCTCTACTGTAGTCCTCTAAGGAAGAAGAGCGACTCCCCCGACTGGACCCAAAAAGAGCATTGTCATTCTACATGGACCACACAAAAGAGTTCCGGGGGGACGGCCAACTCTTTGTGAGATATGTCAGAGCCAAGAAAGGGAAGGTCGTGCAGAAGTGGACCATCTTCAGATAGATCATGCTCTGCATTAAACTCTGCTATGCATTGGCCAAGAAAACCCCCTCAGAGGGGTTTCATGCTAATTTTACCAAAGCAAAGTCTGCAACCACTGCGTTAGCACACGGAGTCCTATTACTTGATTTCTAGGGATGGGGCTGTTACTCTTTTAGGGCCCAAATTTTACCCTCCAGTGGTCAGTGTTCTCAGTGGCACCATGCTCCTGGTGTGGAACGTCACAAAACGAAACTGACGTCAGAGCCTGCCTAAACGAAACTGACATCAGAGCCTGCCTATAAGAAACTGACATTGACGTCTGTATAGGAACCACACACATCACTTCTGGTGCGGAGGACACTGCTACTGGTAGCTGAACAATACCACCTTCTGGCACGCAGGGGTACTGCTTACAAAAAATATCCAGATCCAGTCTGACACTTAGGGATAATTCTGAGGTAAGGAATCTGCGGCTAGATGAGTCTCTACCAGATAGGGTATTACCAAATGTGAGTGACTTGCTCTTGAACTGCATTCAAAGTTACAGAATCAGTTATCGATGAGTGCCACTGAGTTGTCAGTCAAAGGAAAGTGTCTGGTAGTTGGTGCAGAATCATCACCTGCGTCTATCCTGGCATCCACCCCTTCCTCTGGGGCTTGGACCCTTTCTGATGCGGACTGTCAGCTCCTCCTACAGTGGAGTTGCTTCCTTGATAGGGGCCCTTTGGGGCAACTGGGGCCAGGATGGAACTCTCCATATGGCCTCTTCACATGGCTCCCAGGTTTTTATTCTCATCCAACTGGTCCTAGGCACTTTTGCATGTGTCAGAGAAATGTGTTTTATCCTTGTGGACCACTTTCAGTTTAGTGGGGCACAGCAGTATGTAGTCCAGCTGCATGGCTCTGAGTTTCTTCTTTTCTTCTGTGAAGGATTTATACTGCATGGTAGTCTCAAGTGGTCAGGGAGAAATAACACTTTTATGCAGTTATATTGTAGGTCGCCCTTGAGACAAGTGGCCCAATGGACTCGGTCTATAAAGGGGTTCCTGATGAGGGTTTTACCATCTAGGTCTGATGAGTCCATTCTGTCAAAACACAGGAAGCTGGAGTGTTTGCTGGTACCCAGGATCAGAGCCAGTCATCAATAAATTGCTACGGGCCTCTTGATCTATTGGAGGGGATGGGGGGAGACGGGTTGAGGCTTATGTCATGGAACGTCAATGGGTTGGGGGACCGTATTAAGCGGGGTGTTGTACTGCAATATTTGCGTCGTGTGACTCCTGATGTGGTGTTTCTCCAGGAGACGCACTTGGTCGGCAATGTCTGCCATGCGATGAACAGGGGGGGATACCGCCTCGTAGCCCATTCTGGTTTCACAACTGGCTCCAGGGGGGTGGGCATTCTCCTGCGAACCTCCCTTCCGGTGGAGATCACGAGGATAGTCTCGGATGACAGAGGGCGCTATGTGTGTTTGATTGGGAGGTGGGAGGGGCAGCCCCTTACCCTGGTCTCAGTCTACGTCCCCCCGGGCCTCCAGAACTCCACCTTTACTGACTTGGGTCGAATGCTGCTTGACCTTCCGGACGGCCTCCTGCTCATGGGCGGGGACTTTAATTCTGTGGTTTCGGGTGAACTGGATCGTCACCCACCAAGGACCCTCCCCGCTGCCCAGTCATGGCTGGGTGGGATGTTGGAGACCTTCGGCTTGGTGGATAGTTGGAGACTAATGCATCCGACCCAGTGTCAGTTCACCTTTCATTCGGGGGCGCATGGGAGTCTCTCCAGGTTAGACTACTTCCTTATGCCCGCGGCGCAGACTGGTCGGATTCGAGAGGTCAGACACCTGGCGCGTGGTATCTCCGACCATTCTCCGCTGTGGCTTCTCTTTGACACCGGGTCGCGGTCCGCAGGGCGGATAGCTCCTATTAACCCCTGGTACCTGCGGGACCCTGCGACTCGTGACAGCCTGGTTAAGGCCATGGACCAATACTTCAGTGAAAACGAGGGGTCGGTGTCGTCTGCGTTGTCCCTTTGGGAAGCCTTTAAAACTGTGATACGCGGACACGCCCTCGCCCAGATAGTGGTGGCCAAGAAGGTTAGGAGCGAGGCGGTGGTGAAGCTGGAGACTGACATCTCGGGGTTGGAATCGGCCTTGGAGGCGAATGTTACTCCGGACGGGCTACATGCCCTTAGCCTGAAACAGTTCGAATATAGGTCCCTGGTCACTGACGCGGCCAAAACTATGTATAGGGAGCAGCAGGGCCGATTGTATGACGCGGGGGACAAGGCGGGAAAGTTGATTGCGTGGCTGGACAAAAAGGAGAGAGTGAATCGTGTTGTCCCCGAGTTGCGTGCCGCGGATGGTGTGTGTGTGACTGAGCCGGATGAGATTGTGGAATGTTTCGCTGACCACCTCCGGGCGGTGTACTCCCCGGTGACTGACAGAGATGAGGATGACTCTCGCCTCCTACTGAGAGATATAGCTCTGCCCGGCCTGTCCGTTGAGGACCGGGAGCGGCTGGACGCCCCCTTGTCGTCGGATGAAATAGCGACCGCGATCCGTTCCCTTCGCTCGGGCAAGGCTATGGGTCCTAATGGTCTGCCCATTGAACTATACAAATTGCGTCCTGATAAGCTTGCGCCCTTCCTCAGCCGCATGTTCCGCGACTCTCTTGCGGCGGGTTCCCTTCCGGCCGACCAGCGCTTGGCTACTATAGTCGTTATCCCCAAGGAGGGCAAGCCGCGAGACCGCTGTACTTCTTACCGGCCTATTTCACTGCTCAATGCGGAGCCTAAAATCCTGGCGAAAGTCCTGGCCAATCGATTGTTGAGTGTCGTGTGCGACCTTATTCATCCGGACCAATGCGGCTTTATCCCGCACCGTAACACCGCTCTTAACTTGCGGCGTCTTCACGGTGCCCTTGCCAGGGCGGAGTTCCTCTCCGAACCGGCCGTGCTGGTTTCTTTGGATGCCACGATGGCCTTTGACACTATTGAGTGGCCATTCCTCTGGGCCGTCTTGGATAAATTCGGCTTTGGAGAGGGATTTATTGGCTGGGTGAGGCTCCTTTACACGGGACCCATGGCGCAAGTGGTGGTGAATGGGCGGGTCTCTCGGCCCTTTGCCCTCGGCAGGGGCACGAGGCAGGGGTGCCCGTTGTCCCCGTTGCTTTTTGCTCTCGCCCTGGAGCCACTCGCTGCCTGGCTCCGTTGGGAGCCCTCGCTTAGAGGGATCCGGTGGGGCCCGGGCTTCGAAGATCGGGTCTCGCTGTATGCGGACGACATTCTCCTGTATCTCACCTCACCGCGGCAGTCACTCAACGTCCTCTTTGACGTTCTGACCTCCTTTGGGAATAATTCGGGTCTCACGATCAATTGGTCTAAATCCTGCGTTTATCCCATCTCTGGTGGTCCTCCTCTCCTGCCGCCTCGGCTCCCGATTCAAATATCTCTGAGTGGCTTTAAGTACCTGGGGATATACGTTTCGCTGGACCCGGTGGCTCGCTATGAGCAGAATCTCCTGCGTCCACTTCGGCGACTGCGGGAGGACACGGCCCGGTGGTGCAGGCTGCCCCTGTCCCCGCTGGGTCGGGCCGCGCTGTTCAAAATGATGTCCCTTCCCAGGTTCCTCTATGCACTCCAGAACTCCTTCGACGTTATCCCAGTGGCCTACTTTCGGGAGGTGGAGAGCCTGCAGAGGAGACTGGTGTGGGACGGGCGGGCGCGTATTGCTCTTGCCAAGCTCACTCTCCCCTGGTATGACGGGGGCATCGCGCTTCCTGACATTCGCAGGTACTATTGGGCCTCGCAGCTATCTGCCATTAACCACGCCACGTATGCGCCCGGCTTGAATCCGGCGTATGAGATGGACAAGTTCCTGCTTCCCGGCGGGAACTATAACAGGGCACTTTATTCCCGCCTGGCGGGCCGGACCCTTACGGGTCCTACTAAGATTGCTGTGCGGACCTGGAGGGCTGCCACTGCGGCCATGGGCTGGAGTGAGCGATTAACATGTGCTACTCCCTTGTTTGCCTCCGACCGCCTGGGCAGCTTGTGGACCACGAAGGGGTTTGACCAGTGGGACACGATTGGTATCAGCAAAGTGGGAGACCTGTGGCACAAGGGCGCGGTCAAGACTTTCGCGGTGCTCCAGGCCGAATACGAGCTGACCGACAGGGAGTTCTTCCGCTACGCCCAGGTTCGACACGCCCTGCTCTCGGTCTTCGGGGAGGGGACCAAGATCCCTGTTTCCTCGCCCCTCGAGGACCGCATACTTGACGGACATGTCCCTGATAGTACTATTTCTTTAATTTATAAAAAATTAATTAATCACCGGGCGGACCTTTTTGTGCGCCTTCGGGAGGCTTGGACTGGGGATGGGGTGGAATTGGACGACGAAGATTGGCAGTCTGCACTGTCGTCCCCCAAGGAGGTTGCCATTCCGGCTCGTCTCCGGTTGGTACAACTCAAGATTCTCCACCGGGTGTATGTGACGGGTCCTCGCTTGGTCTCGATGGGATTTTCCGACGACGGGCTCTGTAAGCGAGGCTGTGGGCTCAGCGCCACCTTTCTTCATATCCTTTGGGAGTGCCGCGAGGTGGCGGACTACTGGCGCCGGGTCCACACGGTTATGGGACAGGTCACTGGGGTTGTGCTGCCGCCGGAGGTGCGTCGCTGTGTCCTGAATGTGTGGGAGCCCAATGACTACAGCGCGGCTCAGACTCGGTGGGCGGCCCTAGGGAACATGATTGCCAAGAGGGACATAGCGCAACTTTGGGGCGCTCAACGGCCGCCCACCGTGTCAGTATGGAAGGAGAATATGGACTGGTGTATGTTTAGGGAGAAGACAGTGTATGTGGCCCGTGGCAAGCCGGGGGCATGGGGTAGAATTTGGGGGCAATGGAACGCGTACCGCGGAGGCATCTGTACGCCCCCCCTGGTAGACACTGATATCGCCATGTCCCCCTGACCCTTGATGGCTCCTGGCGCCTTTTGGAACAACTACATATGGACGTTCATCTCCCTTGACCCCCTCCCCCCCCCTCCGTCCCCGGCCTCCCGGTACTCCTCTCTTTAGCGGTTTGCTCAATTGTCCTGACTGGAGTTTCCCGGGGGGAGCCTGACCCGCACTGGTTTCCCTCATAACTCGCCTTTTGTTTTTTATTGTTTGTCTTTTTGTTTTTGTGATTGTTGGACTTACGCTTCCTGTTCCTCGAGAACTATCTGAAGCCACTGCGGGGCAGTGCCCTGGGATCTGATTGTAGCCTTGATATGTGTAGATTTCCTTCTGTACCTAGCGGCCGGCCCGGGTGGTTGTAGGCCCATACTTGTAACCGAATTATTGCTCAATAAAACTTTTTCAAAAAAATAAAATAAATTGCTACGGTCTAGATATCTCAACGTCCTCCAGCATACCCACTGTTTGCAAGTTGTACCGTTGAGATCTACCTTACACCCTTTCCTCCAATCATTTGATGGATTCCACCAGGCGACCTACAGTTCTCTGAAGGTTATAGATTGTTTTCTACAATTGGCTGACTAATTTCTGCTTTAGTGATATGATCTATCATGTTTCGGAGATCTTGGGATGGAAACATTTATCTGTATCTCACCAATTCAGCCCACCAGGTAGAACTGAGTCTTGGATGACTTGAAAAATCAATGACATAGAGAGGGCACCATACTTTGTCTCATCCACCATTGCCCCAGGGTCCAGGGCCTGTTGTGTCATGTAGATAGGTTAGGCTCGGAAAGAAACACTACCATTTTACATGCGCACGTTTCTTACGTTGCCTTTTTTCCTACACGATGACCTTTGACACACATTTGCTTGCGTTACAGTACAGGATTAGTTTCCCTAAAACCACTTTGCTTACAAATCCACTTCATAAGTACACTATAATGACGCCTCAAATATTTCGTACAAGTCCTAGAAACACATTGTGCAAATGTTGCTTGCTATTCGTCCATGAGGCAACATGGTTATCACAAGACAATAAACAAATGTCAGCCTGGCTGAAGCCTTGACATGAAGGCATGGTTGATGTTATAAATATACACACATTTTTCTGCTCAAATTACAGGAGCACTTTGCTGTCATCGCGTTGTCGTCGCTGTCTTAGAGTCTCAGACCAGCTGATTCCTGTTTTCTCTCTGTTAGGAGGGATGTCCAACTTGTGATGGGGACCTACATTCCTTGCCTTCAGGTAATGGGGAGTTAGATCATCCAGTAGAGGATTCTTGCCCGATCGCCCGCCCTAGACAACCAGGTTAGGAAACACATAGTAAGAGTACGCTATAAGCAGTATTTATGTGCTCGCATATGTACACTATTTTAGCACAATGGTGGAATCATTCATTCTTTTCACTGTCTTGATATTGCTAATCACTTTTATGTGCTTCTGTCTATTAATCATTGCAGCGCATATATTTTGTACAAGAACCACAATGGTTCAATAAATATTGAAAGCAACCCTTTGTGCATTTCTTGTGTATCTCCCTTGGTGAGCACGAGCGACTGAGTGTAAAGGTCCGAGATCTGTTACCATGATTCCCGGGGGAGTCGGGGTTGTCATGTTTTGAGGTTGCCCAAACCATTTGTTACCTTACTAGGTTTAGGGGTAATTCTGGTGACACTGAGCTAGCTGGTCTATAGGCCAACATATCCTGAGGTAGTGAATAGATTCCGTCTGGCACCATCCCAACGTTTATGTTGTCCTACAAACTAACAGTTCTTACAGATAAAGTGGAAACTATTTGACATTTGTCTTATGCCAGACATGGATTTGATGTATTTATCAATCTTGCCCTGTTGCTTGAGCTTGTGCCTTTGTGCTTTGCCATTTGTGATTTGCGTGTGTCTTATTCTACGTAAGGCATGTTGGAGAATAGTCTGGAGAATGGGTGGGGTAGGACCACCTGGATACGCCACTCTGTGTTAGCTAAAAACCAGTAAAGGCTCTACCTCTCAGCCGGGTGTTGAAAGAAAATTCAAACTCACCAGCGAGACTGTGGGGATGCTGGCGAGCGTGGCAGCAAGAACCGCCACTGCAACCATACCAGGCGAGAGAAGCAGACCATCCTACCAGAGAGGAGAGGTGCCCTGCAGGAGAACCCCAGCATTTGCAGCACACTGCAGCACCGTGCACCCTCTAGGGGTCAAGCCTAGCCTTTGCCAAAAGTGTCCTGTTGATATGTCCAAGACATTCATAGAAAAACATCTGTACAAGAATCCGGAGCCTGATGACCGTGTGTATCAGCTTCCCCCAAGATCTTCCTTTGAAATGTTCTAGAGCGTAGAGCATCCATTAGATTCTCGGCTGATGTTGTGAAAAGAAAACACCTCCACTTATACCTCATTTGCACTTAAGGTGGTTTACAGCTGTTTTAGCTTTCAGTTTTGCAAAAAGCTAACCCATTTTGTATATGGTACACCCCCAACAGTTGTACTCCAAGCTTTAGACAGCATTTTGTTTACCGCATGCACCCATTTATTTAGGTCTCCCAGCCATTGACCGCGCCAAAGGTGCTGAAGGAGCCTTTCATGTAATGGTGATATGGCTCTTGATGAGCACCAGGACAAGGTCAATAAATTTACAAACATGTTTGCTTTCATGGAGCATATCATCGACCCCTATATGCATTGTGAGGCCTCTCTCAGTATCCATCTGCCAGTCATATCTCATGCACTTTCCAGAAACTTCTTTCAAATCCCACATATCACACTAGGCATTGCCATACCACATGGTAGAAATCACCCTTGTCCTCTGTGCATCTAGGACAGGTGTTCTATGCTCCAGGAGCAGGTAGGAGTCGGGTAGGTTGGGTGCAGATAATTAAACTGGTTATATTTTAGTCTACTGTTTCTGTGCATCTTCTGCAGACTGTTTAAACATCTCGCCCAGCTCTCATTGGAGAGCAGCTGGTTTATATGGTTCTCCCACCATTCTTTAAGCAAGTTCAATCTTGTCCCCTTGTAGTGCTGTGGAGTGCCATACATATAACTAACTGCCCTCCAATTATGCCTGTGTTTTAGGAGGACCTGAAGCAAGGGAGAAACCTCTGGTAATTCATCTGTCTAATCCCGAATAACGGTCAATTTACATGTCAAGGTCATGTATAAGAGGAGATGGCCAGGACTCCGGTCATACACCTCTATCAAGTTGTCAGAAGGGTCGAAGTTTCCTGTTAACAAAAAAGTCAGCCCTTATTGTAAGGTGTACTTCTGTTCAGGGAGGTACATGTTGCAACACCTTGAACCTGTAACAGTTAGGCAATGACCACAAGGCGAAATTTAGTGGTATTTGGAGTCCGTTTGGCTTTCATATGTACGTATTTTTTCCACCAATATCTAGCAAAACTCATAGCCATGTTTCCCTTGCTATTGCCTGCATCTGTTCCCACAAGCCATGCCACACGCTGTGTCCCTGCAGGCCTGTAGCTAGCCCCTCTAGCTCCAGGCTTATGGCTGACACTCAGCCACCACATCGGCCATTGTAGTTGCACGGTAGCATAATATAGCTCGTAGTTGGAGGCACCGTCCGATAAGGGAGCATACAGTTTTATTATTGCGCCTGCCTGTGCTGTGTCCCACACCAATGGTGCAAGTAATGTTTGTATTTCCTTGAAGAACCCCCTTGGGCTCCACCAGGATTTCCAGAAAGAAATACAAAAATAGAGGCTAGTGGGAGTGTGCACCAGAAATGATTGTCTCATTGTCATCATTGCATGCCCAGAAACCAGATGTTTCACATTTGTCTCCAGGTATCTGGTAGTGTTGAGTTTATACTGCAAGCCAGTGCCGGGTTGCAGACTACTCTGCTTTTCTGGCAGTTTGACTAGGGTGTATTCCAATTTAACTTCGGATCCGACATTGCACTGAAGTCATTCAGCAGTCTATTAAAAGTCTTAAATTGTCTGTGTTTTGCAGATACACTAGTACATCATCAGCTAATAATAATATGCCACTTCCCGTCCACACTAATCCACAATTCCGGGCCTCTGGTGCGTAGTGATCTGTTATGGCCAGCACGAAAATAATAGGTGTCAGGGGCAGCTCTGTCTCGTGTGTCTCTCCATTAGAATAGAATCAGAGATCATTTTACCCATACAACCCTTCGCCACTGGGTGTGAGTACAGCAGTATCATCCGTCCGAGAAATTCAGGACCCACCTTCACCTTGCAGAGCACCAATAGCAGATAAGGCCATCTCAAGGTGTCAAAGGCTTTTATCTATATCCAGCGAGGCTACCCAAAGGGCTGACCCCACATCGCTTTGCCCAATCCATAACCTTAAATAAGTAGCACAGGTTTAGGAAGGTATTCCTGCCGGAGCTGAACCTATTTTGATTGGGATCTATTATGTTTGTGCTATGGGGACCAGTCGGTTATCTTCCCTGGCACTTTGTACTCAAGATTTAGAAACCCCCTCCTGAAAAAACCATTTGCAGACCTCAATAACTTAAGGCCCATCTCCCTGCTTCCATTCTCAGCCAAGGTCATCGAAAAGGCCGTCAATACCCAACAAGCGAACTTTATCGAAGCCAACAACATCCTGGACAACTCCCAATCCGGATTCTGCAGCAACCACAGCACCAAGACCGCCCTATTCGCCACCACCAAAGACATCTGCTTCTTCCTCGACAGAGGTGAAACTTTATCCCTCATTTTTCTGGACCTCTCAGCTGTCTTCGACATTGTCTCCCCCTGCACCCAAGCCACCAGACTCCATGACTCTGGCATTTTCAGCAAGACCCTCGACTTGATATGCTTATTCCTCACCGGCACAACTCAGCGGGTCAGACTCTCTCCCTACCTCTCGGAACAAGCAGAAAACACCTGTGGCGTGCCCTAGGGCTCCTACCGTAGCCCCACCATCTTCAATGTCTACATGGCCCCCCTCGCAACCATCGTCGGGAACCATGGGCTCAACATTGTCTCTTATACCGACAACACCCAGCTCATCCTCTCCCTCACCAACGGACTTAACACCAACACACACAACTTCCAAGAAAGAATGAAAGCCGTGGCAACCTGGATGAAGAACAGCTGCCTGTAACTCAACTGTGATAAAACAGAAGTCCTCATCCTCAGCTCCACCCCCTCCGCATAGGACCACTCCTGGTGGCCCCCGCCCTCTAATATCCCCCCACCCTGACGGACCACGCACGAAACCTCGGCATCATACTAGACTCATCGCTCACAATGATCTGCCAGATCACGGCCGTCTCCTCAACCTGCTTCAACACCCTTCACATGCTACGAAAGACGTTCAGATGGATTCCCTCCCAATCCAGCAAAAACTGTCAGGCATGCTATCATCAGCAGCAGACTGGACTACGGCAATGCCCTCTATGCCGTAGTCAACAAGAATCTCCTTCGCAAACTCCAGACTGTTCCGAATGCTGCAGCCAGACTGATCCTCATCATCCCCCACTGCAGTCACATCACCCAACACCTCTGCGACCTCCACTGGCTCCATATCGAAAGAAGAATAACCTTCAAGCTCCTCACCATACATTCAAGGCCCTCCACAACACCGGACCAATTTACCTGAACAACCGCCTCTCCTTCCATGCACCCAAAAGACACCTCAGATAAGCTGACCTCGCTCTGGTCTCCGTCCCACGCATCCACAGGACCAGGACAGGAGGAATGTCCTTCCCCTACCTAGCAGCCAAGACCTGGAACGACCTCCCCCTCCACCTCTGGCAAGCCCCGACACGGACCTTATTCAGGAAGGACCTAAAGACCTGGCTATTCAGATGACCCCAGCACACAACGGAACCAACCTTATTCCCCCAGCCCCGTGAGACCCTCAAGGGTGAGTAGTTGCGCTCTAAAAACCCTGATTGATTGAAAGGATAATCATCGATAGAAACCTTTACATTTATGGGTCCCCAACTTCGTTTCAGTAGAACCACTAGTAACACCTCCCTCATTTTCATCACCAAAGTCCCTTTTCCCTGGATGTTAGGTACACTTGCAGTAGGCTGAGAGAAAACTGGATGCTAAATGTGAGATTAAACGCGATAGACAAGCAGTCTGTACCAGGTGGCTTTCCCCTTGCTATCTATTTGAGCGCCAGCCGTATCTCATCTGATGACAGCACTGCTTCCAGTTCCGAGTGCTGTATCACATTATTAGCTGGAATATGAATCCCTCCTGGATTACTACAAATAGAGTTTTGAGTTACTCCTATGAATACGGTTTATAGGGCTCCATAGTAACTTGCAAATATCTGATTGATCTTGCCCTGAGTGTTCACAATTACTCCTTTTGGGGTTGGAATAGCGCCTATTAGTGTTCTGGGGGTTCCGATTTTAAAAGCCAGGCTAACATTCTCCCTGCCTGGTCTACCTCTGAATGTTGGTGACCAACATATTCCCTATAATCCAGTTTACTTAGCTTATATAATGCTGCCCTGTTTTCTAGTTTTAGCTTAACTAGCTATTCTGCAGCACCAGTGTTCATAGTAGTTTTTATTTCCAGCTCCCATATTAGAGCCTCTAAAAGTTTCAATTCTGTCAGTAAGAACTGTTTGACCCCCCTATACAGACCTTATGTAGAGACCCTTTAGCACAGCTTTAAAGGCATCCCACTCAATTGTGATATTAGTCACTGTTACTGAATTTTCAGCAAAATATTTGTTCATGCTGTTACCTATACTAGCCTCAAATGCTGTATCTTGGGTTGCTTCTATTGGGAGATGCTATGATAGTATTCTCGTACGTACTCCCAGCAAACTCACTCCCCTTCCCCCTGCCCCCTCTTAACTTAAACAAAAACAACTTCACAACTCCTGCTCTCAGGCCAATGTGCAAAGAAAAACACTCCACCAACAGCACTGCACAGTGCATTCTTTCAACCATCCCTTCCCATTTGGATAATGGAGTACCATGGTGTGTAGCGACACCATAAGTCTAGGGAACCATGCCACAGCCCACACCTTGATGCCATGTGTCCCCCACAGCCCTCCGGAGTACAACACAACTAGCTAAAGTAACTCCCCCTTTGTGTATATGTGTGATCTTAGGATATCGAAATTTGGCATTAGATTTATAGTTTTACAGCCACTGTGGTTAGTTCTGGGCCTCATACAGTTCCATCTCTGCTTCACTGGGGCTGATATCATCTGGGCCCTCAGCTGCTTTGGATTCAGATCTCAGAGAACCCAGTCCATGGCCGCTGTGTTGTTCCACTTCTGTCACCATTAATGCTATTTCATTGGCTTCTTGTACTCTATAGGGTCTATCTTGCAGTTTCCAGTTAAAGCCTGCTTGTTCCAATATGTTGACCATCCTTCTTCAGGAGCTTAGCTCAGCGATCTGATGGTACCACTTCACTTTTGGACTGCAGCCATGACCAGGCCTCACCCAGTGTTAGAAAGAATAATGCTTTGTCATCTGCCATGATTTTGAGCTTGGCTGGATATATTAGAGGATAGCGTATGTTCCATTGTCAAAGTCATGTTTGCACTTTGAGGAACTATTCCTTCTTCCTCTGGAACTCTGATATGAAGCCAGACTTTACTGTTCTCACCTAGCAAAAGACCCTTGGCTCAAAACCTGAAGTATGTGATCTCTGACATGTTAATTGACAGTTTCTGCACCATCGACTCGGAGGGGATATCCTGTTTGGCACCCTAGATCACGTTCCAACTTCCTGGGAGAAGAAATTGGATTGTTCTCCTCCCAGCACCATAGGTACTAGCCATTATCCCAAGAAAAGTTCCATACCTGTGCCCTCAATACGATCCTGCAAACCTATTATCCTGACCTTGTTTCTACACAAACAATCTTCTGCGTCTACCTTCATTTCATCTTGAAGTGCCTTAAACTACATTGCCTTAACCGGAGAGTGGTTCTAAGTACCAAGGGAACCCGAGTGGTCAAGAGGCCTTTGGTAATCAAAGGATATCAATACAGTGGTCCTTAGACATACATTATCAGCAATTTTATAAACAAAATGTTTACTTATTTGTAACAAAGGAAAATTAAACAAATATGACCATCAGCGCAGTGGGTGAAGGTGGCAAAACGTGCTTGGTGCTGTCTTATATGTAATACATTTGTCATAATAGTGGTCAAAGTGTGTATCTAAAACAAGATCAGTACGGCCCATTAAATATTTATAAATAGAGTCCATGAAAACAGTTGACGTTTCAATCCTTTATGGAGAAAACAGGATCCTCATCAGGACTCATGGGATTATGGAGCTGGAGATTAAGCTAAAACCACAAAACAAAAGAAACCCGCCATCCATAGACACATTTAAAAAGGAAAGGTACCAAAGACATCAGAGGAATTACTCACATAAGGTAATGACCTCAAGACACTGAAACAGAAAAAAACACCAGGTGTATTTGTGAGAAAATTGTAAATCTTTGAAAGCAGGAGAGAGGTAATGTGAGCATGGCTCACCTCAGGAATAATATACTGCAGATTCATAGGTAGGAGGAATCTGGCATGAGAGGAGTCTTAGGAAAACAGGAAGAATAAGAGACTTGCCTGTCCAAAATAGAGGCAAAAAAACGTGTATAGGCTTAATAAAAATAATTGAAAAGTAACTTACTGGGAACATGATGTGCTCCAAATGAAAGTCAAGTGCCGTCTGTGAGCAGCAGGCACTCAAGGTCATAGGAAGTGCCTATAATCAGTAGAGTGCTCTGAGGAAGAGGAGGCCAATATAAGATGAGCTTCGTGCCCTGTAGGGAACCACCCAGTCAGCAATCTACAATGGATCCCAAACGATCTGATCCTGGGCTGTGTAGCAGATTGACAGTGTGTACTCGTGCCTGGGTAGATAGACGCCAGGAAAACCAAGCCGTTATCGAAATGGAAAGAGAACTAAGAAAATAACCGTAGGATAGAGACCAGAAAGAGAGGCAGCAATGTTAGAGTGGTCAAATGAATATATAACAGTGGAGAAGAGAACATATTGAACGGGAAAACGAAAAAGGCACTCCTGTTTCCAAAATCAATATAAGCAAAGATTAAAAAACCTTATCAAAACCTATACAAAAGACATACATTTCAACACATAAAGCAATTCTGTTCCTAATGAAAAATTGATAGATCCTCAAAGTACAGTCCTATCCTTGTCTCTATTATTTGTGTCTTTGTGTAATTTTAGCTTACTCTCGAGCTCCATAATGCTATGTGTCTTGATAATGATCCCAGTATTTCCTTAAGGGACCGAAACATTGACATTTATCACAGACCCATTTTGTACTGTTTATCAATGTTTAATCGGGCATGCTGTTCCTGTGTTAGGTACTCACTTTGACCACTAATGGCACATGTGTGTATCACATTTAATAGCAAACTGAGCGTATTTTGTTACCTTCACCCACTGCACCTATGTTGAAGTTTTCAATTTTCCTTTTGGTACCAATAAATAAACATATGGTTTATAAGATTGCTGATATTCTATGTCTAGGGATCATTGTCTAGATATTCTATAAGCTGAGAGTGTGCATCTCTCAATGTTTGAGCTATCAACACTAATCTATATTCATTGTCTTCCACCCTTTCTTTCAGTTTCTTTTGCGTTGTTTTAAGAAGGCAAATGTCTACCATTAGTGCATTGATTTTAGATTCTAGAGTGGATTTGATGGCCTTCTGTATCATCAAATTTATATGTATTTTCATGTAATGTTTTTTCCATTAAATTGGCGAACATTGGTGTGTCAGACTTGTTCACTTCCCAGACCCCTACCTTCCATGTAGTGGCCTCTGGTTTGTAACTTTTTGTTTTCATTATAATCACTGAGTGGGGTTACGTGGTTTTGTTATGCAAAACTCTAAGCAGTATACACGCTCCCTACAGTCTGTGTGGCACTACACCACGTCCACCATATAGCGAAAAAGAATGACCAGTCAAGGAGTATGGTCCATGTTATTTCCCCACAGCATGTTGTTTGCATCCACCAAGTGCCATTGGCGTGTCTGGTTATGAATTGCCTTCTGAGACCATTTCCTATTGGAATGAATTATAGTGGTGCAGCCATATACCTCTGTAGCTTGCTACCTCCACTTGCCAGTGATGGTTCAACTAACTGTTGATATTGTACCTGCTGCCCCTAAAAATGTTAATGGAGTTCTTCAGTCAAGCCTCAGTTAGTATGTTGCCAGTAGTTGACTCACTGCTGTTTATGTATTTTGCCAGACAATGTAAGCGACCCGCATTGAGTTTCGTGATGGCCCCCCCTCTTTCACACAATTGATGTTGCAATTTCCTGTCTTGGCGGTCCTCCAGGATGATAGGTGGGAGTCGTGGGGATCCGAGGCCTTCCCCACTCTCAGTACTCACAAGGGCTGGGTGACTCCGGGCTGGCGCTCTGTGTAAGGCCAGAGACCTGGTCGGTTGTCTCAGTCCACTCGGCATAGCTCAGGGGAGAAGACCAAGACCCATCTGGCCCAATGAGCACTATCCCGTGAGGGGGGACAGGGTCCAGTATCGGAGAGCCCAGCTATATTTCTTCACTCTGTCAGTTAGTATGTTGCAGCCATGCGTAATCAGGTGCTTGAGTGAGGGACCACCTCCTACTCTGTGGCAGCCTCGGCACAGACAAGCCGCAATCCCAAACTGCCAGTTGTGTGTTGCTCTGTTCCAATTCGAGGGAGGTATCCAGCCTGAGGCCCCTCTCAGAGGGTTAGAATCATTTTCAGGATAGCTGTTTAAAGAGCTATCTGGCTGAATTCAAATGAATGTCATTCTTCCTGTCACCATCTTGGCCATGCCCTCATAGCACAATATAGACATCTGACCCTCCCTCTGGAGTTTATGGATGTTCAGGAGGAAGCCAGATGTGTGCTTTATGTGAAATATTCTGCTTTTGGTTTGTGCAGAATAGAATCAACCCTACTAAGTGTTAAGAAAAAACAGTATTTCCTTATCTTCTCTGTTTGGTCAGGTCAGTGTTGCAGTCCACTTTCTTTGATGTACATCTTGCAGCCGTTACTCTTTACAGGAAATGTTCCCAAGAACCTGCTTTTGAAAGCTCTCATGCCAATTATAGCTTATCCTCCATGGGTAGTCAAGCTGTTGGGTCCTCCATTTCATCGAATCCACAAAGCTTTCTTACAACATTCTCCATGAAAGATTTCTTCCTTGTAGCAATCATTTCAGCATGCAGAGTTAGTGAGAAGCAACCCATATGCTCCCATCCGCCTTAAATTATGTTAATAAGACTAAGGTGGTCGTATACATCCAGGTTTTTAGGTCTCGCCTGAGCCAGCGCATGCGTTGCTCTGGTGAGACTTTTAGTAAGTGGGCTTAAAAAAATGCTACCACATGCTTTTGCTGGCCTCAAGCTTGCGGTTACGCGCGCGGGCGCGCGCTTACGAGCAGAGGCACCATCTGGCTTTCCTTGTTATGCTCATTAAGCGCATCGCTCGCAGCGTGCGATCGCGATCCCTTTCGCGGCAATGCAGCCTCGTCACTTTCACAGCCGCGCGGCCAATGCTGGTTTCAGATTAGGTTAAAGCCAGACCCTCCTCAATCTCAATACTGGAGGACAGGAGAGAACAAAATGCAAAAGGGTCTGAACCAATGGGGCTACTCCTGGGGGCAGCAGGGCTGTGCCCCTCTGATCACTTAAACATTTTTGTTCTACGGTTCAAAATGGATTACTTGGGCAATACATCAGTGCCCGTCTGCCTGATCTGAAGTCCGATTAATGGCCAAGTAGTCGTCAGGCCGATCATATTCATGTGAGGGCACTCAGAACTGCCTCAGCAAGCTGCCACCATCATTATGCAGATATTACCTTTTCATGGCCCTTAATTTTCATAACGAGATATAGTGGCATTGTTGTGTTGCATGGCGCCTATGAAAATAAGCATGACCGGACACTGCACGCCGGAGGCCTCTTTGCGAATTACCAGGTCACTCCAGGGCTTTTGCTCTGTCCTTTTCACACCCACTAGATAGAAGATTTTGTACAGAAAATTCTACCATAAGGCCGTCTGTATACAATGTTTACTGTCAGAACGACAGACGACAGTGACGGTGCTTTCAATGCAGCAGCAGGTTGAGGTCTGGCAATTCCATTCACTAAAGGCAGGTATTTTATCCGAAGAGATGCGCCTCCTGCCCAGATATTTACCGGCTGTGCTCACACGGCAAACCTGTCCCAGGTCAGGTTTACGGTGGTCCAACAGTGACTCATTTAAAAAGGTAGCCCGAGAAGCTCGGTTTTTCTTCGGTCATTGCTTTCCGCAGTCTCACAGTAAATCCATTTTGGTCGCTTGCAATAGATTTTTCGAAAATGCTCCCAGATGCGCCGAGATGAACTTGTATTAAAATGTACATACTTTATTCCTGATTTGCAAAGCAGCATCGGAACAAGAACAAGTGCATCGTAGTCTGTGTTCTGCTATGTTGCCCCAAACTTCACATCACTTTGGAACACAAAGCTAGGATGTAGATGTAATGATAACATTTACAAAGAGTCCCACATTGATGCATAGTTGCAGTCTGGCACTATCGAAATATGAACCTAGTCGTATGCATCATTCCCTAAAAGAGCGAATAGAAGGACTAGAACCTGTCACCATTGATTAAAATTAGTCTCTCCATCCCTGGCTTGCACAGCAGCTTCTTGTTAGTAGCAGCAGCTAGCAGATGTCGGCATTCAAGACTAAATGTTGCCTCACGTGAAACTCTACATCGGCCATAAACCCCTTAGCAGAAACCCACAAGCATCATAGGCAGTGATCTCATGTTAGCTGCGTGAGTGTCAGTGCATCCCTTGCAAGACAATATGCAGAACCTCGATTTGGAACACATATACCTGCATTCATGGTCGAACCTTTGCAGAAGACAAGAGAGATTAATGTTCACTGCTGACATCGGATGTGACCAGTGGGTCATGAACCTTTGATAAGAGTTTAAACACGGAGCACAATGGAATTTGGATGTACTAACAGCTTTTATTTACAGTCCTTCAAAATACATAAACTGACAGTTTAAGTTTTTCTTAAATACAGGTTTGATGTACTTGTGGTCAGTACAAATTCAAAGACTGTATGTATTAGTAGCAGAACCTGCTGTGGGGACTATGCATTGGAGTGGTTTTACATGTTCTCTTCTCCCACTTTTTAGGTCGAGGACCGTCCGGTCTGCCGAAGGCAGAACCGGAAGTCGGAGATTTAATGTTTCTGAGAGTGGCTCCTTAGCCCGCCTCTCTTTTTGCCTCTCCTCCATTGGCTGGCTTCCTAAACGGAGGTCAGCCATTGGAGGAGAGAGCCGTCCCGCCAAATAGGCTCCGTCTTTTTCAGATTCGGGGGTGTGTTCCTTGCTGTTCTTTCCACTTTTTAGCCACGCCCTTTTAGAACAGCAGGAACACGCACCCGAATCCGAAAAAATTTCGAAGCTTCCATCCGCCATTTTATTGCTGTCGTCTGCCCGTGAGGATCCATCCGTCCAGCGCCGTGTTGTTGTGCAGGTGGCGTCGCTGCTCTTCGACGAGCAGGGATCCGCACCGTGCTTTGGACGCCTTTCCCCCTTGTTAGACTCTCTCTGTAGGTGGGGCCGCTTACAGCTAGTAATCTCACCTGGCCTTGTTTAGCATTCACGCGAAGCTCCGAGGGCGTTGCGGGCGGCGCCGGGCTCGGGAATCCTTTAGTCTTGACCAGCAGTTCATCTCATATGGCACTTATTTCCGTTTTACTCCCATCGGTTTCGAGCTTTAAATGATCAGAGGGCGGGCGGCATTGTCTGTGTACTCAGCTGGCATTAATCATAGCTTGTGGTGTTGGTGCTAGCAGTATTACATTGTTTACAGATAGCGCTCCATTCCACATCCTGCGTTTCCAAGTGCTGTAAACATCAGCTGTTCTTGTTTTCCGATGTAACTTGCATACCTTGTTAGAATAGAAGGCTGAGTCGGCTTTGGTAGGATTTAAGTCTTGACCAGCAGTTCATCTCATATGGCACTTATTTCCGTTTTACTCCCATCGGTTTAGCACTAGTGTTCTTAACAGAATTAAAAGCTTACACGCTTATCATGGTGCTGGAAAGTGAACGAATCTCTTCCAGACTAGTGCACATGTTAAGTGCCGGTGTCAGTCTAGTGCCATGAAACTCTCAGGGGGGACACGTTTCTGAACGCGTAGCCTCCTTCATCTACGTTACTTTACAGTACTTTGTGCTCCAGTGGAAGAGAGGGCGCTGGACGCTGGTTCAGCATTGTTTCTAGGCGCTTTGTCGGTATGTCAGAACACCGAGGCTAATAATATAGACATGTATTGACCCCCACGAGATCGACGACTATTATATGGTTCGGATCACCATACTTGTGGAGTGAAGATTCACTATTTTACCTCTCCGGTGAGGGAGTGGCCGCCTGGCCATTGGAAGGATGACGTGCGTCAGCCTCTGCTCCCCAGAGAGTCTCTGTACCCCCAGCCAGCCTCTGTAGATGCAGTACCCAGCCAGTCAGTACGTCCCTGCACCCTCAGCCAATCTCAGCGCTACCAGTCTCTGTACCCCGCCAATCTTTGTATTCGAACCAGTCACCACATTCCCGGCCAATTCTCGTAGCCACAGCACCCCCTGCGATTCTTCAGCACAAATATAATGAAGTCCATGTTCTCCACTTTAGAACACAATTAAAAAGTAAATGTAAGTACTGTAACACTTATTTGTATTCGTGAATGAGCTCAGAGCAAATGCACTTCCAACTACTTCTCTCTCTAAAAAGATCACTACCTCACTCTCTCACTCCCTCACTCTCTATATCACAACTTCACTCTCTCTCTAACTCACTACATCACTCACTCTCTATCTCTCTACCTCACTCTTTCTATCTCACTAACTCACTTTCACTGTCTCTTTCACTACCTCTCTCTATCTCACTACATCACAACACCACTCTGCTTACATCTCACTACCTCACAACATCCCTCTCCCTCACTACATCACTGTTTCACTGTTTCACTACCTCACTCTCTCTCACTACATAACTCTCTCTACCTCACTACTCCACTCTATCTCACTACCTCACTATCTCACAACTTCTCTCTCTCAAAACATCACTACCTCACTCTCTAGCTCACACCCTCACAACTTCACTCTCTCACTCACTACCTCAATCACTCTCTAGCTCACTACCTCACTCTTTCTATCTCACTAACTCACTTTCACTCTCTCTTTCACTACCTCTCTCTCTATCTCACTACATCACAACATCACTCTATGCTTATATATCACTACCTCACAACATCCCTCTCCCTCACTACCCCTCTCTCTCTATCTCACTACCTCACTCTCTATCTACCTCACTCTCTCTCACTACCTCACTCTCTATTTCAATACCTCACTCTCTCAATCTCTATCTCACTACCTCACTCTCTCTCTGCTAATGCAATAGGTATCACATATGCAAAAAAAAGCTAATGCCAATAGAAATGACAATGCCATTTATTTAGGGATACAAAAATGATTAAAAAAATAATGAGCAATACCAATAGCTCTACCTATAATATTGCCGAGACCATTGCATTGTAAATGCTTGTTATAGCTTACAGTTGGTACTTATAATGCATTATAGCGAGGAGTACAAGTGTAGTTCTTGACTCATCCATTCGGGCTTTGCTTCGCCTCTCTTTTGTCCTATGGCAGCACCATTCAGCTTGAGCCTCTTAGTGACAATAATACAAACATGTACAAACTGCTCATATCTTGGTTTACAAAGCACACACTGCCATCCCGCAACGCGCAAGCTGACTGAGTGGAGGCAGGTGTTCACAAGGGCCTCGCAGCTCTCTATGGAGCAGTGCATGACTGCGCTCTTAATGGCAGTGCCCAGAGTCTCACTTACAAAGAGTGACGGGCAGTGCCTGGGATAACCATACCCCCTGAGCGGTCAATCCTGTGCTCGAGGCACCTGGAGTCGTCCATGCAGTGTGAAGTTTTGCCAAGAGGGAGCTGTGTGCCCAGAGTGTTCATGAGCACTGGTGGCTGAGGAGAGGTTTAATCGAGGCCCACACAGCAGGCAGAAGTTTAAAAAAAAACCCTACTTAAATTCTGTAAGCCTGCACGCATGAGTGTGTTTGTAAATGCTTGTGTTCATGGGTGTGCACGCTTGCATGTGCATGTGAAAATGCAGGTCGGCTCCTGGTCCTGGCATAGGTGGTGGTGATGCAAGACATTCTGGGACCATTCACTGCAGTATTATTCCTATTCTTGGTGAAACACTGACCGTGGCCTATTTGGAGTAATTCTTTGCACCTTGTGTGAAAATGTGCTATAAAATGAACCATTGGATCTCGCTTTTCAATTTTTATTAGGGGTAAAAACCCTGCATTACCCTGGAGATAACTCAGCTTACGCCCTTTACTCCCTCACTCATTAATATTCAGAGTAGGTATTACTCCGCACCACTTTCAAAGATCACCAGTCACCAATGGCCAGAACCTCACCATTCCCAGAGGCATTCACAAATGCGTGTGCTGCATTGTGCTTAAAGCTGTTCATCACCCACAAGCTTCAGGCTGCAATCTTGTAAACAGTCCCATTCTATGAACAATAAATGAGAATTTTATTCCACCCAGGTTCAACTGCATCTACCAAGCAGAGGCCAGGCCTGTCAAGCACAAGGGGGTTCCTGACCAGGCAGTAGGATCAGCTGAGCCTTTTTAGGTCTCGGCTAGCGAAGGCTGCGCTTGCGCAGTCTCGCTCGCGAGATTTAATGACTTGGAGAAGAGGGGCTTGAACCCGCCCCTCTTCTCCCCTGTTCTCCATTGGCTGCCCTCTTGAATGCTGGCCAGCCATTGGAGAAGAGGTCAGTCATTCCGATTAGGCCCCGTCCTTTTCGGATCGGGGGCGTGTTTTTTGCAAGAAGTCTCATTATCTCCTCCAGCCAATGGCTGGAGGAGAAAAAAGACAAACACGCCCCCGAATCCGAAAATGCCGCTGCCTTTCTCCGAGGCATTTCTGCTTTGCCTCGGAGAAAGGCGGTGGTGTCCAGCATCAGGTTCGTGCAGCTCGCAGCTTCCTCCTTGTTCATTTTCTTTTCTGTCAGTCTAATGCTTCCTTATTCTCCCTAAATTCGGACTCGGGTCTCAGTCTTACTCACTCGCTCTCTGTCCTGACTCTGAGGCCCTAAACCCCCCCTCCCTCTCCCCGTTTCCGGGAGTTCGGCGCCTGCTTCCTGTTTTCCGTGCTGTGTCGGTCTGACCCCACTCCCCTCACCCCCATTTCCTTGTTGTTTCTATTTGTCATTTTGTGTGCCTTTTAAACTGTCCTAGTAGTGATTGGTTAATAGTGTCTTGAAGTCCCTCCTTTTCGACTGCCGGGCACGCCTGTGGCTATTGGCCCCTTTACTTGTATACATTCGGCGTTGTTGCTGTATGCTGCTGTTGTCGGACTTTTATGTTTAATTTGGGTTTTTGAAGTAATGCGATCGCTTACTCTAATGTGGGAATGTTACAGAACGTGTACTTTTGTTCCTTTATTTTTTTTGTTAGCTTTGTTTATTGTTTGAGGTGTTTTGAATTAGGGGACAAATTAAGGATCTGACGAAAAATCTCCACATGCTCCACTGGTATTGCTCCCAGCATTGATACAGTGACTGACTCAAACATTTGGCACGTTTCTATCAACATACGGCTGGGTTAATGGCGGAAGGGTAGGACCCACTGTTCTGCTCCTCCTTTCAACCGCCGCCACAGAGAGCATTCGCCGCAGTTCCTCGACCCTAGAGAGGAGGCTGTGGTGACGAGTCTTTACTGAAAAGACCGCTGAGGGGACGCCCGTTTCTATCAACATATGGCTGGGTTAATGGCGGCTGGGTAGGACGCACAGTTCTGCTCCTCCTTTCAACCGCTGCCACAGAGAGCATTCGCTGCAGTTCCTCGGCCCTAGGGAGGAGGCTGTGATGATGAGTCCTTACTGAACTGAAAAGACCACTGAGGGGACGCACCAGGTGGACTGACAGACAGAGAACAGGCACCGCATAGAGCCGGGATTGCCAACCGCCCTTAATGAGATGGCGTCGACCGCATGAAAAAGGGCCGCAAACTGACCCTAGCTGTGCCCTGGATGAGCGACACCCCGGGGAGCACACAAGACCCAGACAGCGTCCACTTTGCCTGAAACGGAGGGGCCCTAGTCAAGGTACGGCGCAATAGAGGATGGGGCCCGTACATAAAGCAGTGCTCCAGGGAACTGAGGGCCCAGTGGTAATGAGGTGAACTGCCCCGAGGCCGAGCTCTCTGGCAACTTTCAGTGCACTCAGCGGCCGCAGCAGAGAGATAAGTGAGCAGGGATCAGCCAGCGGCAGGGTGGTCTACAGCATGTGGGTCAGGGAGAAATCGCAACAGCACGAGACAGAGCTCTCTGGCAGACTTCGGTGCACTCAGTGGAAGGCTGCAGACGGGCACCAATGCATTCCCCTTGAGTTTTTTGCTCGCGGTGTCTGGGTACGCCCTGTCGCTGGTTTTATGATGCCCATCCCTGCCACACTTGCGTGCCCCTCTCCGGCCTATTCCATGACTCGCATTTAATGCCCATGCCTACAGGTAGCGCCACTGAAACTCCTCTGTGGACTTCAGGGCGCACACTGTGGATGGCTTAAGACTGCTCCTCCAAGGGCTGCGTCCTCTTAGTATTCTCATATTCACTGTGGTTTAAATCACGCGGTGCCCATCTATGCACAACTGTGCACCTGCATGAATGCACAAGCAGGGCTCTTCTCACACTGTTGCAATGACAGGCATATGAGCGCGGCCACAGGAATTATGCGGTATTGGTGGCTAAATTGTGCCACAAGAAAAGGACAATTATGTGGTATAAGTTGGCGCTTTTTTATAGTATGACTTACTTTGTAATTTTTACACATGATAATACTACCTTGACAAGGATTTCACCCCATTAATGCCAGTTTAACAACAATATACAAAAATAAGCGACACAGATGATCAGTTAAACTTTTTGGGAAGGGCCTTCCTCTGCGTGCAAACCGGTCACCACGTTTGTTGTAACGTTTGATGTTTAAGCTACATTTGTTTCGAAAGTCTGCAGTTTATGCAGCAGATGATGGAATATGTGGCAAATAATTATGTAAATAAGAAACCACGATGCAGAATAGCATAATTGCAGTGGTCAGGAGTATACTTTAAACTTTCCTGAGACACAAGTAAATACATGTCCATGGGTTATGTCAGTGGGCGTGGTTTTGGGAGTGAAAGTTCTATATTTTTTGTTCAGTGCTTGCTTCTGTAGTTTTGGTGCATCGTGGCGCTGTAATGATGGGTATTGCTCTGCCTTCATAGGAGTCCAGGTATCCAACTTGATCCCTGTTCACATTACAACCTAGGCATTGCACGTCACTCAAAGATGTCCCAGACGCACTCTAACTTCACTGGACCTGTGGCCAGCCTCTGGCTCAGAGTGGGCTAAAGTTCAACTCGGCCTCAAACAATGTAGAGCTGACGTCACACCGGGCGCTGAGAATGGACGCCCCGAATCTAGATTTGAACCTATGTACCTAGATGTGGAAGGCTGAACTCCTTACTGACGACCAACTACCTGTAACCCACACAGCTTACAACTCAGACCTCGGCATGAGGGGAGCAAGCTGACCCTTTACATTGCAACGGTCTCGGCATTGTTAAAGTTAGAGCTATTGGAATTGCTCATGACATTATTTTTGTTTGTTTTTAAAACATGTAAAGAAACGGCATTGTTATTTACAATGTCAATAGCTTAATCTGTGTGTGGGTGCAAATGCAATAGGTCTCGCATTTGAGAGTGATTAAGCTATTGACATTGTAAATAACAATGCCGTTTCTTTAAATGTTTTAAAAACAAAAACATAAACAAAAATAATGTCATGAGCAATGCCAATAGCTCTAACTTTACCAATGCCGAGACCATTGCATTGTAAATGCTTGTTCATTCTACTTCTATGCTTTACTTTCTCCCAGTATAAGGGCTAGTAACGGTACTGAGCCACAACAGTGTGCATATCAACAGGGGCTTGGCCTTATTGAAATGTCAAAAGGGCTCACCATCTACATTACATTCGTAAACCTTGGGAGGCAGTAAGGGTTCCCTTTTGGGTTTTTGAAAAGACATTCACACTGGACAACTCATTTTGTACCTCTCAATCAATGCACCTGCACCAAGCAGTGAGAATCGGAGCTAAGATATTGAAAAGTAACCAATCCATCATCTCAAAACTTCGACCACCATTGATCATCAGCTAAAGTAGTGATGTTCAGGAAGGACAAGGTACAGGTGTGACCAGAACCAAACCTAGTTGATTTAAAAAATGTTTATTCATTTAATTGAACTACACTACTAATATCATATTAACTGGAAATTGTTAAATAAATCACTGCAGAAACAATTTGAAAACTAGCTATGCAACACAGAAAAAATCTAAAAGTCAATTTACACTTTTACAGCAACAGTAAAACAGCTGAAATGTCAACCTAGAAAACAAAAATACACCACCAAAAAGTGGACAAATAATAAAGTTAGACTATTGTATCAAAAAGCAATTTAGACTCCAACGAGGGAGGTGAATCTATGTTAAATACACTGATGGAAAGCAGCAGCCCTCTTTCAGTTTGTCCATTAACAAGGCCAAGCCTGGTCATAGGTTTCAGACAAGTAAAGGTATCATCTGACTAGAATATTGTTGTATCATACTTTCTACAATCTTACCCAGAACATTTGGTGGAAAAAAGACTCTCTCTGCACGTAGTTACATTGACAATAAAAACAAAGAGGGGAAACAAGCATAGACCATCACGGCGCTATATGCTCTCACCGTCAGCACAGTGCACCACGCATGCTTCATCGGAGCGACATTGAATTGTGAAACAGATCGTCCTCGTGAGGTTACCACTTGGCTACGCCAGGCAGATTCAACTCTACGAATCTTGCTATTAATACCCCCTTTGCAAACACCAGAATCTTTAAAACCATTTGAAGGCGCGTGTGTCTTGCTGAAGGTTCATCCAGGGTGTCGCTCACTGGCCCAGAAGCCGGCCCGACACCCCACCCTCCCGCTCCCCCCCCTCCCCATTTTCCACACTGATTTACAATTCTCCTGCCCTGCTGTCCCACTGATGTCCGTCTCTTCCTTTACACCTCGGTGCCGTGGCAATCATAAGCACTTTGAAAACAACCGATATAATGCAACAAGTTAGGCACGCAGGCGCGGACAGTCCTAGAACATTGTTCCCTGAACCCTTTAATGAAACATTCATCCGAGTGAGTGTGCCTAAATTACAGGGCACGGTTCGGCAAATAGCTAAGCAATGAAACACAGTTTGCAACAGCAGCTACTAGGATATTGCTCACCGACGTGTTGAAGGGCATGTTTGCTGTGACTATTTCCAGCGCGCATAACAATTGCGGCAGATGGTTCGCTAAACTGCTAATTAACAAAACACATCTGACACATGGGTCTCTGGCACGCGCATGTAAGGCGAGTCAAGTCCGCGTCGCATGCCTGTGTATTCGGAGTTCCTTCAGCGCAGGTGTCATGCCAACTTTGGTAAGCAAGTACAAAAAGAAAAGATGATGGACGGAATGCTGAATTAATCAAACATTCTCCCCTGAGCACATTGAATTAAAAAAAGGCAAAGAAAAGGCATGACAAAATTATAATAATCAGTGCAATGCAGCAAGGAAACCAATACAATTACACATCACTACAAAGAAGTATTACTCCGGTGCCACTCTGTTAAAAAAAACTCAACCTATCTAGTGCTTAAGAATTAGGCTAAACAAAAAAAGGAGAGGCCAAACACCATTACTCTGGGGCAAGCCACACATTTAAAAGTCCATTTTCTCCTTAAATTATTTAAGCATGTGGGCAATTCACATTTAGTAGTCCGGAATCAATACATTTTGATGATGCTAGTGATTACCTATATCACTCTCTGATGCAAAAACATGATGTCTATAAATAAAACAGACAAACTCAATGCAGGTAAGTGCAGGTTACCCAGAACAGAACCTACTATTGGTAACAAAAGCAGCAGAAAGCCGTCAACGGTATGATGAGCATTACCAGGACGTAGAAGAGCAGTAAACCAATCCATGCGCTGCTCACACCATCATAGTTGTGATGATTGGAGGGCTGGATTTTAAGAGTCCGCATGATCTGACAAGCAATCCCAGAAGGGCCAGGTCTTGCCTTTGGAGTCAGAAAAACAAATTAATGAATAGGACAAACCGTGCAGATCACTAACGTTTGCCCAGTACCTAGTCTTTCCTTTGTGCTTGGAAATCCAACTTAAACTAATCGTCAAGGTAAACTAAACTTATAGATGGGCTCCAGTAAGGCATAGAGGCAGCACGGCGACAGTAGTGATGCGCTACGGATCCTAGATCTAGGGATCTCATGTCTCCTTATCCGCTTGAGTTGTCAGCTGCCTTCAAAATGGTGGACTATGTCACTTTCTGGGAAATCCTAAGTGCACGAATGGGACTGAATAACACAGTCCGACTGGTTCTCATCATAAAAGCATCACAGGAATCAATGCATAACAAGCATTGGCATAGCCAATAGGTCTCGCCTTTGGGACCGTATAAGTGTTTAGCCATGCAACAGTTGATGTTGTTGCACCAGGGATATTGTGCTGCATAACTAAATACTTATAAGGTCCCAAAGGCGAGACCTATTGGCTATGCCAATGCTTGTTGTCCTGTGTTGTCAGCAGACTTACAAGTTTACTCGGTCGTTTCACTACCAATCTTTTTTCATAAGCCTTCATTTGTGGCCAAATGTTCTTTATAAAATCTACATTAGGAGAGTGCTGAAATTCTACTTTAACTTTCTTAAAACTAAGCATCTGTCAGTAAATTATGGGACTGTTTGCAAGTACGATTCTTGTTGTATAGTTTCGTGCATCTAGGGCACAAGTCCTATAACAAGAAGTGGGGGGACTGACTAAGTAAGACAGTATGAAAATGACATCATGACATCATGACGTCACGACGTAGCACTATAAAAGAAATAAAATAGTGCTATTTAATTTTTTTGTGTAAATACTGGGACAGACTAACCCATCGGACAGTCTTACATGTTTGCATTTACATACAGGTACAGAACAGAGGCAAAAGCATGCCTCTCTTAAGTACCTGTGAAGAGAAGGCAAGTTGTGTGTCTTTGTTTCCTTCTATGGCATTTACAATTGTGTGAGGTTCCAGGTCGCCTCCAATCAAGATATTCAAACAAAAGGCCTGATGTCCCCTTAACTTCGGCCTGGCTGGAGGTAAAAAAAAAAAACACCCCTCGCTGCCTGCACGTTACTGCTGGAAATGGAAAGCAGCCAACGTGCAGGCGCTGCGAACGTGTCCCAGTGTCTTACACCAGGACAAGTTAAGCATATTTCTGTGGGGCCCAACTTCTTGGCAGGGGGGACGGCGTCCACCCTGTGAAAATAGTGGGTGGACGCAGTCTACCTGCGTGTACCCCCGACTCGTGCCCTCCTTGCATCTTACTATGTTATCAGAAATCCAACAAGTTCTTACTGGCTAGAACAAAAGCTCACTCTACTGGAGGTATCGTAGCAACTATTGCTTTATTGAGGAACATCCCCATGGTGAATATCTGATAAGCTGCTACTTAGAGATTAGCTTCTACACTCCATATTTCCCATCACCCATGTGATACTGTGTCGATGGTAAGGGGAGCCTGTATTTCATAAATCCTTATGCAAGGTATTATCCTATGTATAAACCCCCGTAGGATACTGCTCTATTCCCTGACATCTGTGGGAGAACAATAAAACTCCTTAGTGATTGGCTGCAGTAGCCAAAATGATATAACATATGTCCCAGTCCCTTGATACAACAAATTGTATTGGCATATACCTGACACATTACCCCCAAATCCTTGGGAGACAAGTACCACTGGTTATCAGCTGTAGTAGTCAAATTCATCAGACACGTATCCCTGCTGCTCAATAATATACAGTTCGATAACATGTGCATGGCATATCATGCAATACAACCGAAACAAATAACACACACTTGTGTTGAACTCATCATCGTGGAAATTATGCCTGCACAGGTATCTTCATCTTTGGCTAATCACATGCCTGTCCATGGTATCCTACGAGAAATACTAAATGCATATTCTCAAAATTTCAAATGGCACCCTTTCACCTATCGTATCCATGATCACATTTCTTTTTTTTTTTGTTTTTTTTTTGTCCTCATCTGCCAAACAAGCTTCAATATGCAATCTTGTACATTTACACACATTGTGCTGCCTCAGTTGCCAAGACTGGTTGGGGCAGTAATAGAACGGAAAGCTCACCCCTCAGCAACATGTTTCAACCAACAATGATCACTAATTTGCTACCAGACAGGCAATTGCTAAAGTGCAGCCAAGGTACTAAACTTAGCACCATGAAACAAGTAACCCCCGGAATGAGGTTGATGGCATAATCATTGGACCTGGGGAAAAAAAAAAAACCCAGATGTTCAATGAACCCAATTCAGGAGGTGCCAGAAAGATCTTGTATCTGGATTACCAGTTCTAGCCAGGTCTAGCTTAGAGACCAGCAAAGTAGAAGCATACCAGTCATTAATAGAAGGAGATGAAGAATCCTTCAATTTTCTGCATATCTCCCTCCTGGCTAGCAGGATGGCATAAAAAATAAGCTTTTCTGCCAAGGAGGGGACCCCTTGGTAGCAACCAAAATTACTGATGTTAAATCTAGGGTAATGTTAACTCCAACAGAAAGTGAAAGAGTCCTACTAATGGCATCCCAAAATGGGGACAAATGTGGGCAATCAAAGAACATGTGAATGTCAGAAGCAGCCACCAAACCACACTTCGCACAGGCAACACTACTCCCCTCAGTAAATTTAGAAAGACGAAGGGGTGAGTAGTATGCTCGATGAATGGTGAAAAGATGGTTCCTGCGTAACCATGCAGGCTTGACAATATCCCACATCATCTTACAAGACGAATTCCAAAGATGTTGTAAATCGGAATTGATGACGTGTTGAGACCAAAGATCCTCTGGCAGTGAAAAAGTTCCGTCCATTTCCTCCAAGATTAAATTATACCACAGTGAAATTTCCTTCGTGGCAGACGGCTTATCTGCCAAAAGCGTTATAAGATAACTATATGCGCCCAAGGGATATTTAACACCATGTGGAGGTTGAACAGAGTATGCACGAGACCAGCTCAACATCTGAAGATATTTAAGCCTGGAGAAGTGTGGACCAATTTTTGTGCAAAGATAATCCCAGGGTTACAAGGTTACCCCACTCCTCCAGCCCTGCCTCTCTCATAGGTGTAGCTAGTGCATCCCCTAACCATGCTGGACCATCAGGAAGGCCCCACAACGGTGTCCTACTTCCATAGTAACCAACTTTAATTGCTTTAGACATCTGAGCCCACATTCTTGCCATACCCCTTAAAATTTTCAATTTAATTTTTTTGAAAAACTTGGGGTTTCCAAATTTAAAAAGAAACCCTGACTGACTTACACCTTCTACATCCAATAACATTGAATAGAGGGAACCCACTCCAACCCCTACTGGTCTCTTTAATAGAATCCTGGCATGTGAAAGCTGGAAAGCCCAGGCATAAGCCTGGAGATCAGGAGCAGCAAGCCCTCCTTTTTCCCTACGTCTCCTAATTTTTTTCCAGGAGATTCTTGGCAGATGTTTATTCCAAATAAAGGTGCTAATATCCGACTGTAATTTCCTGATAGAGGCGGGATCAAAACATAAAGGTATCGCATTAAACAAAAAAGAAACCTTAGGCAAGATGGACATTTTGACAAGGCTGACCCTGCCCAGTAGGGAGAGTGGAAGATGGGCCCAGGACTGGAGCAACCTACGACAATCCTTTGCAATTTAAAAAAAATTAGTAGTAGTAATCTGATCGAGGTCAGATACAATATCCAAACCTAAGTATCTCATCCGACTCGCCGGCCGGATTTCCGAATCGAAGGTACTTTGATCAATATTCCAGGTCATCATCTCAGTCTTTAGAGCATTAATCTCATATCCAGAGACCATCCCAAACTCCGAAGCCAGCCTGAATATTGCTGGGAGGGCCTCATGCGGATCAGAGGTAAATATGAGAATATCGTCGGCGTAAAGTGCCACCTTTCTCTCCCAGCCCCTCTACGCAAATGCCTTGATGTTAACACTATCCCTCAAAATCTGGGCAAAGGGTTCAGCATATAAATCGAACAGGAGTGGGGAGAGAGGACATCCCTGTCTGGTACCCCTCGAGATGTCAAATGAGTCAGAGAGTATACCATTAACCAAGACACGGGCACTAGGGTTACTATAGAGAAGACTAATCGCCTGACGAAATCTACCTCCCACGCCAAACTTTGCCAAGGCCTCCGACAGATACAACCAATTAACTCTGTCGAAGGCCTTGGTGGCGTCCAGCGTGAGAACCGCCAAGGGCAAAGACTTCAAACATGCCATATCTATTGATCCAATCAAATCAAAAGTTAGTTCAAAAAGCTGTCGCCCCTTAATAAATCCCTTCTGATCGACATGTAAAATGGAAGGAGCGACCAAGGCCAATCTATTTGCAAGAATGGAGGCAAAGATCTTATAGTCTCCATTCAAAACAGAGATTGGCCTATAGGAGCCACAGGCGGTTGGAGACTTCCCTGGTTTCAAAATAACAGTTATGGATGCGTTATCCCATGACACAGGTGGTCGTACTCCATCTAGCAGTATCTGATTGAACAATGTAACCAGGAAAGGAACAAGTTCCTCCTCCAAAGATTTATATATTTCAGCAGGCAGCCCATCAGGCCCAGAGGCCTTGCCTTTCCTGGCATCCCGAATGGCTTTCCTTACCTCCTCTTCCGAGATTTTACTATCTAGCATTGCTGACTGATCAACAGAGAGTTTTGGTAGATCTATTTTCCCAAGCCATTCATTAATCATATCAGTATCCAATTTCTTATCTTCATGATAAATATCTTGATAGTAATCTTTAAATGCTGCTCTAATATCTGCATCAGAAGAAAGAGGGACATTATTGACTTAGATCTGGTTGATGTTGTTACGAACCTGATCAGTTTTTACTTTCCATGCCAATAATTTACCAGCACACTCCCCATACTGAAAATGTGCGATTTTACTGGCCTCCCATCTTTCCTGGAGCCGCCGGTTAAGGATCGAGGTCAGTTGGCCTCTTAGGGTCAATAGTTTAACCCGCAAAGGTGCTAAAACAGCATCTGTGGAAGCCAAGTTGGCATCAATGTCAACCTGTGCACTAGTCAGGTTCGCCTCAACTGAGGCAATAGCCTCTCTATATTCCCTCCTTCTATATGACATCTTACTTGTAATAAGACCCCTCAAAGAGGCTTTAAGTGAGTCCCAGACCACATCAGGTCCAGCAGAACCCACATTCATCTCTAAGAAAGACCTCACTTCAGATTTTAAAAAAGTGACATCTTCAGGGTGAGAAAGTAGAGTACGGTCAAAAGACCAAGTCCTTACTGCATCAGAGGTAGGTACCATAAGTTCCAGGAAAACTGCAGAATGGTCAGATAAATGTAACGGGAAATAACAAATGTCCCTAACTGCGTCGGATAAACTATGGTTAATTAATATAAAATCTATCCTGGACTGGTGATTATATTTATAATTTCTAAAAGACACCCCCTGCTGCTGCCCGGCCCTTAACCTCCAAATATCGATATATCCGTATTGTTTCATCTCATTCAACAAGAAAGATCTTGATTTTGAAGGGACACGGGATCTACTGTTATGAGATTTATCCAGGACTGGATCTAAAACAATGTTGAAGTCGCCAGCTAATATAACTGGTTCCGGGAAGGACAAAAGGTGAGAAAAAATCACTTCCAAAGATGTAGGGTCATCAAGATTGGGACCATAGTATCCAACAATAGTAAAACAGGCACCCATAATTACCACAGAAGCAATAACCCATCTTCCCGCAGGGTCAACTTTAAACTCCAATACCCTGGCCCTAAGCTGCTTTCTGAAAATCAGTGACACACCTCGGGAAGTCATAGATTGTGAGGTTGATATCATGAAATCAATCCATTTATTCTTTTTAACCAAGGTATTGATTTCAGACTGGGTCAAGTGTGTCTCTTGAAGGATGATGACCTGGGCATTAGAGTCCCGGAGATACTGCATCAATATTCTAGCCCTAGGTTTAGTACGGAGCCCATTGACATTCCAAGACATAATCTTTAAACTAGCTATCTCCACTGAACCAGAGCACAACCAGTCTTGCCTTTATAATGCGACCAGATATATACTGACCCACCTCCATGAGAAAACTCGCAGTACAACATGAAAAACTTTTAAAAACCCACAGAAAATAGAAAAGATGGCTGATGAGGAATTTTTAAATTTTGCCTGTGAACCCCCCCCTCCCCCCACCCGCCCTTCACCCTCCCCATGGAGAACCCGTGGTGTATCTAACCGGATCAAGTCCAGTAGATGGCACCCCTACCTCAGGCTCCCGTTACACCCCCCCCGAAACTCACAGCTAAAAGGTAAAGAAAAAAAGGGAAGTGATCCCACCTATGATAGTGTAAAAAAAAAAAAAAAAAAGGGAAAGCAGGAGAAAGCAAGAGAAAAACATACTTTTTTTCCCCCCTGAAATAGAAAAAAAGAAAAGTGATAGATTTTTTTTCTTTTCCTTTCTTTCTCTCTTCCTCTTTCCTTCTAATTTCTTTTCTTAAATATGCTTCAATCCCTGTGAGCGACCATAAGGCTGTAAAAGGACCTAAACTCCAAGAGAAAAAAGCGAGTTAAGTGCTATTACCAGATGACTTATTGCCTATATCCAAAAGGAATTCATCGGCAGCTTCGATTGACCTAATGTTTACCATTTTATTATTATACATGACCTTCAGAGAGGCCGGGAACACCAATTGAGCAGAAGCGCCCAACTTCCTAAAGGACTCCAGCCGCCTTCCAAACTCCCATTGCTTCTCAAGTGTGACCCTACATAGATCAGACCTGATGAGGAAAGTAAACCCCTTACCAGGTAGGGACTTCTGTTTAAGAGCTGCATTCAGTATCTGCTCTTTGAGAGTGTATGTAAGGAAATTAACAAGGATTTTACGCGGCTTTTGCCTTTGCGGGTTCTGTTTGAAGGGTTCCCTATGGACCCTCTGAATGTCGGTTGCTAGCTGCTCCAGGGATTGACCCAGACATAAACCTTCCTTCAAAAGGCAAACAATAAACTGCTTAACATCCGTCCCCTCAGATCCCTCCGGAACATTAAGAATACGAATGTTACATCTTCTTGCGTTATTTTCTAAAACCTCCATCCTGTCCAACAAGGCCTGATCATCTCTCTTAAGTTTAGTAATGTCCTCTTCTGTCTTAACTAGATGTACCGACATTATAGCTAGTTTTTCCTCCAAGACTTCTGTCCTTGTCGACAGCCCATCGATCTTATTATCCAATGACTGGCAGTAATCGCGAATCTCCTTCTGCATAACTGAGGATTGCTCGAACCCCTTTTTTATGTCCTGAGACAAGGCAGTGAGCATCGCAAATAAGGTGGCTGCCGAGATGTTTTCTGGTGTTGCTTCTTCACAAGATGGAATGGAAGGTACAAGAACAGGGACAGATGTTGCCAAGGATAGCTCAAGAGACGGCTCCAATACAGTAGCCCCCCCAGTGGCCTGCGTGATGGATTCAAGAGCACAGGAATCGGAGTGGGTAAGACCACCTTCACTAGCTGCTGCAACGTCGCTCCTCATGTTAGAACTAATAGTTGTTGCCCGGCCTCCCGTCATTTCACAAGACAAAACTCCACTCTTGGGTATAATAATAGGTGGCGAAGGTACGGGGATTCCAGGAGCAACTGAGACAGCTGGCGCTACCTCCCTTACAGTCATCACGGAGTCACCAGGAACCGAAAGGGTTGGCACAACAACTAAAGATGGGGGGGTTGAGAGAGATGATGGAGTTAAAGTAGGGGAAATCAGTTGAGCAGAATCATTTGGTGTGGTCATTGCCTTGGATTCCACAAGGCGCAAGACCTGTGGAACAACTTTGAAGTATGACCGAAGAGATGGTGTAATTTTAGATGTATCCTCGGCTCCAGCAACGGGATTACGTGTTACTTTCCCTCTGGTGTCCTTTGATTTCACCTCCTTGGATAAATAGGAGGAGGTTCTCTTACCAAATTGGGGTGGAATAACGGCACCGGATGAATTAGAGCCGATAACAACCCCCCTCGTAGGCACTCTAGCCTGCTCCTTACCTCGTCCTCGACCAGATTTCCCACCTCTCCCCTTACCTCTGGACGTTTGATAGTGTTGGTGCAAACCTTCAGAATCTTTTAATACCCCACACTGAGGTAAGACTGAGGCTGATTCCTGTGTGCTTGTGTCGCTGTAACCACCCGCTTCCGTCGTAACCGCTTCAGTATTCTCAGCTGTAACCTGAGAAAAGTCTTCCAAATGGTGAACAAGGCTGTCTCCAACACACACAGCACGCACCAAACTGCGCGCTCTCCTGCCGCGCCGCAGCTCCAGGGCGGCTGAGGACCAGGACCATGACCACCGAACCAGTGAACAGCCGACGGAAGAGGAAGAACCGCGGCAGCCAGGAGTATCAGCTGCACCTCCAAGAGTACCAAGGGCGTCACCAGCAGGGATTTTGCTACCGGAGCTGCAAGGCATAGAGAGAAGACAGATCCGCACCAAAGGGAGGAATTAGGACCCAGCAGCAATCGGGCGGCAGGCAGTCAGCAGACCGCAGCCACCGCACGTAGCACACAGAGGAAAACCAGCAAACCCAGCAAGACTCCGAGGAAACTGCCAAAACCGAGGGCACAGACACAGGCACAAAACACCGGTAAGAGATTCAAAACACTGAATTAATGTCCGCCATCGGCAGCCATCGGTAACTCAGATGGGAAAATCAAGGGAGCCAGGGGAAGCGAAGAAACGGGAGCCCGAACTCACGGAGCACCACGGCAGATCAGCCGTCTGCCGCCATGTTCTCCCAACACCTAGGACAGACCCATGATCACATTTCTTATGCACTTTAGATTCCAGATCATCTACAGTAGGGGAATAATTTAAATGAGGAAACAAAACAAAAAGGAATGACTAAATGAGTCCCATGATAAACGAAGCAAAACCTAATCACAATTTTGAGGCTTTATTTCGACAATTGTCATAAAAGCACAAAAAACATATACAACATACATCACAAAACAGTATCAAGAAAACATTTACACTAGGACAATATTAAAAATAGTATTAAATTCCAATAAAGCTCCAAGACAATGATAAAACCATAATAAAAATTATAAAACTCACGTTACAGCATATGTAAGATATCAATATTTAAATTTGACCAACAGCAGAGTATTTTAAGGTACAAGTGTGAATGACCCATGACCATCCCAAAAACTTGGCGACAGCAATAGCTATATTAGGACCACAATCGGAACCCAAAATTCTTAAAGCAGACGTACCGCTCCGTGTGCCCAGGGAAGAGCAAACTGATCTCAGCCATTTACGGCGCGGAACCACGTATAGCGGACATACAAAAAATATGTGAGGGATGGTTTCGTCCTCAACCCTGCAATAGTGGCACTTGCTACTTGTGGATAAATCCCATTTACGTGTGAAAAATTTGGTGGGGAGGGAGCCTATCCTGAATTGGAAATATAATTTCCGATCTAGTGGCTTCTCTATTAGGTCCCAGAACAACTCACAAACGGGCCTGGGTTTAAAGTCCAAGAACCGGCCTGACAAACTATTGACTGTGACCACATTAGATGATGACAAAAATAACATTTCCCAATATTTTTGCTTTAATTCCAACTTGGTAGGGAAGGCAGAGTTCTCTGGGAAATCCCAGAGACACAACAGATCAAGTTTGGCGAGTATGGTTCTAATCTCTTTAAGCCAGCCTATTTTGTGAAAGCGGTCCAGAGCAATCACATCTTTTAAACCCTGTACAAAATGTGAGAGCTCCGGGGTGGACCATAGTCGCCTCCAGTATAAAAGTGGACGTAGCTTTGCCATATCCTCAATTTTCTTCCTGCCTAGATCTAAGCGAAGTGGGGTCATCGGTGTGCTTTGAGGAACCCCAACTAGGCAGCGAAGAAACTTATTCTCTGCCAGGGCTAAACGTCTTAGGTCGCTAAATCCCCATAACTCAGCTCCATATAGAGCTGAGCTCACCACTATGATGTTATAAATTTCTAGGGCCACGGTTACAGGTTTAGTAAGCGACGTTTTGTGTTTCATCAGCAGGGCACCTATATGCTGATGATGTTTTCGAACTGTAAGGTTCAGATGATTTTTCCAGCCCATATCCTTTTGGAGGGAAATGCCTAAATACGTGAAAGTATCCACCTGTTCCAAAGTCACGTTATTTAATAGTATCCTTCCCTTAAAAGACTTATGCTGATTAAGTGACAGAAACTTAGTTTTTGAGGTGTTAATCTCAAGTCCTCTCTGGGTGCAGAAATCGCTAAAAGCGTTCACAGCCTTTTGTAGCCCGCTCGGGGTCCTGGAGATAATCAATGTGTCGTCCGCAAACATGAAGACTGGGACACGAGTTCCCGCCAGGATGGGGGCATCAGATGGCGTTCGGGAGAGGTGCTCTACCACCCCGTTGATGTACAGCGAGAATAGGGTGGGGGCCAACACACATCCCTGTCAACCTCCACGCTCGACTGGGAAGGTGTCAGTAACCTCGCCCTGTGACCCCCATCTAATCCTGGCAAATTTGTCCTCATGTAAGCGGACGAGTATGGTTAGCAATTCCTGCTCAATCCCCATGTCCCCTAGCACTCCCCATAGTTTTCCACGTGGGACTAAATCAAACGCCGACTTAAGGTCAACGAAGACAGCATATAATGAACCTTCCCCCAAGACCACGGTTCTCCAGTAAATTGTAAGAAACCGGAAAACCTGGTCTATGGTGCTGATGCAGGAACGGAACCCAGCTTGGAATGGAGATAACATTTTTGCTTGTTCCGCCCACATTTGAACTTTATTTAGCACCAAGCGGCCCACTACCTTCTGTATGGAATCTATAAGGCTAATGGGCCTATAATTACTTGGGAGAGATTTATCTCCCTTCTTGAATACGGGGATGATCTCCGCTCCCTTCCAAGATGGTGGTACTAGGGACCCATTGGCCACTGCGTTGGCCAAAAAGGCAATATACTGGCTCCAAGTTGATCTGTCACTTAGGAAGACATCAGCTGGAATGCCATCCATTCCAGGAGCCTTCCCTCCCAACACACAATCGAGAGCTGTATCTACATCCTTGGGGGAAAACACCGTGCCTCGGTAAAATTTAACCCCTTCGGTGCTCATGACGGAACGGTTCCGTCATGAGCCACGGTTGAGCTGTGCTCATGACGGAACCGTTCCGTCATGACCACGCCCGCGCAACAAACCGTCAGCACAGCGGCGGAATTTGCGCAGCATGGAAGGGGTTAAAAGGAGTCAAAAATGGAACTTCTCCCAAAGGGCCACTAGCATATTGGGGTTTAAAGAAGGCAAGCCATTGTGTCTGTGCTACATTGTTTTGGGGCTTATCTGGGCACCCACCCCGATCCCAGTTAACAATGTTCCAAAATTGTTTGGAATCTTTTGCTACACAGGCTCTTCTTAAGCCCTGCGACTTGTCATTGTCCCATTCTCTTTTTGCCACTCTTTGCTCCCGCCTGTAGGAATCTCTGGCCTCCCTTACCCAGGAGTGATCTTTAGATTTAAGCGCTTCACACAGTGAGAAACCCTTATTATCGCCAGGGATACCTAGAGATTTGGTAGACAGGTCCGTGATAATGGCCTCCTCCATCCTTGCCTCCGAGGAACAGACGGAGCATAGGTCCTTGATCGTTCCCCCAGTTGAAACGTCTATTGTCGTTCCCTCCCCAACAGCACCTACCTTGGGCAGGCGCACAAGAAGGGGGGGTCTGTTACCAGCCACGAAAAAGCAACAACTGGGAAAGGTCTCTAAAGTTGGGCCGGCTCCTTCATCATGGCCCGAGGTTCTATCTAAAAAACTCTGGGCAAGTATCAAAGAGAAAATGGACTCTATTATGGCCCCTTGGATTAGCAGACTGGACTCTCTAGTTGATACGGTTACAGTGCTAGAACAAAAGATTAACCGCATTTTTCCATCTGCTCAACCCTTTATAGATCCTTTGGTTACTTCTAGTGCCCCTGAACAGCCGGTGTTGCTAGGGGCTACATCGACCACGGAGCCTTCTCTTACCACGGAGCCTTCTCTTACCAGCAACGCCCCATTTTTACCACCTATAGTGAGCTGTTCCAGCGACGTCCCAGAACCTAACTGTCCTGTTCGAGAACATAATCCCCCAAATGTTCTTGCCGCTAATTTAGTCTCCACAAATATTGCTCCACAACCCGATACTGGGATCTTCCGCGAACCAATTCCAGGAAAAAGGTTCACACTAGTAAAGGAAGCCTCGCCCCTGGTTCTTGTCCTCGCTAATGTCCCTCCCCTGAGACCAGACCAAATAGAGTCATCAACCACCCTGATGGACAAAGCCTTACATTGGTTAACTAACAATATGAACATTAATGAACGGGGTGGTTTTCAACTAGCTAAAGAGATCATCATGGCCAGACGTGTTCCATGGGTGGGCGTTGGCGTGAAGAAGTTCAAAGGGGATTGTATTGTTGTTAACTTTTCTAGTGTGAATGTGCTCCCTAATATACTTGCTAACTTGTTGCCCCCCCAGAAGAGGCCCCCTGGTATAATTCCTTTAACGTTGGGTTTCTTTCAATCTAGTTCCTTAAGGACAAACATAAGCTTTAAGCTTCCTTGTATACAGAATGGTCTGCCATACAGGAGGATATTACCAAGGTATGCTAGTGAACTTAGTTTAGATAATAGATTCACAGCTCTCACTTATCTGGAGGAGTGCGATTGACCCAGGGAGGTTGGCAGGGTGCTAGTATTGGATCCCCCTGTAAGAACTTCACAGACCAAAGTTCTGTTAAAAAACCCACCTAGTAGTAGTTCTTCACCCATCCTTCTATTGGATAATAGGAACTTAGTCTCATTAATACACTCGGGTCATAATTCAGGTCGTGAGATTACTAGTCCCCCCATGCTAGTAAGTGAAAATCCTTCCCCCACTAATACTAGTGGAGAAGGTAAATTGTCTGTATTATCCTGGAACATTGCAGGTATTGGGCAAAAATTTGTGTCTGAGGACTGGGGTAATTTTATAGACAAATACGATATCTGTCTGTTACAAGAGACTTGGGCAGTGGATCCCGTTTTCCGGGTGGGGTATCTTAATTTTTACATCCCCGCCATTAAAAAAAGTCAAGGGCGACCCGCTGGTGGCCTGGTGGTATGGGTCCGCCAAAACCTATGCTGTGACATTGTTTCCATCCAATCCTCGAATAGTGACATCCTAGCTATCAAACTCACCTGGCCTCATGGGCTAACACTGGCCATATTTAATGTTTATGCTAGAGGCTGTAGGGGTGGTCAGAGGTAGTAGCCGCCTTAGATACCCAGCTGGATGCCCTCCCTGACACTATTTCATCAATTGTGGGGGGAGATTTCAACACCACTTTTGAACCACTAGGGGTCGAGGAGCAGGAGATAGCAGCGGAGCAGGATTTGACATGTGGCATCCCAAAGCTTGAGATCCCAGCCGCCAAAAGATGGACTGATGCTGCCATCCAACTAAAAGTATTGTGTCTAGAAAGAGGCCTTAGAGCTGCTAATGGGCGCACTAGATCGGACCCATTGGGAGCTAACACTTTTGATAACGGACGCAGTTGCAGCCGGATCGACTACCTACTGGTAAACTTAAGACTTTGGCGGTACCTAGAGGATATGGAGATTGTATGGCGTATGGAAAACGATCACAACCCTCTCTGTTCGGGTTTCTTAATATTACCCACGGAGAGGGTAGTGAACTCGACAGAGGGTCTCATATCATGTAACCTGGTACTATCTAAATACAAGCGCCAATTAAAATGGAACAAGATTTGCGAACACCCTATAAAGCTGGCCGCTCTTAAAACAGAGGTTGCGAAACAAATGGCCTTTATAGGGTCTAGAGCCACTAGTCCAGATTTCCCATCAATTATGTCAAAAAAAAAAAAACTAATCACCAAATTGTCTGCTCTTCTAAAACCAACTACAGTTACTCTGGAACCCTGTTCGGACAAACAGGGAGGGAAGCTTCATACAAGAGAGTCCAAAACTTCGAACCACATTTTCACAAATGTACTGATGACTCCTCATCGATATTCTTGCCTGCGGGGTCATGCTGCCTGCTTCTAAAATAAAACTATATTCCAACCTCCTCAAAGTACTGAATCTGTTCTCACCCCAGGGTGTTGGGTACAGTGTCCAGGCCAAAAAACTTGGCTAGCTCCCAGTCACCCTCATGTTGCTCTTTAAAATATTTGGCTGTGCTGTATGTTGTGTCATTATTTATGATAGCTTGCTAATGCTCAAGGATACGCTTTTTCACTGGAAAAATGGTAGATCCCATATACCGCTTTCTGCACAGGCAAACAATGGTATATATGACATAATATGTATTACAAGTGATAAACTTAGTTATCTTCCATGTTTGTATACCTGTTAGTGTCACCTGCTCCACGTTGTTACTGAATTTGCAGGCTTTACAACGACTGCAGGTTTTAAAACCCTTCCATCGGTAGCCACATGCCCTCCTTGGGTTGTCATCTGCTTTTTGGGGGGATTCATACAAAGTCCATCTTCTACTGATCTGGTTAGCTCATTTATTAGCCATACTTAGATGTTTCTCTGAATATCCTCTAGATCTAAATCTCTTTTTCATTTGTTCATGGAATTCAGTGTAATCTTTCTCTGAGCTGCAATTATCTATACAGGCTACGCCATCTGAAATAGGTAGCGTGAATTCTGGGGGCATGGATAACCAAATTGCAGTAAGTACATTTTCCTTCTAAATCCACACATGGTAGGGATTTTTGATGGGGAGACGAGCCACAAGACGGGCCAGAGAGAAGAGAGGTCATAAGAAGTACATGTGATGCCCCCAAACATCCTGTATGTTTAAAAGTCGGTCGCTTTGGAACCAGTGGTGGAAGAGGTCTCTCAACTGGTTGAAATGTTCATAAATCTATCATGCTCATTATTAAGACCACCCATCCAATCTCATGCGAGACAACCCATCACGTGGAATTTTGCTAGTTGATTTAATCTCTCAGAAACCACTATAGCCATCTTTTCTTCATAACGGATACTAAAATCTTAATGTTAGAGTTCTCATTGAGAGCTTAGATGATGGCTAACAGGTCTGTAGGGAATGTTGCCATGAACTTAAATATATCTCTAGGAATTACAGAAAACCTAGATAGAGAATATTGGCCTTATTTAAAGTTTGGCGGACAGGATACTCCATGAAAACATGGTAGACATCCCTTCTGCCGTGTTACAAGTGCCAAAGGATATAATGCATTTGTAATAGGGTGGACAGGACATCTGTCAAGTTTGTGACAGAGCCTGCCTGCCAAACTCTAAATAAGGCCTTATGTCTTTAATAAAAGCCAGTGAAGAGAATCCAGCAGCGATTTGGTATTACAGAATTTAGGAGGATTGCTTTTGAATTCCTTGGATCCGTTATAAAGGTTAATTTGGAAGTTCCAAATAAAAGAGAATCTCGTTTAGACCGGAGACAGTTAATGCATGTATGGGTTGCGGCTTAACATCTTACATTAGATTGGGGAAACATTTCCTTAAACGCCAAAGCTGGCAAAAGCAGGTAACCACCATAACTGAAATCTGATGGATAATGCTTAACTCTGCACCAAAGTGATATCCCTAATTTCTTCTAGTGTATATATGTGTAGATTCGCTACCTTCCCTTGATACAGCAGTTGGTTTAGACCATTCAGTGGTCGGATTGCATGTCTCAGTGTTACTTTTCATTAGCCTTTATCCTTCCCAAGATACTAACTGCAGAAGTGGAGTCGAAGGCGTACTGACGATGCCCTACCGGAGCTATGTTAATCTTATTTATTGCCCAACTTCTATTTCTAGTTCCTCTTATGACTACCTTCCTCTCCTATCCTGTGTGTCTGCCCAAGACGTCTCTGATCCTAAGTGGTGCTGCACTTGATACTTTAGAGAATTAGTTTTCTCTTTCTATGGAATGTGAGCTCTAGTGTAATTGAACATCACTGAAAAATTATATCTTTATCCCCTCCTTCTGTGCTTCACTGCAAGTTCATTTACAATTTACCACATCTTACCCAGTTTGCCAGTTGTATTTGACTGTACAAAAAGGGTCGTCATGTGTTGTTCAGCCTGTTTAGGATTCATCTGTATGGTCGAGTATGGAAGAGTTTACTAAACACCACGTTTCCAGCATTTATCTGCAGAGTTCAGTCCCGTGAACTGGACTGTTAGGAAGACGTTGTAGGGTTAACTATTAGTATGCAGTTCTTTGCTTGTTTCACATAACTTGGTGATCTAACCAGCTTTAGGCTGATGGTTAATTCACTCTTCATGTGCCCAGCTCCAAGAAATACCCTTTGTGTTAACATTAAGCACTCACCAGTTCCCAGTGAGCAAGTATACTACAGTCACAGTTGTCTCGCAGTGGCCCTTACTTAACGTTTTTATGCAAAATCCTATCAAAGAATTGAAGAGGCCCCAACCATACCTCTGTGAATAAATGACGGTCCACTTGCACATGCTCCTCGACTTGGTTTCACATTTGGAATGTTCATTGACATCAGCCAAGGCACCATGCAGCACGTTTTACCTTTCTTATTAGATATTTGTTTTTGGTCTGGCCACTCCAATGAACTTTAGTGATGTATCTTTTTCTCCTTGCTAATAGGAGATGTATTGTCCTTTTGAAAGAAAATGCCAGCCTTGTGTCCATTGCAGCAGTAGGATGTTTAGGTTTCTCAGAATTTTGCAAAACCGTGGAATTTAAGGCGGCCAACCTGCATATGGAAAAAAATGACTTAGGAAAAGTGACTGAAAGCAAATCACTCTTATAGCCTAGAGTTTTGCAAGTAGAGAGGTCTTCCGGACCCCATTCATCTATTTCCTGCGATACCCTAACCAATACGACAGTGCAGGTGGGTCAGTGGTTGAACACCTGTGATCAGATCTGTGTACGACTTTAACCTCAAAGGATCAAATCTTGGTGCGTCCCCTTTGCCCATCCAGACCTGATAAAATAAGTACTATAATTGTGGGCTTTACAGTGCTTCACAGCTGCAGCTTTTGGCAGAAAAATATAGAAATACTTAATTCCCTGACTCCTAATTATGCTTTCTTAGGCTTGGACTTGCACTTGGAGAGAAGTATTCTATGTAATAGTTTTACAGTGACCAAAGTAACGTGGAAAAAACAAAAAGAAACGTGGAAAGAGGTAACGTCATGGGGAGAGGTTATGGTGTTTGTGCAAGAGCGCAATAATAGGGGACAATGGTAAAAATAGAATAAACAAGCATTGGCATAGCCAATCGGGTCTCGCCTTTGGGACCTTGTGTTTAGCCATTCAACGGTTGATGTTGTTGCACCAAGGATATTGTGCTGCATAACTAAATACTTACAAGGTCCCAAAAGCGAGACCTTTTGGCTATGGACAAGTCATGAATAGATACACAGAAAATAGCGTTGTCTATACATTGTTGTTTTGAATAGTTTCAACATCAGTTGGTAAAGAGAAGCCTTTAAGTGCATAGCTGCCAAGGTTTCATATTGCTATGTGTGATATTTTCATAATTTTATTGTAATTATGAATCCGCTGCCACAGGCGTTTGCCCCAGTTTTAAAGTCTTATTAGAGTTTCTCATTGCTCAAATAGGTGTAATCACTAATATGTAAATGTTTCCCTCATCTTCATTGCTTGAATTTTGCTCGCAAAAAAGGTGTCACTTATAGTCGTTGAAATGTCACTTACAATTACACTTTAATTATGAAAATGTCACACACAGCCATCTGAAACATTGGCAGCTATGGGTATCACAAACAAACGCTCACAGAACGTACATCAGGCTTGGGTACAAAGGCATGCAGCAAGGTTAGAATGGCATGCAAGGAGTACACAGCAGGCACTTACTGGCTCTGTTGCGTCTGCAATATCTGGGCCTCTCCAAGAACAAAGGGAAAAAAAGATTTCATTTGCATTCATGAGAACAGCACCAATAAGATTCGGCATGAAGGCAAATACATTCAGAAAAAGAAACCCACGTACGAGCAGTAGCATATTGTTCTCCTCTTTGAAGCACAGCACACTGTGCCACATACGTAACCTAATTATAACAGTCTTATTTTTGTTTTACTTAACTCCGGGACAGCTCCTGATAGCACCGGTTCTTCCTGAGCAGTGAGGCGCTCATCAGGTGCAGATCGTGGCTCATTGTGCTGCTCTGCCCAGGTCTAGCTCTAATGTCTGACCAAAATCTGATTGTCCTAGTCCGTTCAACAGGGAGTACGAGTGAACTTCAGGAGTTACCTCCACCCCACGGGAAGGCTCTGGGCACCCGAGTTCCCACTTAATTAGGAGTTCGGCCCTCGGGATGCCGCAGTGTCAGCAGGACTCGTATTGAGTGCTGGCCTCGAATGATCTGCTTGTGTGAGTGACTGTTTACTAGAATGGGGTGTGATGGCTGTCGGTCACACCTCAAACACACTGCAAAGTATTGCCTCTAATGTGCCATGGTCAGGGCCACCCTCTGGTGTAAGTGGCGGGCAAGCGGGCTCTGTCTGGTGGAACGAAAGGGGGGGGGCTAGGGAATGGCCTTGGTTATAGCTCATAGAGCTATCAGATATGGGGTATGAAGCACTATGTGAAAACAAATAAACATAATTAAGTGCAGGGCCAGAGAAAAGTGGCCCGCTGAAGTATTGGACAGGGGTGAAGGCTGCAGGGGCTCAAAGGAAAAACAGAAAGCGCCGCAGTGCTTCCGAGGATGAGGGGAACCCCACAGGAATGTGTGAGAAAGGGATAGCGTCACAGTGTGTGCGGGAGGAGGCCACAGCGATGCAGTGGTGCACGGCCTAAGGAGTGTGGCCAAAGCTGTGCAGCCCGCGAGGGAAGAGAGCCACAGAAGTGCACATCACGGACAGTGCCGGCATGATGGAAACTGGTGGCCATGTCAGGAGTGGGTCCCAGTGGTGCACTGCCCATGAAAAATAGGCTGCTCTGGTGCAAATAGACACAGAAACGGTAAACAAAGAAAGTATACGGGTGGCGAACAACGCAAAGGACGCAGGGAAATAGCCATAGTGGCGCAGAGGGCATCTTCAGCATTTCTACTATCTAGAAGTGCATAGTTATTATAAAAAGCAAGCCATATATACAAAACGAGCCCTTAACTATACATTAATGACCACAGTTACAGACGCATTGCATTGCCTTGGAAGCTAACATATACCTCAGGAAGGGGCACGTGTACCCGCTCCTGTGTACTTTGTTAGGCGTTTATCACAAGGAATTAAAAACTGACTGTTCCTGGGTCGGACATTGCGCTGAGGTTCAGCACCGACGTTCTGTCATCACAGGAGTCCAAACCCACGTGAGAGGCTCTTGAAATATGTCTCCGTGCAGGGGGCGTGGCGAAGCCAGAGGTAAGGAAGTCACGGACAGCTAAGTGTTGGGCAGTATAAGGGGTGCTTCAGCGCTTAGAAGGGGGCTTGTGCTAGCGTGGGAGGCTAAACGGACACCAGGAGCAGCCAGCTAAATGGAGCAATGTCATCTTCAGCCCAGACCCGTAGAAGAATTTGAAGACCAGGCCAACATCAGCCTGGATGTCACATCTCTCGCCCGCTTTTGGGAATATTTGCCTATGCAGGAGCGTACCAAACCCCAGCGAGCGCGGGAACAGGCTTGCAGGCCACAGCGCTCCAGCAGCAGTGGAGCTCAGGTGCGTCTGTGAAAGTGAAAGCGACCGCGCTGCGTTAATTAGTAACATGATTCAGGAATGCAGCTGGCACCCTGCGCGCCGCTGCTCGCTCCCGAGACCCAAACGCCATGGGATTGAACGTTTAGAGAAAAGGCGGGACATGCGTTGAAAGCCACACGCAAAGGCCAATAGAATGTGTGGGATTTGCCAGACCCACACGGAGAAGTCCCCGGAAAGTTTGGAGTGCTTACAAGAAGCCTCCCCATTGAGCAGCGCATGCGCGCTGCGCTAGGCTCGACCTAAAAAAGGGGAGGAGGAATAAGAGCGAGAAATTTTTAAATAGGGAAGAAAAACATCATAACATTCAGCAATTTTGCAAGTAGTAACAATTTTGCCCATTGTAATAATCACAACACAGTCATATTAAATTATGCCAGTTGGCTAATCAACAGGTTGTACATCACTTGGTATCCAGTTTATCGTATTCACTATTGGGATCAAAAATGGCCTCTGAAAGTAATAGGCATATGCTCCATCATTAAGTAATAGCATTGAGAGAGAGTGAGAGAACATCATATAATTAAATTGCATTCCTTTTAAACAATTACCTTTACGCAATAAGGATAGCAAATATCATATGTCCCAGAGATTTAACAGAAAGATTATAATGGGAGTATGTTCATTGTTGTTGCTGAAGGGTTATTGCCAGCAAGAGAGAAGTTGAGCACACTTACCAGGGAATCTGGTTGTGGACATACGATCAATGGAGAGATATGGAAGTGAGACAAATTGTGAAAGACCAACGCTATGAATGGGTGGTACCCTAGGTGGCGTTTGAAAGAAGTGCCGATGGGACAACAGAGATTAAGTTAGTGCGTCCGGTAGTTAGTAGTGGGCCTAATGTTAGATTGCCTATTCTGAAAAGGACCAAGTCTCAGGGCCACATAGGGAACAGAGGGTGTAGGGCATAGAGCTGAGCAAAAGAATGAGCCATGGCGTGTCCGCAAACAGAATTATCTTGAGGTACATCCAAAGACACGTATGATCTGCGTTTTAAAATCATATTTTTTACCATTGCCCCCTATTATTGCGCCTTTGCACAAACCCCCTAACCTCTCCCCATGTTTCTTTTTTCTTTTTTCCACGTTTCTTTGGTCACCGTTCACATTCTCGGTCTTACCAAACATGATACATGCACTGAAATTTGTCAGCCTTGATAAAGCCCTCGGCCTGTCGGCCACTGGGCGAAACATGTCGGCTGTTTTTCTTCATTTTGTTTTTATGTATCTCTGGATTAAGAAATAAAACGGCAAATTATGCACTGAATAGGACTTTGGGAATCATTATAAGGGATGTTATTATTGATCATAAGGCACAGACCTCCTCCCCACCCCAGGTCAAATTTCTTCTTCCATAACAGTGGCTTTTGGGTGTAGCCATTTGGAAGGCGTGTGCCAACCACAATATTTGACTTCTTTGGCATGAACCCTAGCACTATCCACCCATTGCCTACAAAATACATATGTAGTAGTTTTACCACCAAGAAATTTTAAAAATATTAGTGAGTGCGTTTTTCTGTGTAATGTATTCATGAATTGAGCCATATAAAAACAATCGGAATCTATGTATATATTGTTAAGAGCCCAATTCTGCTCACGTTTTTGAGTCCCATTTGTTTGTCAATGGGCACAGGAACCTAAATGTGCTGTAGGACAGTGATGACCTCCTCGTTTCCACCCCTGGAATCAGGCCACCTGAATCATGAATTCATATTATCAGTAGCTCGGCTGTGTGTTTTGGTTTGGTTTATTTGTATTCTGTCGGAGAACATTTTCTCTGCTGAGGATCAAACTGAAAGAGTACTTGAAGACCTCATGTAAACAAGCATTTACAATGCAATGGTCTCGGCATTGTTAAAGTTAGAGCTATTGGCATTGCTCATGACATTATTTATGTTTTTGTTTTTAAAACATTTAAAGAAACGGCATTGTTATTTACAATGTCAATAGCTTAATCACTCTCAAATGCGAGACCTATTGCATGTGCACCCACACACAGAGCCACACACACAAAGCCACCCACACACACACAGCAACCCATACAGAGCCACTCACATAGAACAACCCACACACAAATAGAGCCGCCCACAGAGCCACCTACACACACACAGTTACCCACACACAGACAGAGGCACCACGCATAGAGCCACCTACAAAAAAGCCACCCACACAGAGCCACACACATAGAGCCTCCCACACACACACAGAGCCTCCCACACACACACAGCCACCAACACACACACAGAGCCACCCACACACACACAGAGCCACCAACACACACACAGAGCCACACACACAGAGCCACACACACACAGCCACACACACACACACACACACACAGCCACACACCCACATACAGAACCACACACACACATAGAGAGACACACACATAGATCTAGACACATACACATTGATCTTGGGAGCCAAAGCAGAAGTGGCACCCACTTCACCTCCCGTTCAAATGTTCTCAACACAAACTAAATTGTTGCTGCTAAAGATCAGGAATTTAGTTGCTGACTCACCTGGGCATTCTCCAAAATAAATTGACACCGGGACACCGAGGGTCTCACTTAACCAGGACAGGAGCATAGGGTGGGGGGGAGAGCCCAGGAGAAGGGAGAGGCCGAGAGTATGCAGCAGCGCTGAGGCGAGAGAGGGCGAGGGGACAAATCACCCAAGCGGCAGGCCGCAGATTCTCCCGGAGCAGGCCCATCCGTCAGAGCTGCGCGTCACGTCACGGTGTAGCTTCGGCCCACCATGAACACCACCATCTTTAGCCTGAGGAGAGGGAGCGAGCGCCAGGGGGAGTAGAGCGAACAGCGCTAGCCGGAGAGGACAGGGGGAGGAGACCAGAGCAGCAACCGGACACAGGGGCACCGAGGGAGCCGAGAGCAGGGGGAGGGACGAGCACCAGCCGGGCCGTGGACGGGGATGACGCCATGAACACCACCATCTTTCTCCGAGGTCAAGCAGAAATGCCCGGAGAAACGCAGCGTCCTTTTCGGATTCGGGGGCGTGTTTTTCTTTCTCTCCTCTTCCCATTGGCTGGAATGTTTACATTCCAGAGGAGAGAAAGAAACTAAAAAACACGCCCCCGAATCCGAAAAAGACGGGGCTTAAATGGACAGACCCCCCTCTCCTCCAATGGCTGGCCTCCGTTTAGGAAGCCAGCCAATGGAGAAGAGGGGCGTGTTCAAGCCCCACACTAAAACATAAGATCTCGCCGGCGAGACTGCGCAAGCGCAGCCTACACAGGCCGAGACCTAAAATCACAATAATAGTTTTAGCATACTTTCAGGCCATGGTTATGTCACTCGAACACTGCAAAAGGGGTATCTCTAGTTAGTTTATTGAGATGATTGGGAACATCTTACTTTAAATGATAATCTGCTTGTTGCGCCTACAAAGTTGACTAAATGTTTTTCTTGATTCAGAGCCTAACGATGAGAGCGGCGCTAACGTGGATGCCTCGAAAATGTGGAGGGATGACCGCGAGCAGTTCAACAAAATCGCCAGTCAGATTGTGCAGAAGTCCCTTGGCCTCTGAGAAAAGGAAGCAGAGGGAGAATGAAGAAGCGTACGTGTGACCTGCATGCACAGAGACAGACAGACGGATGCACATACAGTGTTAATACACTTCAACAGACGCCGTTGCCACAGTGCTCTGTGCTAGCACCAAAAACAAAAAACACACTTTGCTAAATCCTTCTCAGAGTTTATGTGCTTTTGCTGGGTTCCTTTCTTTTGTGTGGGGTTTTGTTTGATATGTAGTAGATTACATTCTTTAGGAATTATGTTGCCATTGAAAGGCGAGCTTCTTTCAGGCATGTAATGTGTATATTTTTCTCTTTTTTGCCATGACTGAATAGGAACATGCTAACTGTTCCTGTCCTGGAGTTAAGAGAGTAACTGCTTCCATGTTCCTCTGACCGTTACTTAAAGGGAGGTTGAGAAAGTAATATGGATTTTGGGGTTTGGTGGAGCTGGCATTCACAGCCTGTACCGGTAAGTAAGTGGAAGAAGGAACAAAAATAACAGCATACACTGCCTCTACGGGTAGTTGGAAGGACAAAAACAGCGTACACAGCCTCTTCGGGTAGGTGGAAGTCAAAAAATAACCATTGCGAAAAGTATGTTTGACTCTCTTGTAGCTTGGGCCATTTGCTGAATCAAGTTTTTGAAGGCAGCTCAGCACAGTCGCTGTTGGGGAAGGAAATACATGATGTTAGGTTTTTGGGTGGACTTAGGCGCAGGTGGCTCTGAGCACTAGTAGTAACCCGGTGCCATTTTGCTGTGGGAACATTATAGAAGTCCTGCGCACTGGTTTCTAAGTGCACAATTATCACAGAAGCGTTCATGTGTATATGTGAGCCTGTAGGTAGTGAAAGAAAGCTGTCATTTCCCATCAAGTCCCGACACTAATGAGATTAAGGTTTAAAAGAAGGCCTTTTCATACTAAGCATGTTTATTGACAGGGTAAAAACAATCATCCTCTGTGCCCCTATGTGCATACATGACATAGAGTGTGTATTTTACGGTCGGATGCGGAGCTCCTCTACTTATTGGGTTCATCTTACATAAAGTTGTGGAAAAGTGTTTATATGTAAATAGCATTATCACACTTCTGTTACTGATATTTTTGACAGTCCTTTTTTCTTCAAGCGTAACAAGCAGTTTCAGGAGATGTGTTCTGCACAAAACAACTAAAATATTGTTTGCTGCTCCTTTTTCTGTAGTCATGGTAATTCTGTTGATTTTTTATGACAAATTTGCTATATTGTCCCATTTTAATGATTTAAAAAAAAAAAATCATTGCCCTTTAATGATCGATTAAAAATAATAAGCTTGGATCTCAGTGCCTGGATACCCTCGTGGGTAATGCTATGCGCTTTATTATTCCTATTTGAATGTTCTCTATTTTCTCGTAACTGGTCACAGAATTCTTTGAAGAATTACCTGCCCCCATTTTATAAGTCAAGCTGGGATCCACTTACACACACTTTCTTGTTCTAGCCATGGCAAGCAGAAGGAACCTGTTTTGTGAAGCAATGGTGGGTAGAGAGGAAGGTAGAATTGAACCGAAGGGGGGCGGGGGCACTGGGTTCTAACAAGGCATGTGGTCTTATCTAAGAAATTCTTTATCTCACGCTCTCCCTCCAAAAACTGACATCAAATTATTGTTGTGCTACAGCAGTATGTGGTGGTGTGCATTCAATGTCCTACATTCTAGCTTCAAAAGAAGAGGCAGAGTAAGAACAAAATGCAGTTTGTCAGTTATCGAATCTTCTCACTTTTAAACAGGTATTAACCACGTCTGCTGTATGCGCTGTATTGAACCTCCGACTTTGTATTATAAGTTGCCCATTTTGTAGAACAGAAGATGGTTCTGCTGTTATACTCTGTGAGGGGCAACCGCATGACTCTTCTGCCACTGCCATGAGATACGTTTTGTGAGTCACCCCTTCTAAGCAACCAATTTCTTTTTCAAGACTGAAAAGCATGTCTTTAAAAATACATATATTTTTATTGAGAGCAAGGAGAGCAAAATAAACGGTATTGTACCTGATTAGTATTACAAAGCAAAGGTACTTCTTGAAGGCAAACGCATTCAATGTATGTAATGCACATTTTGTGGTCTATTGTTACTATGGCTGAGATCTCGCATGTCCTGTAGTTTTATGCTTCAACAGGAGTGCTTGTACACTCAACCTCACTTCTGACTGAGGTCTTTCAGAAGGAAGAACTGGGTATGGTCCCTCTAGTCTAAGTATTTTTACTCCTGTCTATTTATTCTAAGATGCTCTGCGTTTCTTTCTGGTGCAGCATAACCTCCTGTATGGAAATAAAGTGATGTAAATATAATTTCTGCTCAAGTAAAAGCATTGGTGTCATTCTTTCATTTGTTGATGGCATGTTCAGTGTAGAATGCCATGTCTTGGGCATTTGAGCTCTTTGTCCGGAATGTGGGATGTTCTGAATGAGGAAACAGGTTTGGCAGAGGGCAGTTGTACAGGATTGTAAATATAATATGTTTTACTAGTTATTACCATCGTGACTTGGTTACCCCAACAAGCCTAGATTAAGATCGCCTTCTGATCTCGTTTGATGCGCCCCCTGGCACACCACTTCTAACTTGCTTCTGGTGTATGTCATTGCACCCTGACTACACCACCTGCAGTCTAGTGGCCACTGCTGTAGCCCGTTAACAGCCCAGAGCCTCTTCCCATCTCAAATGCTGCATCACCCAGCCTGCCCTTTCTTGTATTACACTCCGTAGCTCTTCTGGGCCTTTGAGCCCTAGATCCTATGACTCAGCTGCAGCCAGGGATCATCTTTGGCCTGTAGCTCACCAGCAGACCTGTCCTAGCCCCGCAGCACACAGGTGATTCCGTGTCCGGTGCAGCTGCGCCTTCTTTTCCCCTTTGAGTTCAGGTACCACACTTACACTGCCCTTGTACCTTACTGACATCACAGATTTAATTAAACTGAAATGTTACCTAAACATTTGAAATACATTAATATAAAGGTCATTAAACTAATACATTGGAATGGGACAAGACTAGAGATGGACGGTAGTCCATTGTAAAAGCACAACGAAAGGCAGCTAACATTCTGTTGGTGCAATAAAAAAACACATTGCTTTTGTGCCAGCGCATAGAGCTTCACTTGACTGGAAACCACATACGGAAACAACTCGCCGGCCTGTCAGGAATGCCAATGTCCCCTACATCAGTTACCAATGACATTAAAATTATTAACCCGATATATAGTGTCCCAAAACTCCAGTTAGTGGCCAGCAGAACAAGCCAGGCTCACGTCATTTACTAAATCTTCACAAAAAGTTTAAAACAAAGTCACATAAATCGTCTCTTTTCTCAAGGAGACCTCTACATTAAAATCCATTTCTGATTTCAAGATGTTCAACCTGGGTCGCTCACATCGCATCTTTTTTAATGCTTCCTCACTTGCCGCAACAAAAGTGGTGCTGGTATCAAGAATACGCCTCTAGAGTAGCTAAAGTCATTCCTTCAGAATGAGGCCAATCCAATAATGTGACCAACCTTGTTAAGGATCACAAACACCACCATTGGACCATCACAAGTCTGTCGTTCCAGATCTACTTGATCACTCTAGTCCATATACTCTTCTACTACAGCTTAGGCTCACAAAGGCAAACTGACACCATCCAAACCCACATGAAGATTCAATATGAGTCTTGATTATATCAACATGCTACAGAAAGCTGGCCCCACGCCCAACAACCAATGCACTGTAGTTTTCCCTATCTCAGCACATACAAAACCAATATTTAGCTTCTAGGTCCGCAGGATGTGTTCTCAACGTTGATTTCTACATTGCAGCTCAAATGAGTGTCACCAAAAGCACATTTTCTCACCCAAGACGTGTATGTGGGGGATCACTTCCTCTGGGAGATAATAGTCTTTTTAACTGTCCTAATTTCTTTGTGTTTTTTTCCTGCAGGTTTTTCACTTATGTACGTCTCATCTTTAGAAAGGAGCACAGACTCAATTACTTCTTGTTTATGAAAGGGAGGTAATCATACCAGGGCTATTCATGTTACATACAACTCAATATTGTTGTACATTGAAGCCAACACCAAAATAGTAAGACACAATACAATTAAGACATTTTTGTCAAGAGTTTTTAAATGTTGATGTATATAACTCTTCTTGTCCTCAAATTACAGTTAGCCAACCAGTGTTTTGCCCTGTACTGACACGGAGGCCCAAGGCTTTTTCAAGGCCGTACATCAACTTGGACAACAGAAAAAGGGGCCAAACCAAGAAACAACAACAATAAACAAAAACATACTGTTAAATTATAGCGATTCTAATGCACGTGATAAGGTGTGAGCCCACACTCTGCAGAACATGCAATGTACCTACTTAATAAAGATAAGTATAGCATGTGGATTATAGACAGAATCCTTTAGAAAGACCTCACAGTCACTATATGGTATTAAAAGCAATAGCAGAATGTATCTAGAATGCAGTGACATGCATTTCAAAATTACATGCACCTAAATATCTACTGAAACAGAAGGCGCTCCCAGACAATAGTGATGCAGCCAGTGCATGTGGTGAAAGTGAGCATGCGCGTATAAAGAACTGCCTAAAAAATATTGTCTCCCCACACTGTAATCAGGAAAAGATATTGCAATTGACCTAACCATTTAATTCCAAAACAATTCAGTGTATGAAAATAGTTGCCATTCTAAACCCTCTACATTATAGCATATCAAATCAGGTCTTCATCAGGACAAAGAAGTGGATGCACCTTTAGATAGAAACTGCCAGACTGCCAAAAAAGAATTTATAAATTGGTGATATTACAAATTTTCAACATGCATTAAAGAGCACAAACACTGTGCAGAGGACTACTTTACGGCCAAAAGAGGGATAAATCGCCTTGCTGATAACCTATTTGATTGCTTTCACAGGCTAGGGTCAACAGTTTTTAGCACCATCTCATTCGGATCAGCCTTTGTGCAGAAACAAGCAGATAAGGATGTCCTTCTCAGTCCTCAGGCACACTTAGTCTGTTAAAGCAAAGGAGGCTTATAAATAGTGGAAACTGTAGGAGGCACCGGCAACTGCCAAGGTAGCTCCCCAGTAAGGACCTCCACAATCCTGTTGTAAAGGCCCTGTGTCACCAGGGGCACCCCATACCCAATAACAGTCTCTGGTCCAACTTCTGAGGCTTGAGGATCAGCCAGTCTCCCTGCATCAACCGACACTGGTCAGGTACTAGCTCCAACCTTTACCCTAGTCATACCTGCTGCTCCAGGGTTGCACAATTTGGCCTTTGAGTCACTTGAGAGACCCTTTTCTAGCCAGAAGGTGTTCCTGAAAGAGCCGAATACCAACCAGGACACCTGTATTATTGATCACCAGGATCTGCAACCAACTTGATGCCAACGTGCAGTTATAGCTGTGTATTGTAGGCACTGCCCATTGTAGCACTGGCACCAGTGTTGAACAATGAAGGCTTTTCGACCATAGCGCCTGCAGTGTGCCCCCACTGAGGGCACCAAGTGGAATAAGCTCTCCTCTAAACTTGCAAATTTCAAAGCAGTGTGCACCAACTATTGGACTCCAAGGCTTGTCCTGATTTTGTGTCTGCGAGTCTCATCTCATTCTGTTGTGCGGATGGCAACTTTAAGCATGGATAAGAGAGCAAGTGCCTGGGGTCTCCTGGGAAGAATGTCTTTGTAGTGGACTATACCTCCCTGTTGCAGGACAGTGCCATCGTGGTGAGCTATTGTAAAGATGGTCAAACACAGTTGAGTGACTTTAAGTAAGATTTAATGCGGGAACACTGGTACAGCAAAGTAACGCCTCCGCTCCCTTCTCGGCTCAAACGTCCACTAACCCAGCACTCTAGAACTCGTGCCCATGTGGTAACGCAGAGCGAGAGGTGGAACGAAAAGGAAGAACAATGACATAGCAAATAACATAGGCATAACATAACACATCTTCCCCCTCCTAGCAAAAACAAAAAAAAAAATTAAAATACATTTAAAACAAATTAAGATACATCTTCACAAACCTAATCCGCCATCCATTTACGTTTAGAGCGAATACGTTTGTCACAAAGTGATAAATTACCATCAACATTACATTCCCCATTACAAGTAGCCACATCATTATTTACAGTGGGAAAAGTAGAATCTCCACCAACACAGAAATATCCATGGACTTCCCAGGATTGTTGACACAGTCTCCATCAGGATTGGTAGGAATTGCAAGAGAATTCATAGTAATATTTACCTCTGCAACAATGTCCCACTCAGCATGAGTATCAGAAGAGCGAGGAGTACCAGAATGTACTGGATTCTCAGAGCAATTGAGACTTGGACGAAAAATGGCTACTCTTTTAAAGTTCCAAACCATGCCATCAGATAATTGTACAGCATTCCTCAAGACTTTGGTAACTTTTAAAGGTCTGAAATAATGACTTTTCACCTTTACTGGTTTTCCAGGGTTTCTTGACTCTACCCCAGCAACCAACTTTGATGCAAACATCTTTAGCTTTGTGTTTTTGGTTATACATTTCTTGATGCTTGTTACGTTGGTTGAAAATCCTTGATCTGATAACATCAAAAGGAACAGTTTTGGAAACTGTTTTTAACAACCATTCAGGATTGCACTTAGTCCTGGCACCACGACCTCTTGTGACTTCAAAAGGGGAAACTTCTAAAGCATCATGAGGTGTGGTTCTATACATCCAGACAGTTTTAAAGGTTTGTACTTCCCAATCACAATCATTCTGAACAGCTATCTGAATGGAATTCTTCAAAACTCTATTAACTCTTTCAATCATGTCATTGCCCGAAGGGTTGTAAAGAGAGGTGGTTCTGTGTTTAATCCCAGCTCTCTTAAAATATTCCTGGGTCAAATTAGACATGAATTGAACCCCATTGTCAGAAATAACTTGAGCAGGTAAACCTTCTTCAATGAAAGTCCTGTCTAAAAACTTAAAAATGTCCTCAGAAGTAATTCTGCTGACAACTTTAATGACAGGCCACCTTGAAAAAAAATCAATGAGTGCTATAATAAATTTCTTCTCTGATCCAATGGGACCCATGATATCAATAGCAATAGTATGCCATGGTTTAGTTGGAACAAAGGGCTCACCCTTTTTTGGTCTCAAAGTGACCAAAGATGTATCTGAATTACAGCACGGCAGACAGTCACGTACAATTCGCTCAATAAGAACATCAATACCAGGCCACCAGAACCATTGTTTAACTCTTTGCTTCGTTTTCATAATGCCACTAGGCACCTCATGACACAGTTTAACAATTTTCATTCTCAAAGAAAGTGGGGGAATAACCTTATCGCCTCTAAAGATAAACCCCTTGGCAACAGAGAGTTCCTGTCTAATTTCCCAAAATGGTTTGAAAATTTCAGGAATTTTGGTTTTGCAAGGCCAACCAATGTTAATAAACTCAGCCAATTTTTGTAAAACAGCGTCAGAACTATAGCAATTTGACCATTCTTTCTCGTCAAAATTTGACAAACCCTGGTTATGAATCAAAGCAACTTGTTCAGTATCTATGTCAGAATGATCACACTCCTGCATTTCAATGGGTAACCTGGACAAGAAATCAGCTATGACATTTTTCTTGCCAGAACATACTCAATTTTATAAATGTAATCTTGCAAGCGCAAAGATAATCTGGCAATTCTGGCAGAAGCATTCAAACTCCCCTCCGTAGTAAGTAATTTGACCAAGGGTTTGTGGTCAGTACGAATCACACATGACTTACCCCACACAAAAGATCGAAAATGTTCCATGGCCCAGGCACATGCAAGAGTTACTTTTTCAATTACGGAGAACTTCTCCTCAGTGGGAGATAATGCACGGGAAGCGTAGCCAACAATATTTTCTTTTCCATCAGCCTTGACTTGTGATAAAACACCACCTAAGCCCTTGTTGCTAGCGTCCACAGTGACAATATTTTCCAACTCTGGATCAAATCCCTTAAGAGCAGGAGCTTCCACAATAGCACACTTAATATTGTCAAATTCTAACTGGCATTCGACATCCCACAAAAATTTAATTTTATCCTTGAGCAATTGTCTATTGTGAAACATTTTGGAGGAGAAATTCCTCCCGAATCTAGAGTAAAACTCTACAAGTCCTAAAAAGGATCTGACTTCCTCTCTACTCTTGGGACTGGGAGCATCACGGATGGCTTCAATTAAAGAAGTTTTTGGGGAAACACCTTCACTGCTGAGAATGTGACCTAAATACGTAATGTACTTGACAGCAAACTTACACTTGGAATGTTCAACAGTTAACCCTTTGGATTCCAGGATGGTGAGTACTTCATTCAAAATTTTATCATGCTCTGATCTATCTGCTCCAAAAACAAGAATATCATCCTGGAAACACCTGACGTTTTTTTTTGCCAAATAAATGGTACATCAATCTTTGAAAAATAGCCGCAGCAGAGGCTAACCCAAATGGAAGTCTCTTATACTGGAAACAGCCAAAAGGGGTAATGAAAGCTGTCAACTATTTACTTTCATCGGCAAGTGAAATTTTATGATAAGCAGCAGAAAGATCTATTGATGAAAACCACTCAGCATTTTTCACTAGAGAAAGCATTTCTGAGATTTTTGGAAGAGGAAATGTATCCACAACATTGTTGTTTAAGTGCCTGAGGTCAATACACAATCTCAACTTGCCATTGCTACGTTTGGCTACTACAATCGCAGAAATCCATTCAGAGGATTCGATTGGCTCTATAATGTTAGCTTTAACCAATTTGTCCAATTCTTTTTCAACATCATCTCTAAGAAGAACAGGAATGTGTCTGACCTTATGTACCTTGGGGCATGCATCTGTCTTTAACACAATGTGATGTTCAAAGTCATTGAGGTTCCCTATACTCCCATTGAAAACTTTAGGAAAATTCTTCAAAATTTCCTCACAAAGTAAATCACCCTCATTAAGGACCATGACAGGATCAGGACTATTTGGGTTGAGAATTATATCCAATTTGCCCTGATCTTTCAAGCCTAAAACTGCCGGACCTTTCTTAGCAACATACAATTTGCTAGTAGTCTCCCTGTTCTTAAACTTAAAGACCTGTACCCGACTATGTCGAGCTTTTCTCCAGAAAATCCTTCTGGTTGAATGTCGGACCTTAACAGTCTATCATCTAAATGTTAAGCAAAAAGGGATTTCCAAGTTTTCTCATCAATTATAGTATATGGGGAGCCTGAATCAGCATACATTTGTACAAAAATGTCTCCAATACACATAGTACATAATGTTTTTTTTAAACACACATTGCTATTGTCATCAACATTCCAAATATAGTTATTTGGGATTTAAGTTTTGAGGATCATTACTGGAATCATTAATATTGAGTTTCCTAATACTATATTCACAATCACTAGAATCATCCCCAGCATCTACCAAACACTTTACTTTCTTACCACCCTTCCTTCTGCAAGCTTTGGCAAAATGGCCCACAATGCCGCAATTGGTACATCTTTGTTTTAAGGCAGGACAAGGCTTGCTAGATGCAAGGTGTGTAGGACTATCACAACGATAACACCTGAAATTGCAAAATGATTAAGATCCTTATTTTTAGAAACATCAACTTTATGTTTAATTGGAGCATTAGATTTAGTCGCAGCAGGAACCTTAGTTTTGATTTTGCTAACTACTTCTGCAGAAGTTTCAGAGATTACGGCATCCTGGCACTACGACTAGACATTTCTGCCTTTCTAACAATGCTGAAAATATCTTTTAATTCCGCATCTCCATTAATCCATAACCTATCTTGTATGGCAGGATCTTTATTATGCATGACTACTTGGTCTCTAATAAACTGGTCAACTAAGTGATCAAACTTGCAATCCGCTGCAAGTTTCCTTAAGGCTGAAACGTATTCATCTATAGTTTCATTCGCATCTTGTTTCCTATGGGAAAACTTACATCTTACAATGCCAATGCATACTTTAGGTGCAAAGTAAGTGTCAAAGTTATTCATTATGGCATCAAATGCTTCATATGCTTTTAATCCTCCAGAGCCAACAGAGTGCAACAAAAGCTTTTTTTTTCTCTTAGGTGTCATCTTTCCATCTTCATCAATAGTGTCAATAAAGTTGATAAAATATGCTTTCCACTCCGACCATTTCATGGATGGATTAGAACCTGCAGGCCAAAATGCTTGGGGTGGCTGAATTAAAAAACTTTGAGTGGCCATGGTGTAAAAAAAATAATATATATAAAAACAAAATGAGGGCGCCACTGCACTGAATTAAAATGCAATATAACCTTTAATTTCCAATAATAAGTAATATTAGGTGTGCGCATCACCGTGTGAATTAAATGCGCTTAAAACCACAAATAATGGAGAAGGTGTGCGCATCACCGCATGAATGAGAAACGCACTAAATAAACAGAGAAAGGTGTGCGCATCACCCAGGTAACCACTCGTAATCTTGAATATAGGTGTGCGCGTCACCGTGCAGTGAAATGCAGAAAGTAGGTGTCTGACAAAATGGCGGCACGTAAGGTCACGGTGCGTGACCCCGGACGAGCTCATGTAACGCAGAAGCTATTGCGTAGAAGACAGCAGTGCGTTGAACAGTAGAAAAGCAAGGCAGAGATGGCGAACTCCACTGGAAGTTCCGAGTTCGAAGAGGAACGCATGGTAAGCTGAGTGCTCGTGAGAGGCAGTTGAAAGTTTGAAAGTAAATAAGTTTCAAAGTAGAGTAAAAGTATTTAAAAATCAGCAGCTTGACTCCTACGACCTGAAAAGTAGGTGTCCAGCACTTCACTGTGAACAGGAAAATGAGGCGCACAAGAAGCCAATTTCCTGACAGGTCTGAGCAGCAACTCTTCCAAAGTTACATCAGTGCAGCAAACTGATGCATGGAAAACGTAGGGATACCAATGGGGATGATGGAAAATGTAGGTCCTACCGGTGTTCCAATCGTCGCCAATTGTAAAGATGGTCAAACACAGTGTGAGTGACTTAAGTAAGATTTAATGCAGGAACACCGGTACAGCAAAGTAACGCCTCCACTCCCTTCTCAGCTCAAACGTCCACTAACCCAGCACTCTAGAACTCGTGCTGATGTGGTAACACAGAGCGAGAGGTGGAGAGAAAAGGGAGAACAATGACATTGCAAATAACATAGGCATAACATAACAGCTATCTTCTTAATTTGTCACAAGTTCGAATACTATACCTCCTAGATTCCGAACCGTACTCAGGAAGAATATTGTTAATGCTCAGTCTGTGCAAGAAATCTACAGAGCACAGCCAGTGACCCCTCTTAATCAAATGTGCATGCTGCCTTTTAGTGGTTAATAGAGGCTGTGGCACTGTACAGCGGCAATAGCCTCTTTCATTCAGGCCACCTTTTGCTACAGTTGGTATCCCAGGAACGTTTTGCAGAAGGTAGAAAGACTCTTCTCCTTGAGACGAATCTAGCTGATCCCACACCCCAGAAAGGAAGCTGGCATAAATCTCCTACGCTCATCTTGCATATTTATGAACTCAGTCAGTTCCTTCCCCTTAAAATATTTAAGGTGCTATTTTCATCCTAAGTTTCAGCAGCTGTACTGAGTGACGATTGGGTATGCCCAACTATCATGTACCATGTATGCCTACTATCATGTACCAATCCTGGAGGAATAGGATGCTTCTCTCTGGTTCACAATGCTATACCAGGAAGCTACTGTTTGTTCTTGTGTCACCCCTCAAATCTTTACCAAGGTCTTTGTCCTGGTGGCAGCATTTCTCCATCAGCAGATGGTACACTGCTACCTATAAGTAGTTGACTGTCCCTTTCGAGTGTTGTCGAGGAGAGTACTGAGTCAACTCTAGCTCTGACTTTGGAAACGTAAATCAAAGTTGGTTTGCGAGTGAACTATTTTAAATCCTCACTAGTGCTGTTCACAAGGATTTGTTCATGGGGTAACTTGTCCACCAAAGGGACACCTTATGATCAACAAATCAGTGTCAGTGTGATTGTTCCAATGGGTTCTTGGACTGCAAGCATCCTGTATTGGAGTGGTACCCCATCCCAAGCTCCACATGTGTACCCTGCATTTGCAACTGACAGAACATGGGAACAGATGTGAAAAGAATGTGAACCCAGTTTAATCTTCCTTGGTTTCAGTCTTTGAATGTGAGATGCCCCCCAACCTCCTGACTGTCTCAGCTCATAATTCCTCATCTGCCTTATAGGAGAAATTATATGTACCTGTAAATAACTCTATTGGAGTTGAAGGTCATCTTGTTGGTGTTTAAGTCCTTTCTGACATTGTTAAAATCCAGGGTCCAGCACACAGACACCATGGTCCTCTCCTACATCGTAAAACAAAGGGCACTCACTCTCCACCGTTCTACTGGCTGTTTTTGGGTCTAAGGGAGCTGGCTCTGCAACGGATTATGTTCCTCATTGTCTCCCACATTGCAGGCAGAAAGCCTGCATAGGTGTCTCTACGCAGTACAGAAGTGTTAGATCCACCAATACCCTATTCTTCAAGGTTTGTGCAGAGTCTCCTGCTGATGCCTTTGTGACATGCCAAAACACCAAATGCAAAGGGTTCATCTCTTGGATGGGGAGGGGACCCACTTCCATGGGTGATATCTAGACGATTGACTAGATAGAGTACTTCTTTATAGCCCCCCTTTCCCTCTCATGATTCTGTGGGTTCTCCAGAACTGCCAACAATGCACAGTTATCCTGATGGCACCAGTCTGGCCTCTCCAGTCTGGTTTTGGGGTCTGCCCTAAATGAGAACGCTCTGTGGAGACAGCAAGAGTGCTCCAATCTTCCCTTTCTTTGCGCAGCTTGATTACTTCATTTCGAAAGTCCTACACTTCTCAGAGAACTTACAAGGTTTGCAGCTGCCATTACATTGCCCTCCGAACTTAGGTTTAGTGGTTCTACCACTTGGCATTGCTGAAGGACGTCCACCTGCTCAGTCATTTAGACGGAGTAATGTTCTTTTTGCACCATCAGGCTGGGACTGAAGTGCTGGTGGACATTGTTACAAAGAAGACTGGAGCAAAGTAGGTAAGGTAACTTCTTTATTACAGTCTCCACTCTGCCACCACAAGTACACTGAGCACAGGGCACAGTGCACTTTCAACTCTTCCTGTCAGGCTGCTCTTGTCAACATTCCAAGGCAGCCTCTGGCCAAACAGAAGGAATGTACCAAATGGGGAATAGAGGGAGGGGACGGGGGCAAGGGAAAGACTAATAACAAGTTTCCCAAGGAGTCCAACACAAGACTTAGCTCACAGACATTGGAACCTACTGGAAAAGGCTTGAAGATGGCTTCTCCACAACCAGTGAGGTCATTAAAATAGGTCTGATTGGTTGAATGTATTTATTCCTTCATGGCACCTTGCCAACTCCTTGTTGGACGTCCAGTGTGTACTCTAATTTACCTGATTATAAAAAAAGCTTCTTCAGCTCTTACTGGTGGTATTAATGCCATCTGTAAGAGTGCTAAGGTCACAATTACGATAAGGATAACATGTTACATCACCCATTGTATGATAACCTGTTCTTGTTGATGTGTATTTCTTCATTTATTTTCTGTGCCCTGCTGCTCAGCCATAGTGTGAGTGATGTCATCGAATGTTCCTATGTGTCTGGTTGAGTGGAAATGTCAGTTGGAGTGTGTGAGCTGAGCAGCCGGGATGCCGCACTCGGTGGGGCTGCTACAACTACCTTATAATCTACTATTCCTGTAACTATATACTCCTGATTATACTGAATAGTAAACTACCTTCTTGAACCATCATCATCTCTGCCTGCCCTCATGCTTACATTATTTCACTTGCGACAAGCGGAAAATGGACCTACCGTAGAGGAAAGGCAACTGTTGGGACCATGAAGGAGAGATGCATTGAGTGCGAACATGAAACTGGAATTAAAAGTAAACTTACTGCTGCGCGAGAGCTGCGTCGTATCCTTGGTAACTGGCGTCTTGTCAGCAATGCTGTCGGTGGGCCAGGCGGAGTTCCGGGACTACGTAACTTCCTTGTCTACATGCACACGCATTTATGGCAGCGTGCAAACTTTGAGTTTCCTGGACACTTCCTGACATGCTTGCCATCTAAGGCTATAGTCCCATTCACGAGGAGGAGGAAAAATATAATGTGCGCCTTTCTATGGCAAAACTGGGGGCAATTTTAAGTACTGAACTGTGCGGCTGTGCAGTTTTCTTTCGGGTGAGTTGTCGCTCACCGGCTTAGTCCATGCCCTGTTAGATGTTGTGCTTTACAGCACTATGACTATCATGCTTTACTTGCTCTGGCTTATTTTAAAAGTCAATTGAAATTTTAACCTGTTTTTTACTTTTACAGGTATTAAGAGTGCAGAGTAATTATCAAAACCCAGGCTCATTAGAGTCTGAGTGGTGTTAGTCATCATGAATTTGTTCATGCATGTAATTGAATGCTTTTCTGTCATGGTGACATACTGCACGTTGTGACATGGCTCTTCATACGTGAGGTATTGCCTGCTTTACATTGCTGGATTCTTCTCACTTACCAAGTTACTTATTTTTAACTGCTTCTGATTTTGGCACTCTTGGTACCTTACTGCAAGGTTCGGTGTTTAGAGTGGTTGGGACGAAGGTATGTGTTGTGTACTTTGTGCTATTATCTTTGGTAAGGGTTTTTAGTGCTGGGATTTCTGTTGTTGCTTCCCATACTTATCTTGCTGGTGCTGCGGTTGAGTTCCAGTAGACCCAAACCTTACTTACTTAGTGTGCTGATGGTGTTGGGATGTGAAGCTTTACTTGAATATGAAGCTTTAATTGAATTTTATGGTGGTGGGCATGTTTTTGAGCTCAAACCATGTGCGATGGGGCATGCACCCCATTTACTGGTGGTGGGCATGTAGTTGTGCTTAAACCATTCTTAAGGGGAGGGGGCATGATGCTACCTAAGCTCTTCTTTGTTGATGGGCAGGTTGTTGTGCAATTCTTAACTTGCTGTTCTTGGTAATGGTTCACTTTGGTGGGCTCAAACCTTTTCGTGCATTTCGCATTTACTAGTGATGGGCATTTGCTCCCAAGCAATGATTCAGTTGCCTTTTACTCAGTGCACATTAAGTGCATTTTTGTTGATGGGTAGTTTGTTGTGCAATTCTCACTTGCTGGTCTTGGTGATGAGTCACATTGGTGGGCTCAAACCGTTTTGCGGGGTTATGTTCCTACCTCATTGCATTTACTAGTGATGGGCATTTGCACCCAAATATATTTTTTACTCAGTGCATCTTTGGCACCCTGGTTCTGCACCACTCTGTACTTGGGCATATGTGTTGCATCCTTTTGGAGGGGGAGGGTGTGTGTGTGTGTGTGTTTTTTTTTTCCTTGTACCATCCTCTCCTAGGACATTATGTTGCACCCTTTGGGTCACATTTATTTCCATTTGCTGAAGGGAGAGTGTGTGCGTTTGTTGGTAACTTTCCTGCACCTTTTTTTCTAGGACATTTGTGTTGCACCTTTTCGGGCACATTTATTTCCGCTTGCTGAAGGGAGCATGTGGGTGTGTTTTTGTGTGTGGGTGTGCGTGCCTTTCTTTTTTTCCTGCCTCTATTTTTATTATGATGAGTGCTCTCCCCTTATTTTAAGTTTTTGTTGTTATTGTCTCCTTAAAGGAGGGAGATGTGTAGTAACCTGTTCTTGTTGATGTGTATTTCTTCATTTATATTCAGTGCCCTGCAGCTCAGGCATAGTGTGAGTGATGTCATAGAATGTTCCTTTGTGTCTGGTTGAGTGGAAATGTCAGTTGAAGTGTGTGGGCTGAGCACCTGGGATGCTGCTTCCGATGGGGCTGCTACTGCTACAACTTTGTAACCTATTATTCCTGTAACTTATTTATTCTGGTTGCACTAAAGAATAAACTTCCTTCTGGAGTCATGATCATCTCTGCCTACCCTCATGCTTACATTATTTCACATTGCTTCACTTACCAACACTGACTTATTTTTTCCATATATATTGAATCATCAAAGTGCCAAAGGCTGGGGGTGTATTAATATAGAAAAACAGTGGCGCCTAGGAAAACAAGGATGAACATGGAATACCAATAATTATTGTAAATTCAAAACAATGTCTTAATATACAAAAACTCATAAATCAAGTTTTACAAGTGAAAACTACAGAGGGGTGTGAGCAACCGTGAATTTATAAAAAAAAGGTGGTGTGAGCAACCGTGAATTTATTAAAAAAAAGGTGCCCAGGCAAAAGTGAGATGTGCAACTCAAGGGTGCGATGTTTGTATCACAATTACATCAGCAGGAATACAACCCATGAACTGTAAAATAAATTAGTAGGAACTTGGTCTAAATGTGTTGTTGGTGGCGTTTTGATCCATTAAACTGGTATTATCATCAGCAGGACAAGCTTAAGGAAGCCTGTGTAATTCTTGTTATAATACCTATAAAGAGATTTCCAAAGAAAAAGGTCAAACATAAAAATTGCAAGAGAAGAGGCAGAGTAACCATCTTTAAAGTACTTGTTTACAAAACAGGGTCTGTAGTTTTTGACAAATAAGTAGCACAATCCCGTGGGAGCCTGTGTGACTTTGCCCTTTTTGCTGAGTTATTCACAAACGTTTTGCCTTCCTCCGACTATTTTTCTGACATTCTTTTTTTTGGCTTTAGGACTATAGGCACTGTACCACTGCTAATCAATGCTAAAGTGCATGTGCTCTCTACTCTAAAACATGGCATGACTGGTTTACACCTGTTTGGAATATTTCATTTACTTGTGAGTCCCTTGTACAGTGGTATCTCAGATACCCAGGGCCTGTAAATTAAATACTACTAGTGGGCCTGCAGCACTGCTTGTGCCACCCACAGATGTAGCCTTTCAAACATGTCTCAGGCCTGCTGCTGCAGAGCCTGTGTGTGCAGTTTACTGCCACTTTAACTTGGCATTTAAAACTACTTTCCAAGCCTAAAATTCCCCTTTTATTACACATAGGTCACCACTAAGGTAGGCCCTAGATAGCCCTATGGGCAGGGCGCAGTGTAAGTAAAAGGTAGGACATGTTTCTTTATGTGTGTCATGTCCTAGTAGTGACAAACAACATATTTTGTTTCTCACTGCTGTGAGTCCTATTCCTCTCATAGACGTTTAAGTGGTAATTTCTGATCAGAAAGGAGTAACGTTGCCATGTTTGGAATAGCTATGATGAATCCTACTTACTGGTGTAGTTGGATTTTACATTACTATTTTAGAAATGCCACTTTTAAAACGTTGTGGGCATTTGTCTGTGCTTATGACTTTTTGTGCTTTTCTGCCTGACTCAAATCCATGTCTGGGCCTGGGTGACAGCTACAGTTGGTGCATACTTTCCAGACAGCCATGACACATGAAAGGTTGGGTGTCACAGGGTTACATCTGCATTAATCTGCATACTGATGGTCTGGATGGGAGAGGGAGAGACTTTCACACATTACAATTGTATAGGCTATGTCCTGCGGTCACACAAAGGGCAGATTCACCCCCCCCACTGATGTCTGGAGCCTGGGCTGGGTTGAAAGCGAGTGTTGTGCACTTCTAAGGTTTCTTTGAAGTCACCCCTTAAACAAAGACATTTTTGAGATTCAATACTGACCTGCTGATTTCTTTCAAATTTCGACGCCTGATAACATTTCAGGTAGTCTCATTCAATTGCGCCTTAAATTGATGCGAAAACCTAAACCCCTTTTCTCTTCTATCTTAATCCATGATATTCTCCTGCAACAAATTATATTTGTGCTCCCCTCCAGGGACCCCCAGGTTATTGCTCTACCTCTTTGACCGAAACTACTAACTCTGTTTTGTAAGCAATTACTTTAAAGATGGTTCTTTTGTTTGTCGCTTTTCATGCATTTAACCATAATATGAAATATTGTGAGACCTTAATTATGTTTGTGTGCATGGAAATGTGTCTACCTTTGTGTTTCTGACCCCAGGATTTAAAACACTGTGTGGACATGTAACCAGATGCTGCTGCTCCACAGGCTCCACATTGCCAGATGACTTCTGTGATGCCAAGAGGAACGGGCATTTGGACTACTTGGCTTTTGTTGTGCTGATCTGCTGCCTCATGAGCTGCTAGATAGACTACCACTCTACTCCAAGTAACTTTCTGTGCTGGCCTGCTGCCTGCCTGCTCTTTGTTCCTCGAGTGCTCTCCAGGGATGGGTTGGCTTAACTCCTCCCTGTGGGATCTAGGAGACAATCTAGTGATTGTCCATGGGACTCATGAGTCTGACCATTATAATATATTTGTCTTTTATTATCAGTGCGTGGAGAGTGCTGGTATGTGCTCCTTCTTGGTGCCCTGCAGTACTGGTGTGCACTTCTGGCACATCACGGCACCTTTGCCAACCTATCTCAGGAAGCAGCTGCTCTCCACCTTCCCTCAGGGGAACCCCCAATACGTTTGCCCCCGGTAAACCAGGAAAGGTACGATGATCCCACTTTGGGTCCTCGGGGTTCGTAAACCTGCTTGCTTGTTCTCAGGCAACCTTTGCTGCGTACATGCGCTGGTCCCTGTGGACCGTTCGGCTTTTCCAGTTTGAGCGCTTGAGGAACAGTGCTGCGGGAGGCTTTGATAGGCGTGCATGCCCCAGCCCCACCTTTGCCTTCCAGAGGGACCACTATGTGACTCATCTCCCATACCAGTGTTTTTGATCATTCCTTAAGGTACTGTGGGTCCGTATGAGTATTGCTGCCACGTGCTCCCTCGTGGGCTGCTCTGTTGCCCCAGGTGCTGTCGCACCATGCTGGTGAGAGCGGGAGCTCAGACCTCGGAGGTCCTGCTGGAGCCTCCCCATTCTCCTTCAAGGATAGGCTCAGTCGTGAGCTGCTGCGTTTCTTCCTGATATGCTGATTGCGGGGAACCTAGCGAGGATGTCCTGGGCACACCTGGTGTGTGTGTGCCCCCCAACCCCTTTTCGACTACGTACATGGGGGCACTTATTCTGCAGGGCACTTGATTGGAGATTCACCAATATGGGGCAGGACCTCGACAGAGGCCCCGGGGAAGTTATTGCGATTGGGAAACTCGGAATTATCATACTACATGTTGTAGGCACGCAGGTACTCCTGTGCCCTACATCTTGTCCATGAAGGCCATAGTCTAAGTACAGTTCACAGAATTTCACATAATCAGCCTAATAGGAGAGCAGGTTTGTTGGGCCCTATGGGATTTATGTGATTACCTCTAAACAAGTTTATATTACCTGCAAAGAATTTAGGGTTGGATGATAATATCGTTTAATTCATGTGTTTATTTTTAGTAACCTGATTTGCATTCTTGCTCTCGTGATGATTCATGTTTTTATTTCATAAACTGTTGCATTCCATAATCTAAGTATTCACTGAAGTTATAATGTATGTCGTTGAAGTTATAATGTATGTCGTTTTGATTCTTGCACTGTCAGGATAACAAGTTCTATCTCAGGATTTGCATAATGTGCACAGTATTTATGATTCATGTTGTTTTGGTCTATATTATGTATAATATATATTTTATATAATCTTGTGTTGACTCTGTTTTGTGGTGTATTCATGGTGTTTCTGTGTGAGTGTGTTGCATAAATTCTTTACACATTGCCTCTGACGATAAGCCTTGCCTGCTCTGCGTCAAGCTACCAGAGGGTGAGCAGAGGTTATCTTTGATCTGTAACTTACTTGCCCTAACTAGAGTGGTGGGTTCTGCCTGTCTTAGGTGCATACCATAGCCAACCAGAAACCACATTTCTAATATTGGTGATCAGCGGTGAGGATGGGACTTGCGTTTCTGTGATACCACAGTAACTCATTGTTGCACTGCAACTCTGTACTTAGACCCTTATATTGTTTTTTTCCTCCTGTTCTTTCATTGGTCATTTTTATTGTTTACTCCAGCTTCATTTCTTATGCCTGGGAATCTTGTTGTTGCACTTGTCTTTTTTACCTTGCTAAAATGGAATCTACCTTTGACCTAGATGACCTGATCTGAAAGAGAATGTAGTTATAGATTCCTTACCTTTTGAATAACCCCCAGGCGTCAGACTGGATCCGGAGAAATTGTTTCGTAGCAGTTACCCCTGCACGTCAGTAGGTGGCGTTAGTCTACTCCGATTCCAGCATCATGGTTGCCAGGATGACATTGTGGTGTCTACTTAGGTGCTGCCCCTGCACGCTGATGTCAGTTTTTTCTTTTTCCGCACCAGCCAGCACACTTTTTGACTGAAACCTTTTCCGACTTTTGTCGACATCTTTTTGCATCTTCGACTCCTGGTGCACGAGGGATGTCCAGCCGTTGGTCCGGTTTCAAGCCCTGTGACTCCTGTCACAAGTTGATGTCAGTCACCTCGTGTGTCTCTGGTGCGTGGAGCGCGACTTGCAGCCGAAGTCATGCTCCGACTGCTGGGCCTTGAACCCAAAGTCTTTGGAGGAGCAGTCCTGAAATTGGAGACCCGGCTGTCTGTTCCGCGCCGGTCAAGGTCCCGGTCGAGGGAAAGGTCACAAAGTCACAACTATTTTTCCTCTAAGTCTTCACACTCCTCGGTTAAGTCGAAGCACAAGAAGAAGGTGAAGAAGCACCGTCGCTCTTCGCCTTCTTTCCCTCCGTCGGCCGATGTGACGTGGGACCTGGAGCATCGTCGCTTTCTGGCTCCTTCTTAGGAGCCTGCTGGGACGGCTGTGCACTTCCCTCCTTTTCCCAGGGCCGGAGGGTCCCCTGCCCAGCTTTGTGCATTTTACGATGCTCTTCACAGCATCTTTGGGCAGCCAGACTCAGCAGGCGTGCCTTCGGGCCCCACGAACTCGGCTGGGGGCCATGGGCCTTCGATGCCGGCGGCTCTGGCCTCGGCGCCACAGGGTCCCAAGGATCCACGCCTGGAACTGGATCAGTGCCGATCGATCTCACAGTACCTTCCCCAGCATTGGTTGCGCCCTCGACCGGCGTCAAACTCTGCCTCACCCCTGATTTGAACATGACGCCGGACCTACGTCGGTACTGGCACCAGAGGGTACTTTCGTCCTGCTGTTCATCCCTGGCATTCCCTACCGCCCTCAGTGGCAGCCAGAGGAGGACAAGAAGGGGTCAGTTGACTCTCTAGCAGACCAACTTGAGGAGCCAGACTGGCAAGAGGAGTTGGAGTTGGCTCACCCGCGCTGTCACTGAGGGTCGAGACGCAGCTAAGTTCACCATCCAGTGTGGGCTGGATACCGCTGACTCGCTGGGTAGGACGATTTCCACGTCAGGAGCCCTGAGGTGCTATACCTGGCTGAGAATGTCTGGCTTTTCTGGGGATGTTCAATCCACACTTTTGGACATGCCCTTTGGCTGTCGCCTGTTTGGTGACAAGGCAGACAACGCACTTGAGCGCTTCAAGGACTCTAGGTCCACGGCCAGATCCTTGGGCCTCGCAGCAACTTCTTGCCCCATGCAGTCTGTTTTTTGCCCCATTCGTGGCTTCGGAAGGGGTGCCCCACCAGGTTCCATCCAGAGCCACAGGGCTGCACAAGCTACCCAGCCTATGCGTGGCCAGGGATGTGGGACCAAGCGTTGTGGGTCTGGGAGCCAGCGGGTGGCCAGTCAACTAATGTCCCCCTGCAGCATCCTCCAAACCTACCTAGTCTGAATTTTCGGGGCCACCTGTTGCCAGTGGGCGGCAGGATCTGCCATCCCCTCCCCCCACTGGCACAACATCACGTCGGACTGGTGGGTTTTGCAGGTAGTCCGAAGGGGCTACTCCCTCCCCTTCGAGACAACCCCACCCTCCATGTCACCAACACTCCATCGCATGTCGGAGGATCACTTGGCCCTTCTCCGCCGGGAAAGTACTGCTCCCTTGGCCAAGGGAGCTATCGAGCGAGTCCCTGTGCCAGAAGTAGGCCGTGGCTGTTACTCACACTACTTCCTGGTACCCAAGCAGAACAAAGGCCTGTGACCTATCTTGGATCTCAAGGACGTCAACAGCTTCCTCAGGAAGGAGAAGTTCGAAATCTTGACCTTGGCCTAGGTCCTGTCTGCCCTCGAACTGAAGACTGGATGGTAGCATTGGACTTGCAGGATGCTTATTTCCACATCCCCATCCTGCCAGCCCACAGACATTACCTGCAGTTCACGGTAGGCCACGAGCACTTTCAGTTCACCTTGCTGCACTTTGGCCTTACAAGTGTCCCTCGGGTATTCACGAAAGTGATGGTGGTGGTCGCAGCTCATCTGCGCAGATCAGGGGTTCCAGTCTTCCCCCTATCTCGACAACTGGCTGTAAAGGCGGGCTCGCCCCAGGCTGTCTTCTCCCAACTCCAGACTACGGCAGACCTCCTGCATTCACTGGGGTTCACTATCAATGTGCCAACATCGCACCTGAAGCTCCTTTTCATCGGAGCAGTTCTGGATACAGCGCACTTTGGGGCTTATCCTCCCGAGCAGCGAGTCCGGGATATTCAGGCTCTGATACCAATGTTTCAGCCTCTATCCCGGATTTCAGTGAGAATGACTCTGAAGCTGCTGGGCCTAATGGCCTCCTGCATCCTGCTGATAGATCATTCCAGACGGCATATGCAGGTTCTGCAGTGGGACCTGAAGTTCCAGTGGGTGCAGCATCAGGGCAATCTTTCCGATGTTGCCCAGATCTCGGAGGGGACTGCACGTCCGTTGCAGTGGTGGCTTACGAACCAGGATTGGGTCAACGGCAGATCCCTCTCCCTTCCCCAACCAGAATTAACAGTGGTGACAGATGCGTCACTCCTGGGATTGGGCGGCCACATGGGAGAAGCGGAGATCAGAGGTCTCTGGCCTCTGGTGGAGCCCAGGCTCCCCATCAACCTTCTGGGGATTTGGGCGATCCGTCTTGCACTGAAGGCGTTCCTTCCTTCTGCCAAAGGAAGGGCAGTGCAGGTGTTCACGTACAATACCACCGCCATGTGGTACTGCAACAAACAGGACGGGGTGGGGTCGTGAACCTTATGTTAAGAGGCTCTTCGCCTTTGGACATGGCTGGAACATCAGGGCATATCCCTGGTGGTTCAACACCTGGCGGGTTCCCTAAACGCCAGGGCGGATGAACTCAGCCACCGGTGCATGATCGATCACAAATGGCATCTTCACTCGGAGGTGGTGCAGGGTCTCTTTCAGCAGTGGGGAGAGCCTTGGTTAGATCTATTCGCCACCGAAGAGAACACGCAATGTCAGCAGTTCTCCTTGTTGAAGTTTCCAAGGCGGCGCTCGCTCTGCAACGCCTTACGTCATGAGTGGAATTGCAGCCTCCTGTACTCCTTTCCGCCTGTACCACTTTTAACCAGAGTGCTGAAGAAGATCAAGTGCGACTGGCCCCAAGTAATTCTTGTGGCTTCCGACTGGGCGCGAAGAGTCTGGTACCCCTAGGCACTTGAGCACGCCCATCGATCCTCCGATTAGACTGCCTATTCGAGGAAGATTTTCTGTCGCAGCAGCAGGGAAGGGTCCTCCACCCAAACGTGTCCAGTCTCCACTTCTTTGCATGGAGATTGAGCGGCGACAGTTGACAGCTTTTGACCTTCCACCCGAAGTCTGTAATGTCATCTTGGCAGCCAGGCATCCCTCCACTAAAATGATATACGCCTGTAGATGGAAACATTTGTGGCATGGTGCTTAGCAAAGGCTGTGGATCCCCTTTCTGCCCCTCTTTCAGAGGTTCTCCTCCTTATTCTTTGTTTGGCCCAGCAGGGCTCTGCTCTGGGCACTCCTAAAGGCTATCTTTCGGGCGTTTCGGCCTTTCTTCACCTTCTTGATCAGCCTTCCCATTTCAAGTCCCCTATTGTAAACAGATTTTTGAAGGGCATTACTCATTTCTTTCCTCCTTCTCCTTTCGTAATGCCCCAGTGGAACTTGAATCTTGTCCTTACTTATCTTATGTGTGCTCCCTTCGAGCCACTACATCATTTTCCTCTTCGTCTCTTTACTTTAAAGACTGCTTTCCTGCTCGCCATCAGCTCTGCTCGCAGGGTGAGTGAGCTTCAGGCTCTGTCCTCCAAGCCTCCCTTTCTTGCAGTTCATCCAGACAAAGTGGTCCTTCGCACTAGGCCCTCATTTCTGCCCAAAGTGGTTACTTCTTTCCACATAGGTCAAACCATTACATTGCCCACCTTCTTCCCACCTCCACACCCTTCCAAAGAGGAGAAGAGACTCCAGCATCTGGACCCTAAACGTGAATCCCTGCACCCGTTCACAAAACATTACCGCCTAGATAGTCAAGTCCGGCTTTTTTGGCCATTCTGTTCTCCAGGACTTTCTGATGTGAACTTAGTTCTCAGACCCTCCACGGGGTTGGCATTGCTGGGGTATCTATTCAAAAGGTAAGCAATCTATAACTACAGTCTCTTTCAGATGAACAAGTTACTTACCTTTGGTAACGATGTATCTGTCATAGACATATGTAGTTATAGTTTCCTTACTGCCCCACCCATCCTCCCCTTTCTGCGAACTGACTTCTAGGGATAGGGACTCCTTTCTAGGGCCCTAGTTATGTGCACCAGTGGTCAATGTTATGATTGGCTCTGCACTTCTGGTGTGGAAAGTCGTGTCAGAACTGACATCAGCGCGCAGGGGCGGCGTCTAAGTAGACACCGCAACATAATCCCAGCGACCACGATGCCTATGACTGATGCGGAGTTGACCGATGCCATCTACCGACACGCAGGGGTACTGCTACGAAAATATTTCTCTGTATCCAGTCTGATGCCTGGGGGTAATTCAAAAGGTAAGGAATCAATCAATCGGGGAATTGTCAAGCGGGCTACTCCTCTGTGGGGTCTCAAGGCGCTGGGGGGGTTGGGGGGGTAAGCAGCTCCGGTCATTTGAAGAGCCAGGTCTTGGGGGTCTTCCTGAAGATGTGCAGAGCGGGGGCACGTCTCATGTTTGTCAGGAGCTTGTTCCAGGTCATGGTCACGATGTAGGAGAAGGCTCTTCACCCGTTCTGGCTCTGCGAATGCGTGGGATTTCAGCGAGGGCAAGGTCGTTGGATCGGAGGTTTCGCTTGGGGACGTGGAAGGAGATTATCTAGTTGAGGTATTGGGGTCTGGTGTGGAGGCATTTGTAGGTGTGGATGAGTGTCTTGAAGGTTACTCTCCTCTCGACGGGGAGCCAGTGGAGGTCTCGCAGGTGTTGGGGGATGTGTTCTTGTCGAGGGATGCCGGGGACGTTTCTGTTTGCGGTGTTCTGTATGGTCTGGAGTTTGTGGAGCAGAGACTTGTTGATTCCGGCTTAGAGGGCCTTTCCGTAGTCCAGTCTGCTTGGGTGAAGGTCTTTCTTGATTCGGGGGGGATCCATTTGAAGGTCTTGCGAAGGATGCGGAGGGTGTTGAAGCAGGTGGAGGCGACAGCGTTGACCTGTCGGGTCATGGAGAGGGAGGAGTCTAGTATGATGTCGAGGTTCCGGGCATGGCCCATGGAGGTGGGAAGGGCTGCAGAGGGCGGTTGGCCACCAGGTGTTGTCCCATGCGGTGGGGGAGGTTCTGAGGACAAGGACCTCTGTCTTCTCCGAGTTGAGCTTCAGGCAGCTGTTGCTCATCCAGGGTACGACGTCCTTCATTCCTTCCTGAAAGCTGAGTCTGGTGGTGACTGGATCCTTGGTGAGGGAGAGGATGAGCTGGATGTCGTCGGCATAGGAGACTATGTTGAGTCCGTGTCCTCTGCAGTTGATCTCGGTGGGTTCGGAGATGAAGGGCGGCAGTCTGATTCTTTGGGTTCCGCCGGTAAGGAAGAAGCGGAGCCATTCGAGGGCAGTTCCCTGTATGCCGGCGTTGTGGAGTCTGGCGGTGAGTGTGCGTTGGGAGACGGTGTGTAAGGCAGCGGAGAGGTCAAGTAGAATCAGGGCCGCGGTGTGGCCTTGGTTGAGGAGGGTGCGGATGTCATCTGTTGCAGTGAGAAGAGTTGTCCTGGTGCTGTGGTTGCTGCGTAATCCGGATTGGGAGGGGTTGAGGATGGAGTTCTCTTCGATTAATTTTGTTAGTTGGGCATTGACGGTCTTCTCTGTGACTGGCCGCAGAGGGGAGGAGGGACATGGGTCTGTAGTTTTTGAGGTGCGAAGGACCTGCTGTGGGCTTCTTGAGCAGGGGCTTGACTTCTGCGCTTTTCCAGTCATCAGTAAAATGGCGGTTTTGAAGGTGGTGTTGATGTTGCGTCGTATTTCTGGTGCGATGGCAGTGGCTCTGTGGAAGATGTGTCGAGGACAGGGGTCCGTGGGTGCTCCTGAGTGGATGCCTTTCATGGTCGATTCGGTGTCGTCGGTGGTGGTGTGTTGGCTGGCGTTGTTGGAGGAGGGAGTAGTTTCAGAGTATGGTGTCTTTTTGTTGAAGTTGTCGTAGAGGGACTTGACTTTCAGATGGAAGTAGGAGCTGAACTTGTTGCAGAGATCTTGGGAGGGGGTGATGTCCCTGGCCGAATGATGCTGAAGAGTTCCTTCAAGTTGCTGGAGTTGGCGGTGATCTTGTTCTGGATGTAGGTCCTTTTGGTTGATCTTATGAGTTGTTGGTATTCTATCATGGCGTTCGTGTATGTGGAGCGGTTTTCCGACATTTTGCTGTTTCGCCAATTCTTCTCAAGACGTCTGCAGGTGCGTCCGGATTCTTCGAGTTGGTGGTGAACCAAGTGGCCTTTTTGGTGCGCTGACTGTTGGGGTTGCAAAGGGGTGCGAGTTCGTCTGCGCAGTTGGTGATCCATTTGTGTAGTTCTTTGGCTTTGAAGTTGGCGTCAGTCGAGGGGGAGGCTGCATCGCGGCTGAGGTTGGAGTTGAGGTGCTCCTCGGTGACCTTGCTCCAGTTCCATCGCAGTAGACGGTGCAGGTTTGAGGGTGGTGGGTTTGTTGACGTGGAAGTGTACGCAGTGGTGGTCCGTTCAGAGGAGTTGATTGGTGTGGCTGAAGTGGATAATGTTCCCTCCTGCAACGATGGGGTTGTGAGGGTGTGTCCTGCCTTGTGGGTGGGGCTGGTGATGAGCTGTTTCGGTCCGAGGTTGGCCAGGAGGGTGGAGGAGTTGGGTCGCTGAGGTTGTCGAGGTGGAAGTTGAGGTCCCTGATGAGTATGTAGTCTATGGAGAAGGAATCTATAACTAAATATGTCTCTTACAGGTAACTCGTTACCAAATTTAAGTGACTTGTTTTTTTTGTACAGTGTGGAGGAGTTGGGAGGATTTTGCTGGGAGAGGGGACTACCTGTGAGTGAGGACCTTAGCAAAGCCCTGTACTTTTTTTAAAGGGACCACAAGGTAGCAACTTTAACACATAACCAGGGGGATGGTTGTTTTGAGGAAGACCCTGAGTTTGACCCCAAGATTAGTGAGGACTATAAGTAGGAGGATACCCAATCTACACCATGAGAGGGCAGTAGCCATGAGGAGTTTGAGGAGGAGGGTGAAAATGCCTGGGCAGCAAAGCCAGGAAAGAGAAAGGACCCCCATAGATAGGGAGTCTCTTGCAGGGTCAAGTGCCATGAGCAATGTCACCTCCCACACCCTGTCCCCTGAGGAGCTCAGAGGTAGTCTGTGAGGGACCTGAGGTTACAGCTGTCCTAGCTAGCTGTAGAGGAGGGAAGGGTAGAGTCTGAAAGAGCCTTAGCTGAGAAGCGGATGGTGGAGGCTGAAAGGGCCTTCCCCAAAGAAAACTTGATCTTGAGGAAAGGAGATTGAGTAATTTGAGTTGTGGACTTTCCAGCACTGCAGGTATAGTCCAGTGGTCGCAGCAATGTTGAGTCTAGTGTTAGAAATACCACCCACATACCCACAGACTTAGTGCCTAGCTGCAAATATGAGAGAGCTCTGGCCGGATCCCTGAGGAGGATTGGGGAACTTGCCTGGGAAGGTATATTCCTGAGGATAGGAGGGATGCTCTAGAAGGCCCTAGAAGGGAGTGAAAGGCCCTATGTAGGAGACCCTGATAAGGAGGTATGGATTCACCCCTGAAGTGTATTGGTTGAGGTTCAGGGGCTGCAGGAAGCTGTCTCACCAGTCTTGGGATGAATTTGTGGACGGTTTTTACAGAGCACTGGATGGGTGGGTGAAAGGTAGCACAGTAAACAATTGTAAAGGGCTGTACAATCTGATTGTCAGAGAGCACATGTGGCGTTGTTGTTTTCCTGGGCTACGCCAGCACCTGTTGGAGTGTAAGTTCTCCGACCTCAGAGAACTTGCAAAGGAGGCAGACTTCTGGGTGAGTACCAGAGGGTCTGGTAATGTATCTGGGAGTGATCCTAAAGGGAGTGGCTCAGGTTTCCACCCAACCAAGGGTGAGGGAGGTTCGTAGTAGCCCAGACAGGTCCTAGTGTAGTGGGATGGTTAGAGGGTCCCATGTCCCTTCTTAAAGGAGGAGTGGTGGGGGTGGACAAAGTCTCAGGGTGCCCTATGCCAAGCCTCAAAGCCTAGTGAGTACTCTGAGGGGGCCCCAGGAAGGGAGTCTAGTCTGTACTAGTAGACCATCCACTGAGGAGGACCCCATGCCAGGATAATGTGGGGGGTGGCTGCCACCAGAGTCCCACCAGTTCCAGTGTCCGGCAGTACCACTCTGCAGAGGAGGGTGCGAAGTACAGATGCAGGGGTAGAAGGGGGAAACAGTCCCCAGTGGAAGGGCCAGTGAGTCAAGGGGTTGCTAGCTCTGAGATCAGAACACCCCATGACTGACCCTGGTGAAAACACTTCTATCCTTGGAGAACTCTATGCTCTGTCATTTAAACAGGGATCAGGAGACCATAGACAGACAGACTCTTACACAATACATGAAGAATATGGTTCCCTTGGGTGGGGGGTGGGGGTGAGACTCTCCCAAAAGTCCTGGCTTAACAGGCACATGCTCAGACTAAGGGTACAGACCCTGGGTTGAGGGACTGCAGGATAACACCCCTGAACTGGTTTCAAGAATGGCGATTCTCCAAATGTAAAGAGCAGAGAATCAAGATTTCATTAAAGAAACAGAGTCTAACATTATGCCTTAAACCTTTTAATTGTGACCCCTGCAATACCTTTAAATAACTTTCAAACAAAGCAACACCAGCCTAGAACGAGAACTCAGTTATCTATAAATAGTCCCTTCACAGAACACTCTTCCTTTTTAAATTCAGTGACCTTTCATTTGAATGTATATCCTCTTCCATCTCATATCCATTCTTCTTCAACTATTATTCCTCTTCATCCTTTTTTATTGTGTCTCTAAAAACAATAGAAAACAGCTCAATGTTTTGCAAACTCCAAACATTACTAATCTGTAAACAATTTATTTTGTTTAAAACTTTATTGACATTTTCTGCACAACAAAGAGAAATGACACCTAACAACATAATGGCAGGTTTGTACAAAAGAAAAACGAACACATCATACCAGCTCACAGTCAGTCTTAGCGACAAGTATCTTACGATGCACATTATCAGCAAGGACAGTCAGATTCAGCGACATTTTTATAACTTGATTCATAGTACAGTCTACTCTCATCTCGACTCAGAGCCCCAAGGTACCTCCTATGCCCGCTATCCCGACCCCACCTTTTAGTCAGTGACCTCTCGAAGTTATTGAGGTGCAACCTCTTCTTCTTCGCACGTAGTTACATCATCCCTGCCAGCCGCCCCACTCTAAGTCAGCAGATATGTCTTATACAATGTCCAAAAATGTTTAGGACGACTACGCGGTGGGAGTAGCTCACTATAGTTCTCAGTTTGCGTGCTGCATTACATCATGTCTCTACTCCAATCCGCAATAGTAGGAATCGGGCCTTTTGACCAACATCTCGCCACTCTGTACCTAGCAATTAACAAACCCATATCAACCAACCTACGAACTGCTTTCGGGAGTGGCTTAGAGTACCCCAACAAAGCAAGCATGGGATCAGGTGTAAGTTGCGTGTCTATGATGTCACTTAGCTCTCTGAACACCAAAGGCCCGAAAGTTAGTTATCCCTGGACACATCCAAGCTAAGTGTAAAAAATCCGCCCGGCTTTCATCACAACAATCACACTTAGCCGTGTCGCACAATCCATATCTACATAGCTTCTCTGGCATGTAGTACACCCTATTTAAGAATTTAAAATGGGTAAGCCTATGCCTCCCTTTCAGCGAGATCCGCTTCGAGCTTTCGCAGCAATACCTCCAAGTTGTATCATCTAATTCTCTATCTAAATCAATTTGCCAAGCAAGTCTCGCCATGGTGTAGAAGTTTTCCCGGTACCCAAGTGTTAATTTGTAAATTTTTGACACAATTTTGGCTGGGGTGTCTGCCTTTATTACGTATGTGAGTGGTGTAACTTCTGGCAGTTCTTCTAAATCACTCCCTAAAATACCTGCCATTGCATGCCTCATTCTGTGGAATTGAAATCTGTGTAGTAGTGTTGTGTTAAGGTCGGGCCCCTCAAACTCTTCCCACATCTTAGCTTTCCCCTCAAGGAACATGTCTCCAATTGTGCACACAGGGACGCGCAGACACTTGCGCTGATCTGCAACCGGCAAGTGTAAGCACCCTGCTCCAACGGAGGATTGGAGAGCAGACTACACAGGCCGCACACCTGCTTCGCGCTGTCTCTGCCCGATACTGCCCATAAACAAATAACATATGTAAGACGTTCATGTTTATTAAATGTAACCCAGCCAAAACATGGCCTTCAGTATCAATTTTTACTCTTATTTGTTGTGCTGAAATACCTGAAAGATTAAATATAAAAGCCTACAATGTGTGCGCTTATATAAATTAGAAGCCTCTTTAAACTAGATTTGCAATCTACGCATAGAAATCCAAACCTACAAACGGAGACAAATAATTCAATATAAACCAATATCAGTGGTACTTACCTCTCCAGGAACAGCATTTAAAAGAGAAAGAGCTTTCTGTGAAGGGACTATTTATAGGTAACCGAGTTCTGGTTCTAGATTGGTGTTTGTTTGAAAGCTCTATAAAGGTGCTGCAGGAGTCGCAATTAATAGATTTAATGCACAATGGTAGCCTCCAGTCTCAGAGGTGGCTGGTGATTGGAAAAAGTGGTGAGGCTGAATTCCATACACAGCATTGCACCACACAATTGAGCATAGCGAGCAAACCTGATACCTCATTTTCTCGGAGAGTCTGGCTGGGAAGAGAGAATGAACTCAGATGCTCATTTTCACCCAACTCAACAATTTTCTTTTTAATCAACCATGAGAGGATGAAAGGCTGAGTGGAGAACTGGATTTCAAACCGTGGGGTAAAATTAAGATCAGCAGCCTTGTCGAAGGCTAAGTGGATGCATTAGTCCAATGAGCCTTTGGTCCCAGCTAAGAGTCAAGAGGCCAGAGACTGACCGGATTCCCTTCAAACCTTCACCAATATTTCCAGTGTATGTTCAGCACAATTTCTCATCAACTCACATTTATCCCCACTGAACTATATACTCCCATCCACACCCTCACCCACTAACTCATACTCATTCACGCACTCAGTCATACATTGTCATCAACTCACAATGCCCGGCAAGAGATCACAGCTACAAACCGTATATAGATCTTGCCATTTCTGGGTTTTGGGACTTATCCTTATTGCTAAGAAGAATGTACAGACTCAGGTTTTCACAAGCTGTGCAATTGCTTAGATTAAACCAGAAGTTACAGGCTCAGTTTTGGGAAGTATACGAAGTCCTCTGGCTATCATAGGTTATAGTCTCAGATATAATATAGTAGATGCATTCTAACTTTAAAACAGATCACCGAGGCTCAGTCCTCAGATTGCAGAGTTATCTTCTATGTTACTCAGATTTGACAGATTTAAGCCTCAGAGAGCAGGACTAGAACTAGGATTATTTGGATCTCAAAGTTGAAACAGCCATCCACCAGATTACGTCGATGTTGCAGGTTCAGACTCTGAACAGTAGATGTTTTCCTCAGGTTACAGTGTTTTTATAGGCTCAGGCCTCAGATAGTGAAATTATCCCTGAGGGCAAATCGATCTTGAACTATCATTTCTCACACAACCAAATTATTTCTTTCTTAACACAGGTAGTCTAGTCTCTCAAAATAACAGGAAATCTGTTAAATGGTCAAATGTTCTTACCAAACCTGATAAATGACTGCAAATTTATAATCAATTTAACAAAATTCTTGGCCTGTATGAGAATTGTTCACCTAGCAAGATTCCCATATTGGATCTTTATACTGTCTTATTTAGGGCGTTGCAACATATCTGCACCAGGGAAATTACTTATTCTAATGTGCCTTTCCCCTGCCTTCCCCCATGGTTTTCTAGTGAGTACTATAAGGCCAAAGACGCATTGATAAAGGCTATTAAACTAGGAGATCGTGTGTTAATCAGGGAAGTGAGATTGAGGCCTCTTCTAAACGGGGTTGGATTGATTCCAATTGGCATGCCTTATTGTGGCTTCTAGACATGGAGACACTGTAGCATTCTGGCATATTATAGGTCATGGCAGCCTAAGTAATGCTAGCCCCATAGAGTTTTTCATCCAAACACACCAGTGGGTTAATCATTTCACCTAAATGTATGCACAGAATAGACTGGAACAGTTGCACCAGCAGTAGTCAAGACAGACACACAAAGATGAAAGTGCATCCAAACTCTGATAATTGTTTATTGGTTCAAGACCCCAATCAATTCTCTCTGGACGTCATTTAAAGGGCCAGTCAATTCTTGCAGATAGAGAAAGCTTCTGGTCCTAGCGATTTATTTTGCTTGACCTCGCTGTGTGGGGCCCTTATATGAACTCATTGTCAAATATAATTATGGCCGGGGAAAGAATTCACTATTAGTGGTGCGGTGCTGAAATCGTACCTCTATTCATTTTTTTTAACCCACTTTATTGGGTTTTTCAAGTTTCTTGCTTCTTATACAAACATAGGTACATTTTGTGCATGTGTTATAGTAGAATGTAGTACATATACATTTAATATTGGTCAATGCTTTTGGTTGTAAAGCTAAGTGTAACTTATGGTGTATTATACAGTGCATAGACATTACTTTGGTATCTGCAAAAGAGTAACTAGGTACATTCGCAAGTGCGATAACATTACTCCTAAACTTCCAAACTCCCCCCCGCCCCCCACCCAACTCTGCTGGCTCTACCTCACCTTGTAGTGTTGTCATCTGAATTTGTCATAGTCGTCCTATTACTGCGTGTAAGGGCATTCTATGCATGTGCGATAGTGCTGTGCGACAGGACTATTCTTAGTGTGCTGGGACTGGCATTCTGGTCTCTACTATGCATCCTGCACTGCAGGGGCGGGTGCAGGTTCAAGGGCCTTAAATGCTTCCATTATAAGGTCCCAGTCCATCGGTATGGGATTTTTACGTGCCATTCGTAAACTGTTGGGGACCTTGCTGACTTCTACCGCATTGTTATGGAGCGCTTAGCTATAAGTAATGCTAAGTCGGTGAAGCGTAGTTGCACCTCTTGTGATTTTGGGCGCCGGTACATACCGATAACACAGCTGCCAGCTGTTTCCCCTCTAGGTAGGCCTGTCGCCGTTCTGATGTTCAAGACTACTCCCGCCCAAAACTCTGTGAGCACATGGCATGATCATAGCATATGTAGGATATCAGCTTCTGCCGTCCTACATCTGGGGCAATTATGTTGTGTGTCTAGGAACATGCGTTGCAGGCGGTGTGGGGTTAGGTAGGCCCTATGTAAAATCATGTACTGAATGAATTTGAATTTGGCATTGCGAGACCCCTTTTTGGGGAATGCTAACATTGCAATCCATTCTTTATCAGTCAGATCCTTCTCAAGGTTCCCGGCCCATTTGTTGTGTAGCTCGGTAAGGAGAATCCCTGTGTGAGCCCTAATGCCTTTATACAGCCATTTCGTGAGGTGAAGCCCTTCCCCCATTAGGTAGATCTCCCGCACCAATTCATACGTTGGGGGTTCCTCTCTAGTTGGGGCCCAGTGTCTTTTGATGTAGTGGAGTAATACAGCGTGTGTTATGTATAAGTTACCTGGTATCCCATTTGCCCTGATGAAATTCTCATGGTCCATTAGGCCTCCATTGTTGAACACCCCTACTGTGGTGTCCCCCCTTCAGACCAGCTGAGGGTGCTCCATTTCGTGATTAGGCCCGTGGGTATCAGAATACCTAGTAGTGGTGTGTTATCAGCATATGAGGAGCACCGGCGCGTGTAATGAATTGTCTTTTTCCAGTACGCAATTGCCGTGCGCAGCAGTGTCTGGGCACCAGGGGGAATCGTGACATGAGGTAGCAGCTGTGTGTGCAGAGTTCCCCGGTTAACATCTTGAGCCGTGTATCCTAGTTTGTGCAAATTGTGACCGACATGCCAATATGATAGCCATTGGAGTTGGCTCGCATAACAATATGCACGGAGATCAGGCGCTCCAAGTCCTCCTTTATCTGTATCTAGTTGCAATTTAGCTAGACCCACCCTTCGGCGGCCAGTCCATCATATGAGATCTGATAGTAGTATATCTAGTGATTTAAATATGGGGGTAGGGATTAGCACCGGCAGGCTTGTAAAGAAATATAAGAGCCGTGGGAGGACCACCATCTTGGATATAGCCACGCGTCCCATCACAGATAACGGCAATAAGATCCAGAAGGTAGTCTGGGAGCAAAGTGCTCTGATTGCTTTGGTTAAGTTGCCCTCTATTAAATCTTGTGGGGTTCTATAAATTTGGATTCCTAGATATTTGAAGGTGTGCTGTGCTACAGAGAGGGAAAGTTGCCCAAACTGGATCTCATCTGGGTGTTCTCCAGGGCCAAAGAAGAAGGCCTGAGACTTTGTCTCGTTTATGGCTAGGCCTGAGATACGTTCAAATTGTTTGAGAACCCCCGGTGTCGGCTCTAGATCGTTTGTCAGGTCCTTGGCATAAATGATTGTTGTATGCATAGGCTGATATCACGTGTGTGGAGTTTCCTAGCCTAATGTCTTCCTGTTCTGCAAGTGCCCATAATCTGATGGCCAGGGGTTCTTATGTGAGCACAAATAATAGGGGGGACAGGGTACATTCCTGCCGTGTGCCCCTGCCAACCGGGTATATGCGCGAGATGTAATTTCCAGTGTGGGCCCGTGCATTAGGGGCTGTGTATAGGAGTTGAACCCACTTCAGGTATGTTGGTGGTATACCAAATTTCTCCAGGGCCTTGACTATGTAGTCCCATCTGAGGGTATCGAATGCCTGTCTTAAATCTAGCGTAATGCAGCCTGCATTATGGTCGCCTGTGGGGATTGATTCCATTTCATGGTAAAGCCTCCTAATATTCCATGAAGTGCTGCGCGCTGGTACAAAGCTGCATTGATCTGGATGGATTAACGTGTGTAAGTATGGGAGTAGGCGGTGCAATAGGATTTTGCTCAATATAGGGCGATACTCTGAAACATCCGTGGCCAATCGACCCGGCTTAGGGAGGGATATTACTAAGGCCTCCATTGGGGTGAAGGGGAGGGGAGGGTCCCTGTGTCCAGCGCAGATTGGTATAGTTGTTCTAGTTGAGGGATCAGGGTGTCTGAAAAGGTATCAAAGAATTCTATCGGTAGACCATCGAGGCCTGGGGCCTTATTACGTGGTAGTTCCCGGATGACTTCTTTTATTTCTGTTTTAGAGATGGGGCTGACAGGTCGTCTTGGGCTGCTTGATTCAGTTGAGGGAATGTTAGGTCATCTAGAAAAGCATTTGAGGATTCGTCCGCCAACTGTGGGAGGGTCTGATATATTGATTCATAATATTTGCAAAAAGCCTTGTTAATTTCCTGTTGAGTGTTCACAGTGTCCCCTCCCAGCGTTGTTATTTCATGTATTGTTGTAGTGGGAGGTGCATCTCTGATTATACGCGCCAGAAGCATGCCTGACTTATCGGCCTTGGTGTGTTTTATCTGGATGTATGATTTGTAATCTATTTGTCTGAGGGTTTCCAGCAGTTTTGCGTGCCTAATACGGGCCTCCTGCAGTGTTACTGACCATGTGGGAACACTTACTGCTTCTTGTTCTAATTTGTTCATGGTGTTCTCCACTGCCTTGAGATTATTATGTATTTCCTGCCTTGCCCCTGCTGTGGTGCCTATGGCCATACCACGTATCACAGTCTTGAACGCGCCCCACTCTGTGACTCTTGGAGGCTGTGCCAGCATTTTTATTGAAGTAATTTGTGATGCCCACTGCCATTGCGCTCCGAAAGACGGAGTCTTCCAACATTTGCGGCCATTATTTCCAGGTGGGGACTGGGGTGGAATTCTGCCTCAGGCTAGGGTGATCTCTAGGGAGTTGTGATCAGAAAAAGTCTTCCCACCGCCCATCCATCTGACCATCTACATAGTGCCTCTGCTTGTTTAATGGACCCTGCACCCTGAATTGCGGGGTGTGAGCAGTCTATGCTAGTGTCCATGACAGCATTGTAATCCCCACCTAATTTCCACGGATAAGCTGCCCAGTTCAACAACTCTGGGTTAAGACCCATGAGAAACTTATCTTGTTCGGAATTAGGGGTGTATAGGCTGCCCAGCACTACCTGTGTGCCATCCAGTGTGCCTCGTACTAAAATGTACCTCCCCAATGGGTCAGTTCGTTGTTCAAGTGCCTTAAACAGGACTCCGTTCCTGACCCAGATAGTTGCCCCTCTGGCGAAGGCTGAGTATGATGTGGAGAATACCTGGCCTCTCCATTTCTTGCGTAATTTAATTGCTTCAGCTCCGGTGAGGTGGGACTCCTGTAGGAACCCTACGTGTGCCATGCGCCTGTTGAACTGCGCATGTATTCTATGGCGCTTGTGTATTGAGCCCAGCCTCCGCACATTCCAGGTGATTATGTTATATGGGCCCTGCATGTGTTGTTGTATATGTTTCGCTTAGGTGTTGGACGTCGCAGGGTCGACGGCATGTAGTGCGGTATGTGGGGGAGCCAGTTTCCATAAACCCCCTAACTACAATGTTAAATACACGGTCCAACATTGGAACTGTGCTGGTTCAAACTAGAATCACAACAGTGTGAACATTAAACAGGTTATAGGTTGTTGTCGCCATTAGGGGGTAGTTTCTTATGACCTGAATGGTGAGGGAACTAACATACGAGCCTACCGCAGCGTGGACCAGGTTTGTTTGCCAGTGCATCCAAGTCGAGACTGGGAAAGGATATGTGCGCCGCTATCGGCAGTCACCATTGGGTTACCTTGCAGAGTGTCCGGTCTGCGCTCTCCAGGTCTTCCCACCTGGTACCTTGTTATCCCAGGAAATCGTCTGCCATCTGGGGTGTCACAATACTAAATAATGCAAAGCTAGTCTCCGAGTCAGAGTGTACAGTATTATCCTCTGAGGAGTAAGAGGTTGAGTGGTGATTGCAGTCCCTGAATGTGCTTGCTGCTGCAATCGCCTCTGTGCGCCCCTGCAGGGCCTCCTCTGGTGTGGGGTTCCTGGGCTGAGAGTTGTTGACTGGTTTGTTGCGGCGTTATTGTCGGTTCCGAGTACTCTTTGGGTTCCGAGGGATGCTTTGTGAAGAGGTCCCAGACTCCGTCGGGGGGGAACATGATCTCCAGCCATTTGTCCGCCCCTTCTGGGGTGTCAAAGAACTGCGTTTTTTGGTCGTGGATGACCTTCAATAGGGCTGGGAATAACAGTGCATACTTAATGTCTAGGGTTCTGAGCTTCTTTTTGGTCTCTTGGTACAGGGATCGTCTGCGTTGCACTAGCATAGTGTAGTCTGGGTACAGTGACACCCGTTGGTTCTCGTAGTGAATTTGAGACCGTTCCCTGGCTTTCTGTAACAACACTTCCCGGTCCCTAAAGTTTAATTTTCTGACAATCGTGGGGTGAGGCGTTGGCCTGCCTGTGGGGATTCTGTTTGTTCTCTCTATGCAGAAGAAATCCGAGAGGCTCTCAGGGGCTACATGTTTCCGAAACCACTGCTCCATGAACTTAGTAGCGTTTGGCCCTTCACAGCGTTCTGGCAGACCCATGACTTGGACATTGTTCCGCCGGGTCCTTGCTTCTGTGCCATCGACACTATCCTGGAGCCTTGACACCGGCCGCTGCACTTGTGTTATTTGCTCTGCATGTTCCTTATGCTGTGGTATAATCTCTGCCAGGGTAAATTTATTGTCTTTTACAGTGATGGCCAGTTTGGCGTGATCTGCCTTCAGGAGGGTGAAACCAGTTGTTAGGGAACCAATTTGCTGTTCAATGGATTTCCCAGAGTCTCTCACCTCGTGAAGGATTAGGTCTAATTTATCCGGGGTTGTCACTATATTGGTGGGTGGGACACAGTTTGATTACTGGGTGGAGGCGTCTGTTTCCTCCAGTTGCTGCGTGCCGGCAGTGTTGGCATCAGGTATGTTTCCTTTAGGGCGCCCCATTTTGTGGTGTTTATCAGTGCAGCGCAGGAGCGTGGCCTGCTGTACTTGAAGGGTGAGTATACTAATTGGTGCTTATTTATTCCGTACTTGTGGTGTAGGCCACTCCTGCGTGGGTTAATGAGCACAGGTTCTCCGTGGGGGTGACGCCCTTTTTCGCTACTGGTGCCTTGTGGTGCCCAGCATTGGCGCCACTTCTGATGCAAGGCTTCAGGCCGCTCATGTTGATGTGATGCACCTGTATCGACGCTCCCTCCTAACCCCACAGCAGGAACCCAGGGATCCAGGAGCACAGGGAGCCAGGGGCCAGCGGAGACCTCGGTATCCTACATCAGCCTTTCCAGGAGAAGAATAAAGGGCAGGGTATCCGTTGTTGTCCCCGATCCGCTCCAGGCCCACAGCTACGTCAGGCGGTACGCCCCGATCGTGTTGCAGCGATTGGGCCATGCGTGCAGTGTCCCAGCACCTTGCATCCGGCCAGCCTCCGATAGAATTCAGTACATCTCCAAGGGGGTAGGCCCAGGCCGTGACGGTTCGCCTACGCCCATTCACCGCCTTGCAGCTGCACTTCTAGTAGAAGGCCAAGTAATTGGTCCGGGTGCCTCAGAAGTCCCAAGCATGAGCGCATCACCACCAGGGCAGGCGTATGATGCCAAGGTAGTGCACTCCGTCCGATCTGGCAAGCGCACGGTGGCCGCCTGCTTCCTAAGCCGAGCCCGGCCCAATGCACCAGTGCGCCGCATTCATACGCTTCGCACTCACCGCCTGTGTTGCAGGGGTCGCCTGTCAGGTGAGATGGGGGGCCTCCGCTGCTCCGCCATAGCGGGGTAGGGGGGAAGACCAGAGTAAGCAGCAAGTCTGCACACGTCTCCGAGGGCCCGGAGCAATCCACCTACCCCAGCCTCCACTCGCACAATCGCGAAGTCTCGACAGCCTGCCAGCCGCGGCTGCGGGGGGGTGATTAGGGGCCGATGCACTGTGAATACGGTCCGCTGCTGCAACGGACCGCCACTACAGTAGCTCCGTGCAAGCCCTCTGCCTTCCTAGTCCGGCAGCACACACGGTTCTCTTCTGGCGAACTGGCAACGGTGGTCAGTTGTTAGAGGGTCGCCAGATAGCGCAACTGTGGTCAATACACGCCACGGTCACTCCGCAAGCTCTCAGCCGATGTTTCCTTTGGGGATGGGACCTAGTGTCATAGGATTAGTCAGGATTTGCTGATCCGGGCGCGGAGCTCGCTCACATTGCGTCCACCATGTTTGGCAGCTAGCCACGCCCCCGTTGTACCGCTATTCATAAAAAGGAACAGGACTGTTCCCGGCAACTATCGTTTTATCAGTTTCCTTGATAAACTCCAGAAAGTGTTTTGATGCCAAGTCTTAGATAAACTGCAAGACTGGATGACAGAATCACAAACTCACAGATTATCTCTCCATTGTAAGCTGGATTTCATGCAAAGATGAGCACAATCAACCAGATTTTCTGTTTTAACCTTGTTATGTGGAAATATTTAAGGCTCTCTAAGGTCAATGGGAGTCAATGCCGCATTGTTAGGAATTCTCATTACCCTTCATGAGGAAACCTTTGCCCAAGTGAGATGAGGGGAGGGGGCAAATTCATAGATTGCATAACTATTGAGTGTGGGGTGCATCAAGGTTGTATGCTGGCCCCCACCCTGTTTTCCCTTTACGTAAACAAGATTATAAAACATCTGAGCACCCCCAAATTGGGAGGTATCTCTAGCCCAGCCTTGTTATTTGCTGACAATACTCTTCTGGTTTTCCGCACTCCAGCTGATCTTCAGAACTTTCGTTTTTAGTGTATTCACTTGAAGGTTATGGTGTTTAATCCCCATAGGTCATTCAAAGGAGGGTGTTTGATGAAGGGGTTGACCTAGCAAGTAGTTGATAGCTTTGATTATCTGGGTGCTAAAATAGATAAATCTTAAATCTGGAGGTTACAAATACAGAGAAGCGAAGTGACTCTACTACATAGAGCTTTTGCAATTATCAAGAGATACAAGGCTGCCACTCCCAGGTCGGTCTCCCCAGCTATATGGGTCTACCTTGCAAAGGCTAAAACTGCAGCTGTTTACGGCGCAGAAATCTAGGGAGTAGACAACACTATTGGGCTGAGTTCTAAGGAAACTAGTTTTTAAAGATTTTTATTTTGTTTGCCTTAAAGTACTCCTTTGATCCCTTTATTTTTGACAAGGGAATCAGAAGGATTGGAGACTTAGCCGCCTTGAAACATCTTCTTTTCTGGGTTAGACTGCGGTCAACCCAGTGAGTTACTACTCTATAGGTCCGCCCTAATAGAAATCATAAACTTAGGGAAAGCGCATTCAATACCCTGGTTTTTACAAATTAAACTGCACTTTAGATATAGGATTGGGCAATTATTTGAATGATTCTACATTAATTAATAAAAGTACTAAGCCCATTGCAGAAGAGGCATTTTGGAATATTAGGATTAATTCCTACTATAGGAGCTCTAAACTTGGTGGACTCACGAATGTGTAACTGTCTCATTAATCTGTACCCTCCTTGGAACCATATATAGATGTTATTGTACCTTGCCAGGCTCAAATATTTTGTATTACATTTAGGGTAGGTACATTGTTGATTAGCAAGTTTACCAGTAATTGTAAGTCTAACTCAACTAAATCTCCTCTTTGTATGTTTAGTAGTGATATGATTGAGAATTTGACCATTTATCATTTTTTGTCCAATGTATACAAGGCCAAGAAGGGTATGGATCAGGCCTCTCTGTATAAATCTGGGTGTGAGACTGTACAAAGTTGTCTCAAATTCTTCTGATGGATACTAGTCTACTTTTGTCCTCCGCTATTATTTACGTGCAGTTTGTTTCAAAAGAAAGAGGTTGGGTCTCATGATATTTTTATTGTAAATTCTAATTATTGAATAGAGAACACACAACACAAGCCAAACAAATTGAAGACTCATGTCCCTGTAAAACGAGCATGAAATAAACCCACATTCCATTGTACAAAATGCAACAGCTTAATGAGAACATACATGTCAGGTTCTACCCATGTTAAACGCAGTCAGGCCCTACATAACAAACTGTAGCTCCAGATGGGGGAACAACATTCATCCGAGCCTCGCCAGTATTTAACGTAACAAGCAGCCCATTGTAGGGAAAGAGGGGAGAAACAAACCTAGATGCGGGAGGGAAAAGATGAATAAAACAAGGTTCCCCTTAACTCAAGCATTGAACATGAGCCTATGTTTGATGCTGCAGAGGAAGCTATGGAGATGTCCTGTGGATGACGTCATGAAATATGAATTCTACCCCTGCTCTATGGGGGACCCTCTGATCAGGAAAGCCACAGGGAACTATCATCAATTACACATGAAGAATAACATTAAAGAAAAACCAAAGATGAAAACCTCACAAAACAAAGGAAAAAAAAGAAAGAGAAACAAAGGGATGCGAGAAGACCGCCCCTCGGGCAGGAGTTGGGGCGTCATCAGGCCAGATCATCGGGCCTGAATTGATCACTCCTGCGCCAGCGCTTTAGGTGATAGCACCTTTGCTGTTCTGTTGAATGTTTTTTTTAAAAGAGAAAATCGTTTTTTTTAAAAGAGAAAATCTTTTTTTTAAAAGGAGAAAATTGTTTTCTTAAAAAGAGAAAATCGTTTTTACATGCAAACTGCTGTTGCTAATGTGATTCGAATTGTGCACTGACTCCCCGGTCCACCGCAGCTACTCGGGCTGATTGTTGTGGAGGGAGAACAGAGCGCTCCTACTTCCTGGTAGTGCCATTTCTTGGCGGCCATTTTAGTGGGTTGATGCTCCAGTGTTCCCTGAGCCCTGACTACTTAGGCTCCCAGCGCTGACACGCTCGAGTAAAACCTGAATTGATCACTCCTGCGCCAGCGCTCTAGGTGATAGCACCTTTTCTGTTCTGTTGAATGTGTTTTTTTAAAAAGAGAAAATCGTTTTTTTAAAAAGAGAAAATCGTTTTTTTAAAAGGAGAAAATTGTTTTCTTAAAAAGAGAAAATCGTTTTTACATGCAAACTGCTGTTGCTAATGTGATTCGAATTGTGCACTGACTCCCCGGTCCACCGCAGCTACTCGGGCTGATTGTTGTGGAGGGAGAACAGAGCGCTCCTACTTCCTGGTGGTGCCATTTCTTGACGGCCATTTTAGTGGGTTGACGCTCCAGTGTTCCCTGAGCCCTGACTACTTAGGCTCCCAGCGCTGACACGCTCGAGTAAAACCTGAATTGATCACTCCTGCGCCAGCGCTTTAGGTGATAGCACCTTTGCTGTTCTGTTGAATGTTTTTTTAAAAAGAGAAAATCGTTTTTTTAAAAAGAGAAAATCGTTTTTTTAAAAGGAGAAAATTGTTTTCTTAAAAAGAGAAAATCGTTTTTACATGCAAACTGCTGTTGCTAATGTGATTCGAATTGTGCACTGACTCCCCGGTCCACCGCAGCTACTCGGGCTGATTGTTGTGGAGGGAGAACAGAGCGCTCCTACTTCCTGGTAGTGCCATTTCTTGGCGGCCATTTTAGTGGGTTGATGCTCCAGTGTTCCCTGAGCCCTGACTACTTAGGCTCCCACGCTGACACGCTCGAGTAAAACCTGAATTGATCACTCCTGCGCCAGCGCTCTAGGTGATAGCACCTTTGCTGTTCTGTTGAATGTGTTTTTTCAAAAAGAGAAAATCGTTTTTTTAAAAAGAGAAAATCGTTTTTTTAAAAGGAGAAAATCGTTTTTACATGCAAACTGCTGTTGCTAATGTGATTCGAATTGTGCACTGACTCCCCGGTCCACCGCAGCTACTCGGGCTGATGTGGAGGGAGAACAGAGCGCTCCTACTTCCTGGTAGTGCCATTTCTTGGCGGCCATTTTAGTGGGTTGACGCTCCAGTGTTCCCTGAGCCCAATCTATATTCACTTCCTTCGCCCCGCGCAGCGGCACGCGCAGCGGTAGCGCCTTAGACGCGCCGAAGAGGCGCCAAAGAGAAGCCAGTCTACGCCAGACCGCGTCCAGACGCTTCCAGTCTCCGGACCCAGCTGTCATCATGGTAGGAAATCTCCTCACATACAGCACTTCCTCACTATATGCATTGCGTCCTTCGGTCAACCCACTATGTTTGCATTCAGTCCTTCCCTTACACCCGAAGGCCCACTGCAAAACTTGTGATTGGGGCATAACTACTTCAAATGTTGTGAAAAACCCCTCCAAGCAGAAATGGAGGATGTTCCTTCTTAACTGCCGTTCCCTGCCCAAACACCATACTGAACTGGCCATGCTGATAGAGGAGCTCAATCCAGACGCCCTCTTTCTAACAGAGACATGGCTTCAGCTAGAAACTGATCCTGCAATAGCATGGGCCACCCCCCAAGGCTATACTATTAAACATTTGGATCGCAAGACTGGCAGAGGTGGAGGGCTGGCTATTATCTATAGGGACAACTTTAGATGCCGCATCACTCCCTCCCCATGCCAGCCTGTGAGAACCTACATTTCACTCTTGAGTTCTCCCCATCCACTACTTTCTCCGGTATCCTAGTCTATCGACCACCTGGCACCCTCAACAACTTTATCACTAACATGACGGATTTAGCTGCCAACCTAGTGCTCACCTCGGCAAATTTCACCCTGCTGGGTGATCTTAATTTACACCTAGATGAGCCACTTGATTCAACAGCCAATAGTCTTCGAACAAACTTTCAGTCCATTGACCTGGCTCAGAAAGGCTTTCAATCAACGCATGTCAATGGACATCTCCTAGATCACATCTACAGCAATCTAGATAGCTTAACCGTCGAGGCTCCAGTACCACTATCCTGGACCGATCATTTTTTAGTACCTTTTACATGGTCCACTCGCTCCCCCCCCCATCTCACAAAATCACAATAAGCAGCGGGGAAGAAAATGGGCCTCCCTCCCACTTTCTAAGTGGAAACTGGCTCTTATAGAACACCTACCCCCAAATGTGACCAATCCCAATACAGCCATTGTCAATTTTGATAACTGGATCTCCAGTTCCCTTGACCTAGTCCTACCAGAGGAATCTTTGCACTTAATAAACAGAGCCAAAGTGGCCCCCTGGTACTCCCCGACTCTCAGGACTATGAAGCAATCTTGCCGCAAACTAGAGAGAGCCTGGAGACAAGATTACTCACAATCAAAGCAAGTTGAGTATAGAGCCGCAATAAAGCTCTATAAAAATCAAATACAATCTGCGCAAGCCCATTTTTATGTAGCCAAAATCAATTTAGCTGCAAACTCCCCCAAAGAAATTTTTAAAATAGCCAAATCTTTAATTTCTCCCCCTCCCCCGAGCGTCTGTCACCTGACGGCGCGCAAACCCGTTGCAATAATTTAGCCACTTTCTTCTCCCAGAAGATCCAGGCCATCTATTCTTCATTTTCTACTGGCAGTGGTGACATGGACCACACCACCACCACAGATTCTGACTTCTTAGCCCCCAGCTCACTGGATGAATTCCCCCTCCTAGATTTCGAAACTTTAGACAGAATGCTTCTTAAAGTCATCTCGGGATCCCCCAATGACCCAGCACCCCCGCAAACTCTCAATAAGGTGATGGACATCATCCGCCCTGTCATTCTGGATGTCCTTAATGCTTCCATCTCCTCTAACTCCGTCCCAGCACCATGGAAATGTGCGATGGTTAGGGCCCTTTTGAAAAAACCCACCTTGGACCAGAACAACTTGGCCAATTTCCGCCCCATTTCCCTACTTCCCTGGATGAGCAAACTGCTTGAAAGGCACATCAATAATATCTTAGTGGACTACTTAGAATCAAATAGTCTGCTATGCGCCTCTCAGACGGGTTTCCGCCCGCAGCATGGTACTGAAACTGCTCTCCTAGCAGTGACGGAAGAAACTAGATTGGTGCTGGACCGGGGAGGAAAAGCAGCCATCATACTACTCGACCTCAGTGCCGCGTTCGACACTGTCAACCATGCCACACTGCTACACCGTCTGAAAGGCATGGGCGTGTCGGGCGCAGCCCTGGAGTGGCTGACCTCCTTCCTGGACGAGCGCTTCTTCCAGGTGTTTGAGGGCAAAGCAGTCTCCCCTAAGCAACCACTTAGATGTGGGGTTCCTCAGGGCTCCTCCCTGAGCCCCACACTTTTTAATGTCTATATGCGACCTCTAGCGGAAATAGTCCAGCCCTTTGGCGTGCGTATTGTCACCTACGCGGACGACACCCAGTTGGTGGTCTCTCTGGACCACACTGAGGAGCCGTCCAACACCCTGGGCCTCTGTCTAGAGGCCGTTGCTAAGTGGATGCAATCGTCCTGTCTCAAACTTAACGGGGAGAAGACAGAGATTATGCTATTGGGTAGCCCTCCTCCGACCATTTTGACATCAATTTGGCCCACCTGCCTTGGTGCTTCCCCCCCTCCCAAACCGCAGATAAAGAGTCTGGGAATCTGGCTCGATAAAGCGCTGGACTTCTCGGTCCAGGCTACCAAAACTGCCTCCACGTGTGTCGGCCTAATGAAAATGCTCCGCAAAGTACTCCCTCTGCTTCCTTTCCAGGCGAGGAGAATCATGGTTCAGGCCCTGATACTCTCCCGCCTGGACTATGGAAACGCGCTATATCTGGGTGCCCCGGCTTCAGTGACCAACAGGCTCCAAGTCACGCAAAACTGCGCCGCCCGATTATTATTCAACATCCCCCGCTGGCAGTCAGCCAAGAAAGCTCTAAAAGAATTGCACTGGCTCCCGATGGCTGCTAGAGCACAGTTTAAGGCTATGTGCATTGTGCACAAATCTTTCCATCGAACAGGCCCTGCCATCCTGTCCCCCTTAGTTGTGCCCTACGCTCCATCCAGAGCCCTTCGCTCGGGATCATTGCACCTAGTTACCACTTCTAAAATCAACAAAGCACGTTGGGGCGGCCGTTCCTTCTCCCATACTGCTGCGAGACTTTGGAACTCCATCCCCTTAGCCCTCAGAGAAAATAATAACCGGCTGGCTTTTAGGAAAGCTTTGAAAACCCACCTGTTTGCAAAAACGTGCTAGTCTCACCCTGCGGCCCGCCACAGTGATCAATTAAAGCGCTGCGAGGCCTCCGGGTAGTCTATGCGCTAAATAAATATAATTTTTCATTTCATATCATTAAGTGGATCACTCAGGCGACTCTGGCTTCTGGCCTCTAGAATATGGTTCAAGAAAATCTTCAAACAACTGCAAGGCCCGATGTCTGGGGGGAACCAAACAGGAATGCCTGGTCGCAGTGAGGTAGTGTATAAGAAGCTGCCAAATGCGGTTGAAACGTGTGTCTGTGTGGTTAATGCAGGTGGTCAGCAATTCAAGAGCTAAAACATTCCACAAGCGAAGAAATCAGGTGGTAATAGGGGGAGGATGCGGCTTCTTCCAGAATAAGGCTATTGACTGTTGAGCCGCTCCTAACAGATGGAGGATCAAGTGCCAGTCCGTATATGACATAGCGTTGAGTGTTGAAGGTTTAATGCCTATGAGCGTAACTACCGGGGAAGAAGGAATAGGAAAACCCACTATCTCCATAATGTGGCTGAGGACCTCCTTCCAAAAGACCGTGATAGTTCGGCAGGACCACTAGATGTGAAGGAAATCACCTCCATCCCCCTGGCATCTCCAGCAGGTCGGGGGGAGTTTAGAAACATTTGGTGTAGGCAGGTTGGGGTGTAATACCATTGTGTCATTAACTTGTAGGCCGATTCGCGTTGTGGCATGCTCTGAAATGTCTTTGGGATATCCCGCCATAACCTGACCCACCCTTCAGGAGGTATGTCTTCTTCTAGGACTAAGGCCCACCGTGTCTGATATCAGTGGGGCGCTGAGAGCATTGTAAAACAGTATATGTATTAGAAATCAGACCCTTCGACCCCTCAAATTTACGAACTAGGGACTCAAAGGCGGTGAGTTGTCTAGTAGCGCCCTGGACATTGGTCTGGAAGCTAAGCCAATGGCATAGCTGGTAATATTGCATACGTGTCCCCCCTGTGAGATGAAACTTTTGCCTGCATTGCTCGAATGAAAGAAAGTCCTCACCCTGAAAAAGGTCCTGAATGACCCGGCATTTGCCCTCTGTCCATGGACCAAATGCCTGGGTTTGCATTGCCGGGGGAAACATTGGGTTATGGGCTATCGGTGTATTTGGGGATGGGAATGGCATCAGGCCCCGGGGGATTGCCAACTTGTGCCAAATCTCCAATACCGTCTTCGTGGGGGTGACTATATAGGCGCTGCGGAGACGCGCTCCACATGGGAGCCAGGCCAAATCCCACAAAGGTCTACAAGCCACCGCCTGGTCCAAAGGAAATCAATGTTTTTTGCTTTCGCGAACCACCCACTCTGATATATATACCTACGGTGATAAACCCATTAGTATTCCAAGAGATTTGGGCACGCCAGTCCACCCTGGTCCCGAGGCAACATTAGAATCCTGTTGGAAAAGCGTGGGCAGGATTTCCCCCATATATATTTTGTAAAGTCACGTTGTAGGGCAAGAATATCAGCTTGAGGTATTGGGGTGGGCAAGGTTTGGAAGAGATATAGAACTTTAGGGTGGAGGGACATTTTAATAGTGTTGATACGTCCTAACCAGGCATGGGTAAGGCCCTTCCATCTGTGCAATTTCTCCTGGATAACCTTCCTTTATCTAGGCCAATTGGATTGAGTCCAGGTCGAGAGTGTAGGGGTCAAGTCTAGACCCAGGTATCGAATTGAAACGTCTGTCCACTGCACCGGAATCAGGTCCCGCATTGCCTGGACTTCCAAGGCCAAGAGAGTAAGATAAAGAGCATGAGATTTTCCCAGATTAATCCTATATTCCGACGCATCCTCAGAGGACTTCAGAAGGGAAGCCACGGCTGGAAGGGACGTAGAGGGAGAGGATAAGGAAATAAGGAGGTCGTCCGCAAAGAGGGAGGCTTTATGGTCATACCCACCCATGGGAATGCCTTGTATATTCAGATCTTTATGAATAGCGATAGCCAGGGGTTCCACAACCAGGGCGAACAACAACGGGGATAGCGGGCAACCCTGCCTAGTGCCCCAATAGATGGGGTTAGGGGCAGTGAGACGACCATTGAAGCATATGCGGGTAGAGGGTTTCGCATAAGGCGCCATCAATCTAGAGATCATCTCTGGTCCCAGCCCCACTCTCTGCAACACTGCTCTAAGGATTCCCCAATTCACTCGATCAAAGGCTTTCTCCGCATTGAAGGATACCAGACAGGCAGGGATATTTCTATACCGTACTTTTTCCACGAGATGGCCATCCCGTTGGATATTATCCGCGCGCTGGCGATGCCGAATAAAACCCACCTGGTCCAGGTCAATGAGACCGGGGAGATGGGGTTCCAGGCGATTGGCTAAAATTTTTGTATTAAACTTTGCGTCAGTGTTTAACAGAGCAATGGGGTAGTATGACGCGGGAAGGGAATGGTCCTCACCTGGTTTAGGAATAAGTACCACTTCCGCTTCATTCATGGAGGGGGTGAGACCCGTGACGTCTGTGAAGCTATTAAAAAGATAAAGCAAATGGTCTCGAAACCCGATAAAAAGTGACAGGTAGTCCATCCGGCCCCGGAGTCTTACCGAGTGGGAGTTGCTTCAAAGCCTTAGCAATTACATCATGAGTATTGGGGCTTTCCAGCAATTTCATAAAGTGAGAGTCAATAGGGTCCCAAGGGCAAGAATTAAGAAAGGCAGTAACAGCGTTTGGAGGACAAGGAGCGTTCCTATAAAGATCCCCATAGAACTTCTCCAGTTCCAGGCCTATATCCGCCTCTGAAATGGCCCATGAGCCATCTGGGCGCTAAAGTTTGGCGATGCGTGCTCTTGCGTTCTGTGCTCGAAGGCGTTGTACCAGGTATGTACCAACCTTATCCCCTCCCGTGTAGAACTTCTGCTTGAGATTAAGCAGAAGTCTCTCTGCCTTATTGGTACGATGCGGACGCAACTGGCCCTGCAATTGAGCCAGACTCCACTTGTTACGAAGGGACGGATGAAGATGGTCCCTGCATTCCAGTGTTTTGATGTGTCCCATGATATGTTAACCAATTGGCACCTACATATTTTAAATATATTTTAGCATCTCTGGCTGTGATCCTTGTTTATGCAAATATTATAAGCCAAAGTACAATAAGTGTAATATTTAAGACCATTTTTATTCAACGCACATATTTTTTAATGTTTTTAATGATGTTGTATTATTGTTGTGCTATATGTGACTTTTGTTATAGGATTGTATAGATTAATTAATTTTTATACTTGTTAAGATCGATTCCCGTATATGTTTCTCAGAGTTTCTTTCATCAGTTAGAATCAGCCATTTCTTCTTTTTTATGGAGTTTTAAAAAGATTAGGAGGGTCAGCAAATATCTGACAGTTCCACTTGAGGCGGGTGGCTGGGCAGGGCAATTTTTCAAATTATACTACTGGGCGGCAATGGGAAAAAGGATGGCCAAGCTTTTAAGCGACTGATTGGAAGATGCTATAGTCCATATCTATGAGTTTTGTATAGACACGGAAGCGGTCCTGTGGTTATTCCGGGAATTTGATCCAAACTACTACAAGAGGGTTAGGTTTAAGATGGTTCTGGATGGTAAGAGGCTTTGGGGTCAGTGGTGTAAAAGCCTGGAAATACCTGGGTTACATCCGTTTCTCCTGTTGGAGGTAAGGACGATACTACCAGAAGTATTCTATGATCCTAACCCCGTCCTATGGTCTCGATCTTGTATCACCCGAATAAGTACTTTATATCAGAATAAAATTATGCGTTAATACGAGGGGCTGACTGTGGCACACCATCTTCCTAGAAGTGGCTTCTTCAAATATTTGCAGATCCATAGTTATCTCATATGGTCTGCAATCAATGTTGATAAGATATGCTTTATTTAGACAAAATGTGCCTGATGTTAATGATGCTCTAGCAGTGTCGTCAATTGAGGCAGTGGTTCCCAGAGATAATATTACTCCTCCATAATTTTAAGAAGTTACGACGACTATATTACACACGTAGTCGGCTGAATAGCCGGAACCATAAGATAGACTCTAGATGCCCCTGATGTCTGGTGGATGATGCCGATGTTGTGCATATGTTTGTTATGTGTGCTTACCTGAGGCAATACTGGCAAACTATTGTAATCAAACTATCTAATGCCTTTGACAGGGAAATAACATAGACCTCTGAGTTTATCCTATAAGGCTTTTGAGATAATGATCTACCTCCAGAGTGTGTCCGTTTAAGATTCATTTCAGTCACTGTAGCCTGCTTGGCCATAGCTAAACGGTGGAAGGATCCAAATCCACCCAGTTTTGCATGTTCGTGGGTGTTAATTTTTTGAGATAGAGTCTGCAATATACTGATCGAAGGGCAAAAGGGGGAAGGAAGTCGATCTGGAAATATGGGACAAGTTTCAATAACGTCATTATTGTTTATATACGCTGTCTGATGGTTGGGGTACATATTGAGTTACTGTCTCGGTGACATTTTCTACATTTTGTATCAGTGACTAAGAGTGGCTATTACGTTGTGGAATCAAGCTTTATAATATAAAAACAAATGATTGGATATATTAATTGAATGTTATGAAGTTTTAGGGAGTGTAACCCCAAAATAAGCTTATTTAATTAAAAGTAAATTTAAAAACACTAATTTTACAGCCTTGAAACTCAGGCATCAGAGCAATCCCTGATGTTACTTAGGTATCGAAGGCTCAAACTTCCGACAGCTTCATCCATCAGGTGGCAAGAATACAAGCTCAAGCTTTGGACAGCAGAGCTGCCCTTCAAGTCACCCAGATGTTAGATGCTAGAGCTTTTGGCAGCAGAGCTGTCTCCGCTGTGATATAGATCTTGCAGGCTCAGACTTCAGGGATTTTAAAGTCTGTGCAGTTACCTAACAGACTTTAATTAGAACTGTATCTTCATTATAGGAAAAACCTGTGAAGAATGTGCAGTTCAACTGCACACCACATGCACAGCAATCAAGCAAGCGACCCCATCAAGTCATTGTTTTGTCGCCAACACACTTTGAACTATGGGTCTAACAGGCCTATGCCTAATCTAGGAATACATAAATCCCACAAAGCAAAGGGCAGTTGACTAAAAACACACAACTGTCTTATTGTGTCAGGATCCTGTCTATCTGTATATGGGTACATTATGGTGAAATTAACAGTGAACTTATTTACCCATTTATCAGTGATGTTAGAGAAGATATTAAATATGCCATCTTCCTGATAACGTGTAATTGACTGTTTTGCTTGTTCGTTTTTGCATTCCCTTCCTCCTTCTGGCTGATACTGTCATCCACTGTGCTGAGTCCTGTTAGCTATAGACTCAAGCCTTTCTTCTGTGGCAGGTCTTTGCTGGTGAGTAGTGATGATCTACTGAAATTACTTTCTCTCGCTCAAGCAACACCAGTTCCCCTCTCTTGATATTCTCACCAGACCAGGTGAATAACCAATCAGTGAATGATGAATATCTTCATAATTTTAATCTTTTAATTTGTTCACTAAGCATATTAGTAGTTTAAGATGAATTTGTGAAATGAAATGAGGTCACCTAAATTTAGTAGAGAATTAGGGATGTTGTAATCACTTCATGAGAAGAGGAATCATCATTTTTCCTATGGCTTTAATAGTACTAGTAAAGCTCTGTAATGAATTGTTACATTACCATATACAATAACTATGTATTTGCAGTTCTGAAAATACGATAAACTGTAAAAACAAAATTGTTTTAATTTCAAATTTGACCCACATTTTTTGTGCGACTTACATTGCAGTCTTAAATAAAATAAAAAATAATTTTACAAAGACTAAACTGCCTAAAAAATCTAGCCACCCATATAAACATTTCTCTCCACTTGTAGTGCAGTCGTAGGTTCACATGTGGACATTGCAAGGAAGCATAAACACGCTGCCCCAAATGAATGCTGTCCGCATGGGCATGCTGTTGATGACGAACAGTAATCTAGGCAGGGATGCGGTTAATAAAAAATCAACATTGCTCTTAAGCCCTGATTATTTTCTTGCCCTGATGCTTCTCCTACTACTTGTTATGCCAGGGGCCGCTATGCCAGTGACAGCTATGCCAGTGACAAGGGTCATAAGGGGTAAGTCAAGGTAGCAGTTGCCACTTCTGAGGATCCCCAATTGGCATTAATGCTTTCTTCCTCCTCTCTTTTACAGCTGATGTGCAATCTACCCCAAGATCACAATGGGAGAGACCCAGGATATTAAGTTGGATTAAGTTACTTTTATTGTGACTGCGTTATCAGTACACAGACTTTAACCCATTTTTTTTTGTCCTCATCTGTCAAATCAGTATATAATTGGAGATAAAGAAGGATTCGGGCTGTCTCGATTCCATAAGGGGGATACCCAATCACTCTAAGAAAGGAGGAAATGGGTCACATCTCGGGTTCCCAACACCTTGCCGCCCTTCCTATTACTCTGATTATACAGGTGTTTACATATTTAGCCCAACAGGAATGTCCATCAATCTCGGTCACTCCTGTGTAGTCTTAAACAACCTGTATTTTCTGATTAATAATCATTGGACTTCATGTAAACCATAATAGAAGGCAAAAAAGAGAGAGAAAAAGAAAAATAACCCATAAAAGAGAATAAAAAGGAAATGAAAACACTAAAATATCTTCTAGTTTAGGAATAGGTTACCTTGAGCCAGTTATCCCACAAAATCCAAACTTTTGTTCTTTTCGTATTCTGGGTTGCCCTATTCATTCTAGCTATTCTTTGTACTGAGTTTACCCACTCACATTCAAGAGGAGGAATAGGTAAAATCCATTTGATACACAACACTCTATGCACCAAAAGAAAATAAGCGCTTTATATGGTTTAGACAAAATACTGTTACACTCTTCAGCCGGAATTACCCCAAAAATAACCAATGCCAAGCTCACCTTGACTTCTTGACCCACAATTCCCGAAAGCATCGTACCCACTTTCTGCCAGAAGGTTTGGATGGAAGACACCGCCAGAACATATGTGCTTCATCTGCGTTTGTTTCTCCGCATTTTGGACAATTCCTCACAGCCTGAGAGCCCATTTTTGCGAATCTTCGAGGTATCCAGTATGCCTTATGAATGGTAAAAAGGTGTTTTTTTCTTTGAGGTGCAGACTTCACACAGGACCATAGGAAAGATAAAGATACTTATCATAAAGAGTCGAGATCGTACACCGGCAGTTGCTTCCTCCATGTCGCTTTTATCCAGGCTTGTGAGTCTTCTAGGGACTGTATCAGCATCCAATACCATACTGATACCTACTTTCGCGCATGGGGGTGCAAGACAATTTTAAATTCCCAAAACAGATTTCCCTTCCCCCCCCTTTTCTTGGCATTTTGGTCTAACTTAGTAGTTGATAATACTTAAATTTAGAGACAGAACCTTCTGAGATTTCCTACATTTTTTGCCAAGGGATTAGTTCCGCTCCTTCCAACAGTTGGCCCTATCTAAAAATTCCCTTTTCTTTCATGGGTGCTGCAAGAGAGTCTTGTAAGCAGGCTGGTGTACCAGGTGATTTCCAAATTGGCGCATAGTGGCTATAAAACGGAATCTGCAATAGAACCCTTATTTGATGCCACACTTTGCAAGCTCCCTGGAGAATCTTTAGTCTCACTTCTTTGAAGTATTTGGGGTCACCAAATTTGAAAAGGAAAAATCTTGATAACTCTGGTGGGCCAAACGTAAGTGCGCGAAACAGTGGTGAAAGGTCAGGAGTGTCTTTCAACAATTGCCTGAAAATGTTTCAGTGGAAAGCTTTCCAGATATTAGAGGAAGTGTGGGCTTGCTATGCCGCCGTTTTCCCTTTTCTCCCTAAATTTCTTCCAGGAAATTCTAGGTCTTTTATTCCCCCATATAAAACTAGAAAAAAGTCCTTGTACTTTCTTTATCCACTCCTTTTTTAATTCTAAGGAAATAGTATTAAATAAGAAGGTGTATTTAGGCAGAATGGACATATTTAAAAGGTTAGACTTGCCTATAAAGGATAAAGGTAGAGCGTCCCGAAGCTGTAGTTGTTTCTTAACTTTGAAAGTGACTAAATCAAAGTCAAAGTTAACTTTTGCTAAAGACTCCAGACTTTGTACCCCTTGAATCCCTAGATATCTGATATTTTGTCTAATTAGATCGAATTAGATCGTCCTGTTTGTTTGTGCTCCATTGCATAATCTCGTTTTTTTGTTGATTGACAGCATAACCAGATATCTTGCCAAAACTCTCTAAAGTTTCCCATATAGCTGATAGTGACAAATGCAAGTGGCCCGTAAAAATCAAGTCATCAGCATAAAGCTCAATTTCTTTTCCCACCTGTTGCATGAAAATGGTAGAATATTCCTACATGCTCTTAATTTAGCCAATGGTTCAATGTACAAATTGAATAACAATGGAGAGAGAGGGCATCCCTGTCTGGAACCCCTACCAATTTTAACCAGTTTAGAGAGGTTCCCATTAACCAACACTCTGGCCGACGGATAATTGTAATTGATTGATGATACAAAAGTTTGCCCCAAATTAAAACGTTGGATCACCTCTTGGAGAAAGGGCCAACTGACCCTATCAAAGGCTTTAGCAGCGTCACATGTCATCACCGTCAAGGGTTTGCTATATTCTGTTGGCAGGTCTATTGTGCTTAATAACTCATGTGTCAAGTCATGTAGTTGCCTCCTCTTCATGAAGCCCTTCTGATCGCTATGTATCAATGGACCTACCATCTGATCTAACCTTTTAGTGAGAATCTGCGTGTATAACTTATAGTCGCTATTAAGAAGAGAAATCGGTCTATACGACTCTCAAACTCTTGGGTTCTTATTAGGTTTAAGCAGAATAATTATGGTGGCTAGGTCCCAAGAAGGAGGAAGGTCCTGATTTAAAATATAGGCTGAGTTAAAAAGTGTAAGCAAAATTGGAGCCATCTCTTCTTTCAATAAAGAGCAAATTTCATTGGGAAGAGCATCCGGCCCTGCAGCTTTACCCTTTTTTAGGCTATTTATTGAGTTATAGATTTCTGTTAATGTAATAGGGGCAGATAATTCACCTCTTGTTTCTTCGCTAAGGAAAGGGAGATCCAAATCCCTAAAAAAACACGTCTAGCTGTTCCTTGCTCGGAGCTATATCTTCTGTATATAAGTCCTGAGAAAATTTAACAAAAGTGAGTTCAATCGCCCTATCCTAATATTCCCAGCAGCTTGGCATTTTAATTCTTTGATGGAATTTCTGGCCTGATTAGCTTTAATCTTCCAGGCGAAATGTTTGCCACACCCTTCCCCGTATTCATAACTGGCAAGTCTACTGGCTTCCCACTTTCGTTTCACCCTAACTTCCAGATAGTCAGCTAAATTGGCCTTTGCCTTTATCAACTCCGCTTCTAAGAGTGACTTAATAGTTATGTTTGAGGTATGCCCTGTGTTACCTTGTAATGTTTTAATCGACTCTTCTAGAGATTTAATTTCCTCCTTTACCTTTTTATTTTGCGATGCACCTAGGCTGACTTAAATGTCTCTAAGATGAGCTTTATATGTGTCCCATACCTTATTTAGGGGAACAGAGTCAATATTAAAGGAAAATAACTCGCTAGTTAATTTTTTCAGGCTGTTAGCTAATTAAATTTCTGAGAGTAGAGAACGATTCAAAGTCCAGCGCCGCTCAGGTGCCTTATCTTTGAACAAAATCTCGAGAGAGACTGAGGAATGGTCGAATAGATGTTCCGGAGTATGAGTGACTCTCTTGGTGTTATTACTGATGGCGGGACTTACCAAAAAAAAACAATCCTAGACCGATGCCCATGTTTTTTGTTATGAAAAGTGAATTCCCTCCCCCCCCACCTGCTGTCCCCTTCTTTAAGCCCTTAAGTTTCCAAATATCAAGCAGGCCTATATCCTGAATTAGATGTTTCAAGGCTTTTCTCATTTTGGGTGCAGCTACATATGCCCTGTTAGAGGTTGTGTCCTGATCTAAATCTAGTAAAACATTGAAGTCACCACCCATGATAATAGGTTCAATCAACTAAATGCAAAAATAAAGTGCGTAAAGGTGTAGGGTCATCCAGATTTGGCCTATAATAACCAGCAAATGTGAGCCATATGCCTTGAATCTTTGCCTTGGCAATTACCCATCTACCTAATGGATCTACCAAAGTTTCACCCATGGTAATTTGAGGAGTTTTTAAAAAATAAAATAGCCACACCTTTTACCGTGGCAGATTGCATGGTGCATATACAATGCTCAGTCCATTTTTGGCTTTTTATGATTTCTGCCCATTCTTCTTTCAAAAGATGGGATTCCTGAATAAGAATAACTTCCGCCTCGCACAACTTCAAATACTCTAAAATCCTCCTCCTTCTCGCAGCCACCCTAAGCCCGTTAACATTCCATGATAAAATCGTTAAAGGTCCAGGATTACCCGGGCCAGCCATGAAAGGGATTGATATACCAAGAAGAAACTGAGTAACTCAACCGGTCATGAATAACAGGTAACCACAACATATTAAAAAAATAACTAATAATGACAAAAGAGAATTTTTTTTTAGTTTTCTCCCACATGCTCCCCCGCCCATTGTGACTCTATTTTTTTGTTTTTTTCTAAGATTGTGCTTTTTGCCTGTGAGCCTCCCCACCCACCCTGGGGAACCCTCCCTACAAACTAGAGGTATGGTTGAATACCTCGTATGAGATCTCCTACAGCATGACGGTCGGATTTAAAAGACTATTATAGCGAATGTGCCTTGATCTGCTCTATGAAGACCCTCACCTCATTAGGGTCCCGAAAGTTATGCATCTTGTTATTTCTCATGACCCTCAGATATGCCGGAAATCTTATATTTGCAGTGGGGCCTAAATCTCTTAGTTCCTGAATGAATCGGCCAAACTCCCACTATCTATCCAGGGTAGTGCGGGAGATATCAGACCTTATACGGAAAGACCAGTCTTTCTTGTATGTTCCAGCCTTTAAAGCTCCAGAAAGGATTCTTTCTTTTAAAGAGTAGGTTTTAAAATTCACTAGAATCCTTCTTGCTCTTTTCCTGCCTGGGCGGGACACAAAAGGATCTCAATGGACTTTTTGTATATCTTCTTCTAATGTGGTTTGATCGAGGTCCATGTTGAACTCCTTTAGAAGAGTAATTACATAGGCCTTAATATCCCCTCCTTCAAGGCCCTTGGGAACATTTAAAATTCTAACATTATTCCTCCTTGCATTGTTTTAAAAGAGATTCTACCTTATCTCTAAGATCCCGTACACTGTTCCTTAGCTTCAGAATCTCTTCCTGGTTAGTGTCCACTTTCATAGAAATGTCCTATGCAGTTTCCATAGCCCCTACTCTGTCTAACAAGCTGTTAATTTTCTCCTCCATAGCTTCACAGTAGCCTTGAATTTTCTGTTGGTTGAATTCAGAGGTAGCAAATTTCTCCCAGACTTTAAGTTAACAAAGTGGACATTATATTTTCCAAACCAGGGGGGGGGGGTTAGATAAAACCATGTCCCTTGAGGTATTGCCTGGGATGAGCTGAGACTGGGAGTCTGTGAGAAGTGGGATAGAACTAGAGCTTTGGTTCGGGCTAACGCTGATGTTAACATGGATAGAGGCTAAATTCTCATCCACTTCCGCTAGAGGATCAAATCTATTTTCTAGTAGGATCTGGTTCGCCTTTGTTTTATTAGTAGCGGTTGCCATACTTTCTCTCCCTTGATTAGGTAATATATTCTTATGGAGCTGAGAGGGGCCAAACTGAGAGTCTGCTGTGACAGGGGCTCCTTGAGCTTGTACTTTAAAGTAGGAGCGTAATGAGGGGCTAATTTTGATTTTTTCTGGCTTTTTCTTTGTTTGCTTTATGTTTGTTTTATAGCTGGTTTTTTCTATGGACACTTTTTTTGATTTTGCTGTAGACAAATTACTCGCCTCGCTGTTTCTACTGATGAGTTTAAACTCCCTCTTTTCTCCCTGTTTGCCAGAGAAGTTACTTTCTGCCTGGCGTTTTCTGTGATGTTTTCAGTGTCACAACAGTCTTTCAAAAAGACCTGCTCCCTCCTCCTTACCGGGGTCATCTGGGAGTCTCTGAAGGCATCTCCCTGCTCTTGCTGGTTTACAAAAGTAAATTCCAAAATGCGCCTACCGACACTCGTATCACCGGAGATCTGAAGCTTGACAGTGCCTCTCAGCGGAAAACCGATCCTGGCGGCAGCGTGGCGACTCCAACTGAGACGCGCTGCAGCCTCCGCCCGCACTCCCCGCAGTGTTCCCCGGTGGCTTTTCCCAGACTGTTTAGCCGAGAAACCGCCAAACGCTACAAAAACAAAGAAAACAAAGGAATTCAGCCCCAAATCCCCCCGTCACCCTCACTCCGTGCACGCCATGCAGCTCACGCATGAACCAGCACAAGTAAGTTACTGTGTTTCGTCTGCTACCGCCAGTGTAGGAGAGCTTGCGACTGAAGCTAACTAGCGGCGGCCATGTTCCCCCCGCGCACCAGCCTTTAACCCATTATTATCAACCTCCAAACTATTGTTCTGAAAATTCTTGCTGATTGGCTCCTTTTGAAGTCTGGCTTGACAGTGCAGCTGAACTGATGTGGGCAAAAAAAGGATACTACAGAGAGGGACTGTTACTCAAGTAGGTGTGGGTCAGATGAGTACATCTTTTGTTTTGGCCAAATTTGTGTGCTTGAGTGCTCATCCTCCAAGCAGATGTGATCATTTGTTTATCAAGTTATTGTATTACAACAAAGCTTATTCTTTAGGTCCTACACATGCCACTGATGCTGTATGTCTCCTAGATAATTATGTTTGTTCTTCTGAGGCAGCAGCACAAATGGGAGAGCAGCAGTTAGGAGGAATATATTGCAGTACCAGCTCCCTCTCCTTCCCTTTCCATCATCAGTTTCAGAGATATCTTAAAATGGTACTTCTGGGGGGCATGGCTTCGGCACGAATGGAGTGAGACGCGTCTCTCCTGGTCTCCGCTACGCCGTGTCCTGCGAATGCTGGATTTCCCCGGTCACCAGGTCTGCAAACTGGGGCAGGGTGAGCGAACTGCTGCGGAGAGGTGTGGTCCCTGATTTGGTGGCTGGGGAGCGGCCCGCTACCACTAGGCGAGAGTGAATTCCCCGAGCAACTGCGATGTGGATTTCCCTGGCCACCATCTTGTTCTGGACCTGCGGCAGTGGCGTGCCTGCTGGGCAGTGGATCTGACCTAGCCTGCGGAGTGCGAACTCCCAGCACGGGGGCCCTCCTGTGCTGGCGTGGGAGCCTTGCGGTGACCGACACAGCTGAGGATCTCTTGGGATTGGGCTCTGGCAGAGGGGGCCGTCTGTGGATCCAGCTGTCCGGCCCGGAGTGCAGCCTGGAGGAGCGCTACCCTGCGGCCTGTGGTGGCCACCGCTACACTGCAGATACTGAGAGGGACCTGTGGTGCTACACACCACCACTGTTGGCGAACTTTGGGGCCCTACCAGCCAGGGGCCCTCGATCCTGTGGTGCCGGACCTCCCGGGGCCTACTTGCGGCCTGGTGTGCTCCCAACCTTGGGAGAAATGTCCCTGGGCCCAGCTGTCGGGTGCGAGGGGGACCTCCTGGTGGAGGCTCCCCGGGCGAGTGCCTGCTCCACGCTACCGGCTCCAGCCTTGGAGGGCCTTCCAGCCAGACCTGCCAGCGAGAGGGCTCTGACTGATGGACCTGGATTGATGATCTCCGGAGACGGCTGAGGGCGGCGAAGATCGCAGTGAGTTGGAGTGTGACGCTATACTTCTGTGAGCCCCTGAGCCTGGGTGGAGACCGTGTGCTGTCCCTGGGCTGAATGTGCTACCACCCCCCCACGGGGAGAATACCTACTGGCTGCAGTCTGGGGGTGCCATAGGCATCCTGAAGGGCTACTGCTGCACGCGAAGGGCCTGCCCCCCCTCTCTGACATCTGGCCTTCACTTACACCCTCTGCCTGAAGTACTACACCTTATTTGTGGCCCCTACTGTGGGCTTCTGGTCAGGGATGCGTAGGCCTGCCCGTCCCCTCGTCTGGTGGAGCTCAAAGGCATTGTAGGCTGCCCTGCCTTGGGACACAGTGCAGCGACGACCGAATTTGCCTCGCAGGTGCACTCCCTAGATGTGGTGAGTGCCCCATACTGGTGGGGTTGCAGCCTGTGCGGTGGGCTGCTCACTGGACGCTGTTAGTCTTACTCCCTCGCCTCCCCAGCTGGGACTTGGATTATTTTATGGCTCTGAGACTGTAACCATTGTACTTGCCCTCCCTGCCTTTGATTTGGTGAGCCACCTGGAGCCCCCTTGCCTGATTTTCACAGCAGACGGAACACCCATAACAAACGGTTGCTCCGCGGCTCTGATCACTGGGACTGACCTCCCTCCTTTGCGGGGCCCTTGGCTCTCAGAAAAATCTTTGACATGCCGCCCGAAAACAAGCCCAATAAAGATACTGACGCGACGACCACTTTTGACAATCTGGTTACGTCTCTTTGGTCCAAGACATCTGCTCACACACAGGAGGACCCCAACCCTTCAGCAGCGCCAGTTGGGAAATCCGCCTCAGAAGTGCCCATCACTCAAGCATTCATGACATCTTTTCTGCAAGAAATCAAAGAGGAGATTGGCGTCCTTCGCCAAGACTTTGTCTGGCCTCCAAGACATACGGAGGGAAGTCACGGAGATTGGCAGCAGAGTTGACAACCTCGAGCGCACAATGGACACCAGGACAGAGGACCTGGAAAACCTCTGGAAAAGGATGACGGAACTTGAAGACCAGAACATTACTCTCCAATTGAAACAGGAAGACCTGGAAAACCGCAGTAGGCGGAACAAGCTACCCATCAGAGATGGCCTGCTGGGAACGGAAGGGAAGGATATCCTAGCATACACAGCGGACCTCCTACACGCCATCCAGGAGAACGAGAACGCCTCCCCACCTATGCTTGACAGGGCGCACCGGGTCCCTGGCCCTCACAATCGACCTGACTTTATCCCAGACATCCTCACGAGGGTCCACTTCTTTGCAGACAAGGAAGCCATCTTGAAAAAGGTCTACAGGATCCAGTTGGTCTCTTACAATGGCCTAGCGAAACAAATCTTTCAGGACTTGGCGCCTGTCACACTCAGACGCCGCATACAGGAACTTGAATCATCACAAACCAAGCAAAGCATTATTAGCCATATCCGCTCCCTAAGTGGCTCTTCCTCTCCAACGCAGTCACCAAACCGTGCTGAGTGATATCCTGCTGGGGGTGCCAGCTCTCGACCTAACTATGCATCCCTCACTTCTACTTTTGACTGGTGGACCTGCCCGATTCTCTGTGCTAAGGCTTGCTCTTGATGGACTATGATATATGGCATGGCTCTCCGAATGGACCTGGGGCTATGATTGTTTTTCCCTTGTTGAACTATATACATCTATAGAGGGTGACCCTACAATCCATGGGATGGCTCTTTTTGGCCTGGCCCGGTGGCTGGAATGAACATTGCTTGTTTTCCACTCCCACGGGACGCAGGCGATGGAGACCTTTGAACTTTCATGTGTCTGCCGCCCCTCCCCCCCGAACTTTAGAGTCCCTCAGGAAAGTGACTTTTCCGGAATGGCCTGCTTGAGTGACTCCGGGATATTCCCGTTTGATTATGCAATTGTTTGTCCCTGTTGGTCATCAGTTTTGCCTTTTTTATCCTTCCTTCTATTTTCCTTTTCATTGCGTGCTTCTTTCCCTTAGATGTGCTGCTTTCCAGGGCTGAGTGGTTGCGATTCTTGGGGAGTGCCTTGCGGGGTCTTCCTCGCATATACCCTGTCTGGTCAGGGATAGAAGCTGTCTTTCTAACTCCTCTTTTGGGGTGGGCGATGCTTGGCGGGGGGGAAGTGGATGCTGCTGGGCGGGTGATACGAGAGGCATTCCCCATTTAGTACTATGACCAACTCCAGGTATGGAGATATTTGCTCCAACAGGACCCTGATGTCGTTTTTCTTCAGGAGACCCACTTGATTTCCACTGACACCTGCCTTATGTCACACCCCAGATATCCCACTCAATATTGGGCTTGCTCCTCTTCTAAACCGGGTGGGGTGGCAATTTTCTTTAAGCCAGGCTGGCGAGTGGCGTCCCCCAAGATTACGGCAGACGTTGGGGGCAGGTTCCTCAAAGCTCACATTGCTTGGGGACAGCGGGTCCTTGACCTTTGTTAATATATATGCTCCTAATCAGAACCAGGATGTGTTTATCCGTTTGCACCTTGGGGACCTACTGCAGTCAATAACCACTTCAATTGGTTCAATTCAATTTGGTTTGGAACCTGGAGTGGGACCGCACTGCGCAGGCGCATCATACAGCCAGGGCGAAGTCAGCGACGCTGCGGAACACCATCACTGACTTCGGTTTAGTGGATGCCTGGAGACACCTACACCCGGATTCATTGGATTACTCCTTTTTCTCTCGTGTGCACCGCTCGTATTCTCATATAGACTATTTTTTTCTTTCTCTTCCCTTGATCCGTATGCTGTCTACCACGGAGATCGCCGATATATCCATCTCGGATCATGCACATGTCCTGCTTGCACTCCAACCCCCTGACACACGTAGGGAACCCCTACCTCTCTGGAAACTGCCCCCCCAGGCCCTCCGGGACCCTGTAGATGTAGCAGATATCCGTAAGGAGATTGAAGCCTTCTTTCTTGCCAATTCCCTCTCGGATACCCCTGCAGACGTTTGATGGGACGCTTTCAAAGCTACTATTAGGGGGGTCATCACGTCTATTACAATTGCCCGGACTCTGGAGGCTAAGTTGATCGAATCCACCCTCTCTCTGGATATTAAAGCTTTAGAAGGACAAGACCACGTGCATCCGTCCCTTCACACTAAGTGGCTTCTTGCCGAACTCCATGGCCAACTGTAACTTCATCGCACCATTAAGGCAGAGCGGCTTCTGCTCACTCTTAAGCAGAAGTTCTTCATGGGGGGGATAAGGTGGGGGTGAGTCTGGCTCGCCGGCTTTGGGCTCAGACTACACAGGCTCATATTGCCAAACGTAGGTGGCAGGATGACACCTGGGCCATCTCAGAAGCATACAAGAGCCTTGAACTAGAGAATTTTTATAAGGAGCTATAAGCGAGTGCTCCTTGTTTATCTGACACTGTTGCGGCTTTTCTTGACTCCTGTCCTTGGGATCCTATTAATCCTTACTTCACAAAATTGCTGGACGACCCTATTACCCATGATTAAATAGCTAAAGCGCTGAAGCAACACCCGGTCGGCAAAACCCCGGGACCTGCCAGTCTGCCAGTCATTTTCTATCGGGTTTTTTACCCCCAACTCCAGGAACATATGCTCCATCTTTTTAATGGCTTCACTGCTAGCTCTGGTCTCTCCCCCACAATGAATGAGGCGGAAGTAGTGCTTATCCCCCAACCTGACCCTACCCGCATCTTTTTTCCCTATTGCCTTGTTAAACACTGATGCCACGCTATATATGAAAATTCTGGTGAACCGCTTAGAGCCACATCTTCGGGGTCTTATATACCCCGATCAAGTGGGGTTTATTCGTCATCGATAGGGGGCGGACAATATCTGCCGGATAGCCCATCTGGTGGAGAAAGCACGGCTCAGAAATATTCCTGCATGTCTTGTGTCCCTAGACGCAGAGAAGGCATTCGATCGTGTGGACTGGGGCTTTCTCAGGGCGGTCCTTCAGAAGGTAGGCCTGGGACCTGGGTTGATCTCTAATCTGATGGCTCCCTATGTGAAACCCATCACCCGCATTCGATTTAATGGACACCTTACGGCCCCTATTCCTATCCACGCAGCACTAGATAGGGGTGCCCGCTTTCCCACCTCCTATTTGGTCTTGTGGTGGAACCCATAGCCATTGCTATATGGCGAGATCAGGATATACGTGGTATTCTCATGGGTGGTTACGAGCATAAAGCTTCCCTCTTCGCTGATGACCTTCTCCAATCCCTGTACTCCCCTCCGACCTCACTTCCTGCTGTGGTGATGCTCCTACGGTCCTTTGAAGATACTTCCGGGTATCGAATTAATCTTGCTAAATCTCACGCCCTTAATCTTATGCTTCAGGGCTCAGAAGTCCATGGACTGTGGGACTTGATCCAAGTTCAAAGGACCGACTGGTCGATTCAATGCCTGGGCCTTGATCTGACCCCTACATTCTCGACTTGGACCACATCGAATTGGCCTAGATATAGGAAAAGCATACGGGAGGAAATGCGTAGATGGAAAGGCCTCCCTCTTGCATGGTTGGGACGCATCAACACCATTAAAATTACCAAATTTCTATGGGGGAATTCTCGTCCTCGCTTTTCTAATAAGATCCTTATGCTCACTTGGAGCCGGGGTGGTCTCGCCTGCCACAACCTGTTGGAATACTACTGGGCCTGCCACCTCCGGTTTATATCAGCATGGATAGTTGGAGAAAGCGAGAAGCATTGGCTCCATCTGGACCGGGCGGTAGTCTGTAGACCTCTGTGAGATCTAGCATGGCTCCTGCGTGGGGCTCGCCCCCGCAGCGCGTACATAGCTAACCCTACGAGGACGGTCTTGGAGATCTGGGACAGATTGGCGGTGGCACGGGGCTTAACTACGTTCCCCTCCCCTAACACGCCTCTAACGCGTAACACTCTATTCCCCCCTGACTTGCAACCTCAGGCATTTGAAGCGTGGATGGTGGAGGGGCGGCAAGTTATCCAGGACTTTTTTCAGGGTAACGCCATCCGTACGTTCGAACAATGCAGACAAACTTTTCACCCTTCAGAGGGGCTCCGTATGCAATACTATCAGGTGCAGCCCTGGCTTAGCTCCCCGACATATGTCCAAGAGGCCACTAGACAGCTTACCCCCTTTGAAATGCTGTTTTGCAAATTTGAGGGGTCAAAAGGATTGATCTCTAAAACCTACGCATTAGACTTGGAAGAGGATATTCCCCCAGAGGGGTGGGAGCGATTGTGGCGGGACATCCCCAGGGTGTACTGGAGTACACCTCAGTGCGAATCAGCATACAAATTGATGACATGGTGGTACTACACCCCAACCCGCCTTCATCTAATGTTACCAAACTCTCCCTCGACCTGCTGCCGATGTATGAGTGATAGAGGGGACTTTCTGCACATTTGGTGGTCCTGCCCCGGTCTCACACTATTTTGGAACGAGGCTCTCAGTCATATTAAAGATGTGGTGGGTTTACCGCTTCCTTTCTCCCCGGTAGTGGCGATTTTGGGCATCAAACCTAGCACGTTGAAAGCCATGTCAAACGCAGATTGGCACTTGATTCTCCATTTATTAGGAGCGGCCAAGCAGTCCATCGCTCTATATTGGAAGAAGCCGCACTCTCCTCCTGTCGCCATCTGGTTTCTTCGGTTGTGGGATGTCTTGGCTTTACAACTTCTTACAGCTCGCATTAAGCATACCGACACGCAATTTCAGCGCATTTGGCAGCCACTTATCCAGCACTTCTCCAGGACTGAACACTCCCGATTGGTACCCCCCAAACTATGAGCTCTACAGCTGTTTGAGGGCTCCCTGGAGCCTTTCTCTAGAGGACACAAGCCGGAATCCCCAGAAAGATCCTCCTGAAACAACAGACAGGCCCCCCGACTCCTCGCATCCCTCTGAACCCCCTTCGTCCCCCATACCAGGCTCTAGCTTCCTACAGCGCATCTGAGCTCTGTCCCCTCCCCCTTTGAGGGAAGTTCCATCTGCTTGTTTCCCCTCATCTGTTCTTTCCTCTTGGGTTTCTTCCTTTTTCTACTCTTTGTTGTGTGCCATTGCTTCTATGAATGTGGAGATAGCTCTCTACCATTTTTAGGTCTCGCCTGACCCAGCACATGCGCTGGTCTGGCGAGACTTATTGAGAGGGCTCCAAAAAGTGCTACCAGGCCAACCTAGAGCTACACGGAATGTGCGCGGGCGCGTGCGCCGCGCTTTTCCGTGATTACTTTCACTTTCGTGGCCGCTTTGATGTTTGATTGTGATCGCGATCACTTTCGCGGCCGCACGGCTGCTTGGCATAGCCAATAGGTCTTGCTTTTGGGACTTATAAGTATTTAGTTATGCAACTGTTGAAGAACCGGAGTTTAACCCAGCGGCATCAGGGGCACGCCTAAGATCTTCGAGTTCACCTGTCTTGGTATACAGAGACACGGAATACTTCTGGATGGTATCAGAGACCAAGTTTATTAGCTGCAGCTAGTAACAGTGATCCTAGAAATACATCACGGTGTAAATTCTCAGGAGACTGCTCAGTTTACTAAGGCGAGACGGCTCCTTTTATACCCAATATTCACATTATAAATGTACACCCACTGCACAAAATTCTAGCCAATAAAGTACATTTTCAAACAAAGTGTCACATAACAAAAACTCAATTTACAGTATCCCAACCCAAAAGTTAATTATTAGGAATGTCCCAAATTCAATCTCCACAAGCCGGACAAACCTATAATTGAAAGCATAACCCATGTAATGAAGAAACATAAAAAAAGAAACGGTAACAGATGCTGAACAAGATAAGGCATGTGCAAGGAAACTAAAAGTTAGCGATGTCCTGAACATTGATTGGCAATCTCAGACAAAGATCGATCAGGGAAATTGGCTTTGCGGGGTCAGTTTCAGGTGCAGAGGTCAGTTTCTTACAGTTCATTTCAGAGTCAAAAAGAAACCTAGTTAATGTATACATGAACTAAGAAGGCCAGGAGACTTTATTCGCCAGGCTACCTTCACAGGCCTACGTGAGGGCAACACAAAATGGTGGCACAGAACAAAATGGAGTCAGACTCGAGAATTACAGAACCTCAGACCCTCCTTTTGCCATTACGTAGGCAATAACCTAAGACTCATGTTAATCTGAATCTAGGTCTATGTCAATATTCATTAGGTTATCAAGGTGTTGCTGTAGCATCATCTTATTATTCTCTACTTCTCTCAGAACAGGTCTCCGAACACACATAGTAGCACAAAGACTACAAATGGCGGGACCACACTGGATGCAAAGACAAGAGAAAAGGATGGTTAAAACCATACCAAGGAATGTCAAAATCTTCCATCTCCATTTGGACAGCAGTCCCCAAAACCATCCCGTCAATGACCAGTCTCCTTCGTCTACATGGATCGACTCAGAGATTTTATACAACCTAGAGATGGCTTGGTACACTGTAGGGGCATTATCTGGTATGTAAACACAGCAACTGGATCCAATCAATTTACATACTCCTCCTCGATCTGCAAGTATGATGTCTAATACCATACGGTTCTGCAAAGTCATAAGACGGTCCGCTTGAAGCTCAGCTGTAACATTACTAAGAGCACCTGCTGTCTCATTAATAGTAGCTTCAACAACGCGGACAAGCTGTCGAATATGCCTACTATTGATCATAGGACCCCAAAAGGGCAAGAAGCCCTTGAAGAAATCTCCTACTTCGTGTGCTGCGGTATCTTCCTTATTGAAGACACCTCTACCATATCTCGTTCTATGATAGTCTGAAGCAGTAGTGTATGTAGGGGGAAGTAGAAACGCCACATAACACGTTCCTGAAAAATCAGGTGGCAACCATGTGTAGGCTCTGTCATGACAAACAAAATATGTGCCTTTAGCCGGCACAAACGTTGGAGAAGTCCGAGATGAATAGACATAGGTTTGAGCACACGCACTCTTACCTAGCTGAGCTTTTGGATTCCGACCATTACCTTGAAAACAAAAGTGGCCTCGGTGGGGTACAATCCAAATAGGGGGAGACCTTTTTCATCTCTCCTTCTCTGTCAAACTGGTACTATATCCAGTCACGTTCCAACCAACATAAGCCTGCACCTCATCCTTAGGGATAGCATTATATGCATCAATATCTCGGATCATAGCTACTATTCCCCTTATTAAGGCACTATTGCTCGAGTTATCTTTAAGGGAACGTAAGGGGCGTACCTCATTTGCATAGATAAACATGGTCTGAAAAGCCCACACAGACCCATTAAAAGAAAAAGGCAAAACCAAATATGGCATACCTTTATCTGTCGTATGAGGCATAAGACCACAAACCCAACAATTAGTGGTATTTACTACTAACTGATGCTGATGCAACAACTGTATAAACGAGTTGTTGACAAATTCTGATCTCCTTGTCTGTTCATGTTCAGGCAACGTATAAAACTGGTACAAAGAAACAGTAGTGAAAGAAAGCATAGGTTGGGAGGTGGGTGCAGATGTCTGTTGTGTAGCATAGACAGTCCAACCCACACAAGCTAATGTGATACTTAAAAACATCAAAAAGCACAATATTATAAAACATTTGCTATGTATCAATGTACAAAATCTTATCTTAAGATCTATTCTCTCAACATCTCTTTCAGTTACAACAGACTCCATCCTCTAACGTGTTGCTCGCGGCAATTTTCCTTCTTCACTCAAGTGTGCGTCCAGGCGTCCTAGACGTCCCTACAACCGCAGACCTTTCATCAATACGCAGACCACCCCTTAAGTTCTTATACCGCGACCCTGCAACTGAACCCGGATGGTGGTTCGAAAAAGAAAAAGAAAAATAGTCTCTTGTCTGAAAGAGTGTAATTCACAGAAAAATTCAAATTTTATTTGTACTTTTTAGACCTTAAGTTGTAGCGTTCTTTACCAGGCACAGTTTGATCCTAAAAGAGTGTCTCTGGGTGCGTAGTATCAAGTCTCAAACACGGCGGCACAGCTTCTTGCAAGACTTTATCATCTGCACATTCTGACTGAGTCCATTCCAGATGTGCATCGCTAAAAGGTACAAATCTCGGAACCCTTTTACTTTCGGAATCGGCAACACCTTCCCGGACCCACTTATCGTACCGTAAGGGCAAAGGTATCTTCTTACAATGGGTACCATGTACCCAGTTTTTCTTGCCGAACACCTTAATAGCAGTCCGAGTTGATAACAGGACTTGGTATGGACCGGTCCATCTTGGTTCCAAGTTCTTTGACCTCTGGAAATTCTTGGTTAGAACCCAGTCGCCAGGTTGAATCGTGTGGCCTGCGTCTACAGAAACTGAAGGCAAAGTGTCATGGACCTGTTGGTGAAGAACACGCAATTTAGCAGTCAAATCATGTAAGTAGTCAACCAACATAGGGTACTCGATATCACTGTACTTCTTAGGCCTCGGCACACCCCAGACATTCGCCGGGCGTCCAAAAACAATCTCGTATGGGCGAAGTCCCACGCGAGATTGTACTGTCGTTCTCGTGGACAAAAGTGCCAATGGTAAGGCATCGGGCCATGTAAGACCAGAGCTCGCTTGCACCTTGGCCAACTTCAGCTTCAGAGTGCCATTATAGCACTCGACCAGGCCTGCTGACTGGGGGTGATTCGCAGCGTGAAACTTCTGTTTAATACCCAGACCCGCACATACTTTCTTCATAATCTGACCCACAAATTCACTTCCATTATCACTCCATACCATCCTCGGCAAGCCATATCTGGGAAAGAATTCTTTGATCAAAACCTTTGCTGTAGACAAGGCAGTATTATCCTTTAGGGGGTAGGCCTCTACCCATCTGGAAAAGACACAAACAACCACAAGGACATACTTCAAGTTATTGCATCTTTCCATATGAATATAGTCTATCTGCAGCACCTCGAACGGATACGTTGGAGGAGCAAAATGACCGCTGGAGTTGGGGTTCCCTTTCCAGGATTATGCATCAAGCAAATCATGCAGTGTTTAACCAAATTCTCAGCACACTTAGGAATTCCACCATTCTGCCATACCGGAGCCAACAACTTACATATCCCTTTTGAACTAATGTGAGCCAACCCATGAGCCATAGTAACCACCGGAAGCACATATGCATCCGGCAACAACCATCGCTGGTGCTCTGACAACTCAACCCAACAGCCTATTGAATCCAACATTCCCGTAATCTCTCTCCACAAACTCAATTCTTTCTCAGTAGCATCTGCCTGATTCATCTTCACACTTTCTGTGGTATCTTCACACATTCCTCCTTCCACAACCCATCTGGCAGGACCTGCAACATACATCCGACTCGTCACATCTTTCGCCGTTTCTCTCGCTACTTCATCTGCAAACGCATTCCCTCCTTCGACAAGAGATGACCTAAGTAGATCACTTCTTGGTTGGGAGGTGGGTGCAGATGTCTGTTGTGTAGCATAGACAGTCCAACCCACACAAGCTAATGTGATACTTAAAAACATCAAAAAGCACAATATTATAAAACATTTGCTATGTATCAATGTACAAAATCTTATCTTAAGATCTAGTCTCTCAACATCTCTTTCAGTTACAACAGACTCCATCCTCTAACGTACTGCTTGCGGCAATTTTCCTTCTTCACTCAAGTGTGCGTCCAGGCGTCCTAGACGTCCCTACAACCGCAGACCTTTCGTCAATACGCGGGCCACCCCTTAAGTTCTTATACAGTGACCCTGCAGCTGAACCCGGATGGTGGTTCGAAAAAGAAAAAGAAAAATAGTCTCTTGTCTGAAAGAGTGTAATTCACAGAAAAATTCAAATTTTATTTGTACTTTTTAGACCTTAAGTTGTAGCGTTCTTTACCAGGCACAGTTTGATCCTGAAAGAGTGTCTCTGGGTGCGTAGTATCAAGTCTCAAACACGGCGGCACAGCTTCTTGCAAGACTTTATCATCTGCACATTCTGACTGAGTCCATTCCAGATGTGCATCGCTAAAAGGTACAAATCTCGGAACCCTTTCACTTTCGGAATCGGCAACACCTTCCCGGACCCACTTATCGTACGGTAAGGGCAAAGGTATCTTCTTACAATGGGTACCATGTACCCAGTTTTTCTTGCCGAACACCTTAATAGCAGTCAGAGTTGATAACAGGACTTGGTATGGACTGGTCCATCTTGGTTCCAAGTTCTTTGACCTCTGGAAATTCTTGGTTAGAACCCAGTCGCCAGGTTGAATCGTGTGGCCTGCTGTAAGGGTTGCCAGTAGTTCTGCAGGAGCGTCAGGAACTCGATGAGAATGCCTCAGCCTTCCCCCAGCGGTCACCCGACTCTATCAGACTCTAGAGATCCGGAAGACTCGCCAGGGGAAAACAGGGAAACAAAACAAGGGAAGGCGGGTTCGCACTTCAATGGGTTTAACTGACGTCTGGATCGGAATAAAGGGAATTCACACGTTGAGCACAACCTGTAACATAAAGACTGTGTGAATACTAATACATATGAACACCCATACAATCTAACTAGGCTAGTGACCTTACCTACCCCTGTGTGTTGGATTTCTAATCTTGGTGGAGTGCAGGCTTCAAGGAGAATAATGTTCTATCCTATGTACAGAAAAATACAATGTTACACAAGAGTTCGAACCACAACTGGTGACCAATCTGATTTCTGTATACAAGGCTTACCCCCCAGAAGTTCTGTCGAAGGGCTATCAACTTCTACCTGGGCTTGAGATCACTGTGGAGGGTATGGATTCTACTATGAAATATATCACAACCTGTCAACATAATCAAAAATCCTCAGTTACTTTTCTCTCTCATTTATAGTAAACCACTATTGAAAAATAACGCAGCGCATAGCGCTGTTACCGTGATTCTGTCGGTTGAAGATACAGCACAGTGATTCACGCAACAATTCCAAAGGGGTGGGCTATTGGGTGCTAGCGATGTTAGTTGGAATGGAAACACCCACACGATTTGCAACACGTGTCTAATTAACCCCTTGAAAGTAAAAGGATCACTATTCGTCACAGGAATGTAGTGCCACCCATAAGGAATAATGAAGGAGTAAATTAAAGGAGAAAAAAAGTAGGACTGGAACAACTTGCGGAGTATTTTACTACATAGAAAAACTCCGACTAATAAGGTCAGCCCGAGTGTCGGATGTAGCACAGTTAGGTTACTCGCTACAGAGACGGGGAACAAATAACCAGGAACGCAGGGATACTCTCCTTCCCTCTTTGAAGAAAGAAGAATGAGGCAATCGTCAACCTGCTAGCGGGGGTCTAACTGAAGGCAGGGCAACGGAAGGAAAAAGCGGCAAACGATACCGCCAGCGACCTTCGGTAACGAAGAACAAGAATGGAAACAGGAAACACCTGACCGGAAGTCAGGCAGCTAAGCGACGGGACGGAACAGGAACGCGGACCAAGGCAAAGTGTCATGGACCTGTTGGTGAAGAACACACAATTTAGCAGTCAAATCATATAAGTAGTCAACCAACATAGGGTACTCGATATCACTGTACTTCTTAGGCCTCGGCACACCCCAGACATTCGCCGGGCGTCCAAAAACAATCTCGTATGGGCTAAGTCCCACGCGAGAATGTACTGTCGTTCTCGTGGACAAAAGTGCCAATGGTAAGGCATCGGGCCATGTAAGACCAGAGCTCGCTTGCACCTTGGCCAACTTCAGCTTCAGAGTGCCATTATAGCACTCGACCAGGCCTGCTGACTGGGGGTGATTCGCAGCGTGAAACTTCTGTTTAATACCCAGACCCGCACATACTTTCTTCATAATCTGACCCACAAATTCACTTCCATTATCACTCCATACCATCCTCGGCAAGCCATATCTGGGAAAGAATTCTTTGAGCAAAACCTTTGCTGTAGACAAGGCAGTATTATCATTTAGGGGGTAGGCCTCTATCCATCTGGAAAAGACACAAACAACCACAAGGACATACTTCAAGTTATTGCATCTTTCCATATGAATATAGTCTATCTGCAGCACCTCGAACGGATACGTTGGAGGAGCAAAATGACCGCTGGAGTTGGGGTTCCCTTTCCAGGATTATGCATCAAGCAAATCATGCAGTGTTTAACCAAATTCTCAGCACACTTAGGAATTCCACCATTCTGCCATACCGGAGCCAACAACTTACATATCCCTTTTGAACTAATGTGAGCCAACCCATGAGCCATAGTAACCACCGGAAGCACATATGCATCCGGCAACAACCATCGCTGGTGCTCTGACAACTCAACCCAACAGCCTGTTGAATCCAACATTCCAGTACTCTCTCTCCACATACTCAATTCTTTCTCAGTAGCTTCTGCCTGAATCATCTTCACACTTTCTGTTGTATCTTCACACATTCCTCCTTCCACAACCCATCTGGCAGGACCTGCAACATACATCCGACTCGTCACATCTTTCGCCGTTTCTCTCGCTACTTCATCTGCAAACGCATTCCCTCCTTCGACAAGAGATGACCTAAGTAGGTCACTTCTTGGCGGCAATACTGCAACTTCGAAGGTGACACTTTATGATGAAGGTCAGACAGGTGTCGCAACAAAGAAAGAGTAACTTCTTTACAAATCTCTTCATCATCAGCAGCAACCAACAGATCATCAACATACTGGATAAGAGGCAAGCTGAGTTTTCAAAGCCTGACTGTAAATGGAGGGACTCTCACAATAACCTTGAGGAGTGCGCTTAAACCGGAAACTGCGGCTTCCTAAAGAGAAGCCAAAAATATCCCTACTTTCCTCAGCAATCGGAATAGTGAAGAAAGCGTTCTTCAGATCAATAACAGAAAACTAAGCAGCTGAGGCAGGGATCATAGTCAATAAAGCAGTAATGTCCGGGACAACAGGAAACTGTGGCACAACGATCTTATTGACCTCTCGAAGGTCGATCACAAACCGATACACAGGTGGCTGAGAAGAGTCAGTACGCTTAAGGACAGGCAGAACAGGACTGTTACACACATTACCTCTCGTTTCTTCAACCACACCTTTCACAACCAAATCATAGATAATCGCTAAAAGAGCTCTTTCGCCATCACTGGAAATTTTGTACTGGGGAATGCGAGGTAATTTAGCATTCAACTTAAGGGTAACAACGTAGGGTGGAATCTGCAAGAGACCAACATCATTGGGACCTGTAGCCCAAAGTGTATCAGGGAGAGAACGCAGTTCCAGTGGAAGCCGATCCTTAGACAGATACATCGGGGAAATAATTTTCTTACCCACCGTAAGATGTACTCCCGGAGGAGAACAATGTAATGTCGCATGCAATCTTTTCAACATGTCCAAACCCAACAGATTCTCGCCACAGCCCGTCGTTAGAATAACGGGAGCCTCCAATTCACAGGGACCAATAGAAAGGGGCAAAGGAAAAGAAACCGGATTACGAACTGGGGCGCCAGAAAATCCTACTGAAACATTGGTCAAGCCAGACAAAGGTGCGCCGGGGAGTTTAGAGTGCATGATAGAACTCTTTGCTGCACGAGTATCCAAAAGAAAAGGTTCTGCCACACCTGATGTAATCACTTCAACATAAGGTCCACTCTGGTCTACTGGAACTGACACTACTCCCTCCCTTTGTCCATGGCTGTCCTAACTATCATTAAAACCAGCACTCTCACTTCCAACATAATAATCATCAGTGTAGTACTGAGCGGACTGGACGGTCGGAACATTCTGTTGGTCAAAATAATTCATAGAATTCTGAGGGGAAAAGGAACGTTCATTCTGGGGAAATGTCCCACGTCCCCTACCCCTAGGTACTTGTTGGAAACCACCACGACCTCTCAGACCAGATATACCATTCGCATGCTGTAGCAAGATCGGGCAACTATTCTTGAAGTGACCTTCTTCTTTACAATAAGCACACTGATTTGGGCCTAGCGGGAGTCGCGAAGCAAAAGACTCAGGCTTCTGCAACAGTTTCTGAAACTGTGGGGGTTGCTGAAACTGGGAAGGTTGCTGAAACTGACGCTGATTAGGGCGAGGCGGATAAGCCTGCTGCAGAAGAACTTTCGTTTTTAATTCTCTAGTCTTCTTCTCTACTTTATCCTTCTCATCTTTATCTCTATTCTCATAGTATTGTGCAGTAGCTGAGCCGAAGAAGAAACAGCCCATGAACTCTCAGAGTCCTTTAACTTATTAGAAAGTTCAGGAAGTAAATTAAAAACAAACTTATCTACAAACAACCTCTGACCACCTTCTGTACTCATATCCTGACCACTATGATCAATGAATGTTTCCTCAAACCTAGTGAAGAAATCAGACACACTCTCGTCTTTCTTTTGGTTGCATGCTGCTAACTTGTCCCAATTCACCCGCAGAGGAGGCATCATAGTTTTCATTAAATTAATAATCCTACCAGGTAGTTCTGCAACTAAGGGTTCAGGTTTGGCACCTCCTACCTGCCGACCATCTGCAGCAGTAATATTAATCCACGTATCTCCTAACTCTGGCGCGTGATCCTCTTGACGGATCTTTGCCCACAAGGGTTGAGGAACTACATTACCCATCAACATATCTATGTCAGCTAAATTCATAACACACGCATCAACTGTCTGAGACAACTCCTTATAATAACCAGCAGGATTTTTACGGGGGTCAGGCAAAGTCTGCTTAAGAGCCAGGACCTCAGCTCTCTTCCAAGGGACATGCACCCACACTCGCTGAAAATGAGCCGGTGCAGCCGCAATACCATGAGCAGCATCAGCCACAACTGCCTCTCTCCATACAGGAGGAACCTCTCTCATAGGATACTGCTTCACTTTTCTCCTAATAGAAGGGTCAGGTTCAAACAATGACTGAGGTGGAAGTCTAGACCTAAAAGTGAGTAGTGTCTCTACCGCTTCCTCAACATCGGAACCCACTATCGTCTCTTTAGCAAATTCAGACTGAACATTAAGCAATTCCAGTGGAATTGAACCCAACTCATTATCTTCCCACTCCTGACGAAGGAAGGTACACATGACATCAAAAACATACCTTTGGTTTGGTGCCTCAAGCTGTAGGAAGATATCCATAACCACTTGTGGACTGTACTTGGAGGTATTCGAAACCCATCTACGAGCAAGGAGATCTAACACTGCCCGCTCTTCGGGACCAGGGAGCTGACTACGTCTCTACTTACGTTCAGAAACAGGGGTCATATTCAGTGACCCAAAGAAAGGAGACAAAAGACTAGTGACAGTCTCAGTCATTTGTTGCCGAGCAGAAGGAGAAGAAGTTGACATGAGGACAGGAGACAAAGTGTTTTGAGGTGACAGAGACGTAGGGACAGAAATAAGAGAAGTCGAAGATAAAGGAGTGTAAGGCAAAGGAGTTTGAGGCAAGGCTGGTGGCAAGGCTGGCGGCCCTGGAGGGGGCTGCGCCGGGGAGGAATAACCACCTGTGAAGCATCGGGTGGCTGAACAACAACAGGGGGTTGAACGACAACAAGGGGTGCAACAACTGGAGGTAACGGAGGTGCAGTAGCACCCTGCACATAAGGGGGTGGTAATCTCAGTAAATGTGACATCAAAGGATCCTTTTCAGGGTCTATAGTCACATTTGAAAGGGGAGGTGGCAAAGCCGGGTAACATTTGTCAATGGCCATGCAATGTTGTCTATCTGACACTTCAATCGCACGATCTTCTTCATCTTCCTTAAACTGCCTAGCAGCTTGCATTACCGATATATTCCTTTCCTTCCTATCTCCCTTAGCTTGCTTAATTTCTCGCTGTTTGGCTTCCTTACGCCAAAGGCGGAAAGAGTCAAACATCGCTGGCCGGGCTTTCTTCTTAAATAGCGCAACTTCTAGGTTATCTAAAACATCTGATTCAAAACTACCATGTTGGGGCCATAGTAAAACACCATCTTTCCTTGTATAACGGACCCATACTTCATTAAAGGTAATGGGACCTACACCATGCTTTGAATAGAGCTCATAAGTTGGAGTTCCAACCGGAGGTATCGGACACGAGTCCTCCAATCGGGAATCCCTATTACAACTACAACAAAACCATTTCCTAAATTTGCTAAAACCAGGCATCTTTAAGCTCACTAGTCTTGCTTCAAACTTCAAGGGGTTATTAAAAATGATACTCGCAAATATACGAACCCCCCGGCTTCGACTATTGCAATGGCCGAATTAAAACCAAGAAACAAAACAAAGTCGTGGGAGCCACCCACTTATACTTAACCAAAATGTCTGTCACGCCACCAGAAGACCGTCTAACGTCTCGCCTTACAAATCATCACAAGAGGGTCCAAGACAGGGCGACAGTCAGGGCAGCAGTCCTTCGCAGCCGTCGGAAAGGGAAAGCCTCGCAGAAAAAAACCTTCGGTCCACGTCGACATGCAGGGGTTGATGAAGTGGTGGCCGTCCGCCAGAATTTCCTCACGGGGCTCCTCACAATCATCGGGCTTGGACCAGTACCGCTGAAGTCACCCCACGTTGGGCGCCAGTTGAAGAACCGGGGTTTAACCCAGCGGCGTCAGGGGCACGCCTAAGATCTTCGAGTTCACCTGTCTTGGTATACAGAGACACGGAATACTCCTGGATGGCATCAGAGACCAAGTTTATTAGCTGCAGCTAGTAAAAGTGATCCTAGAAATACATCACGGTGTAAATTCTCAGGAGACTGCTCATTTTACTAAGGCGAGACATCTCCTTTTATACCCAATATTCACATTATAAATGTGCACCCACTGCACAAAATTCTAGCCAATAAAGTACATTTTCAAACAAAGTGTCACATAACAAAAACTCAATTTACAGTATCCCAACCCAAAAGTTAATTATTAGGAATGTCCCAAATTCAATCTCCACAAGCCGGACAAACCTATAATTGAAAGCATAACCCATGTAATGAAGAAACATAAAAAAAGAAACGGTAACAGATGCTGAACAAGATAAGGCATGTGCAAGGAAACTAAAAGTTAACGATGTCCTGAGCATTGATTGGCAATCTCAGACAAAGATCGATCAGGGAAATTGGCTTTGCGGGGTCAGTTTCAGGTGCAGAGGTCAGTTTCTTACAGTTCATTTCAGAGTCAAAAAGAAACCTAGTTAATGTATACATGAACTAAGAAGGCCAGGCCACTTTATTCGCCAGGCTACCTTCACAGGCCTACGTGAGGGCAACACAAAATGGTGGCACAGAACAAAATGGAGTCAGACTCGAGAATTACAGAACCTCACTGTTGCATGGCTAAACACTTATAAGGTCCCAAAGGCGAGACCTATTGGCTATGCCAATGCTTGTTAGAACTTAGGGCGCTTTTTTCTTTCAATGATGTGAAGGTCTTACCTTCGTTAAGGCCAAACTTAACATGTCGCTAATGTATGTATGACTGTGTTAACGTTTCCACAGGATGACTGGACCCTGGAATGGCTCTCAATCCCTAGTTTTCTCCATATTTACTCCCTTGGACGAAGGAACAATGATATCATGATTAATGTTTGCAAGGATAGCACGCTTTGTATTTCTCCTTTTTGCCATTTCTCGTGAGGGAGGGATTGCTACTCTGCTGCATGGCTCGGCCTATGCCTCTAGTGGGTTGTCTTTTTTCTGTTGTTTTGTTGTGCAGCTCGGGTGATGATATTATTTTGCTGTTTCTCTTACTGCAACATGTTTCTTCCACATATTTGGCCTTTGTTTTTGCTGTACTTTCAATAAACAGACTTTATAATAAAATGGTAGTTCTTCAAAGACTAGAGTTTTTTCTTTCTAATTCCTAGTTTAAAGATTCATAGGCTGGAGAGCTGTGCTTGTAGAGGCTTTTTTGTAAGCTCCTCCGGCTCTGTTTGCTTATTTTTGCTGACCTTCTTCTTGGTTTTTACTTTGTTAACCTGTGCAAAAGGAGTTATTACATCAAGATAAGTACGTAGGGCATATTCTTTTACCTTTACATCAGTTTTTGTATCTGAGGTGCCTTCATTTCAAATGCAAGTTTGTCGGTATTATTTCTAGTTTTATAATTCAATTTCAGAATGTTTTTTAAATTATTAATATTAATTTACTATTATTTTTTAACCAAAAAGGGTACCTTTTAATGGTACTCTTCAGGGTAGGCTAAAAATCTATTACTAACCCTTACAACTACCCATCCGTGAACCCTAAAAACCACTTACTATCTCTTAACTCCACTCATCCCTCAACCTTAAAAAGCCCTTCTTACCCCTTAATGCAACCCTTCCATGGATCCTAAAAACTCCTTACTACCCCATAAATTTCACTCAGCGACTCGTTGCTGAAAGCAGGCAGAACCTAAAGATGAAATACTGGGGAAAAAATCTGAAACAGAATTACTTATTCTCTTAGTAATTTGTTATTTTTAAGGGGACCCTCAGTGTCCCTAGTGTGATCCCGGTAATTTCTGTTGCCACCTTCCTCTCTTCAGTTCTCAGTGCCTGTGGTATTGGTAATTCTGGGGAGGAGGTACAGGGTGATATCAGGGTTGCCATTATTGGGTCCTTAGTGGTGTTGAGCAACACAAAAAAGCTTACCACTTTAAAGAGTTAGAAGAACGTTTTTAGGGTATCAGTAGAAGCACTTGTCAGCCATTCTACTGTTTATGTACAGTGGAGCTGTGCTGCACTGCCATCTGAGAGAATTGAGTACCACAGCACTAATGGAGTCGTTTACAGAATGCTGGATTTTTTGCTGGTATGCCATGATTTGGTAAGAGCGTTGTCACAACCTGTAATCATGACATTACTGCGAATCTAGAGATTAATGTGCAAGTGTTATTTCTGTCGGTATTTTTTGTATATAGTAGTTTTCAAAACCACTTTTACTTGAATTTACATGCTAAACAATTTTAAAGCTACTTTTTTTTATTATTACCTATTATATGTATTATTTGAAAGCTAAATTTAAAAATATTATTTATTATCTAGATATTATATGTATTTGCTTGACAATCTTTTTTTGTGGACTGGCAGCTTCTGTTTTATGTTCAATATTGAAAATAATACAATTATTTCATATGAATAGTTGTTTTGGTCTGTTATTCCGAAACTATTAGTGTCAAATTACTTCCAGCTTTTTGCTTGTGCTCTAGTATTAAGGCACAGAATGCAGCACTTTCTCTAAATCAAATAATTGCATTAAATGCAATGAAAACCACTTTCAACACCCTAACCCACCCTTCCTCAGCCCCTACCCCTCACTGAGGTGCTTAATTTGAGTCTTTGGCTGCAGGTGGAGACAACCGACATTCATTTCTGGGGACCAGAACATATTTTTCCCCATCAGATGTTGACGCACATCAGGAGAGAGAAAACCACACAAGCGGAAAGGTGGAAGAGAAAGACAGAAAAACTATGGCTAAAGGAGAAAGCAGAGATTAAAAAGAGCCTGATAGTGAGATAAAGTGGCAGGGAGTGTCTGGTGGTGGATAAAGAGGCAGGAAGTGGAATCAAGACTATGCAGCCTTGGTGTTTGGCATTCGTGACACTCAGTAATACTGTCCACAGGCTCTGAACAAAACTTTGGGTCCAGCACTTATTCTTTTAGAGATGAAGCACTTCCCCAAAGTAGAATGTCTGTGAATGATAAAATACATCAACAATTAGTGCATGACTTTCCTAAATGTTTTATACTAACGGACTATGTATGGTACACTTCCCTTTTTTTGTCTGGCTTGAATGTGTAGCTATTTAAATGACATATTTTTATCAATTTTTTAAAATACACTTTGAGTGCGTTTATCTTGGCTGTGTTTATCATGCAAGATTATTACTATTTCACCTTTTGATATTAGCTGGTGAAGTATGAGTCTGCCTCCCACGAAGTGATACCATTAGAATGCATGTGGGACTATTCTACATATGAAAAATAAACTCCACTATGTTGTTAATCATATTCAGTTCTTTTTCTCCTGCATGTATTCTACACAAAAAGCAATATTTGCTTCTTCTTCCCAGTATTTGGAAAGCCATTATGACAGGCTTTAATGTGGTACATTTGTGCCAAATTCAGTCCAATATTTATTAAAGATTTGGAACTCCAATGAGGTCCACATAAAAAGATATATACATATTATTACATAACATATAATAGAACATACGAAAGCGCATTAATGGCAACAACTACATATACAGATTTTACAACGCATAGCAGCTTCGGCAAAATAGAGTTTGGGATTAGCAGCAAGAGGATTGAAGTAGCAAAGCATATCCTGAATTGTGCAAAGAGCATTTAAGTAGCAGCCAGTTCATTTGCAAAATACAATTAAAAAATCCAGCTTCAGCAGAAAGTTAACTTGAAATTAGCAGCAAGAGAATAGGGGTAACAAAGCATATCCTAGCATGTGCAAAAAAAGCAGTTGAGTTATAGCAGATTCAAGAGCAGAATACAATCCGAAATCCAGCTTCAATAATGAATCGAGTTTTAAAATTTGCAACAAGAAGGTGGGCGAAAAGCAAAACATATCCCAGTTGTGAAAAGAGCTGTTAAGTAGTAGCCAAAACATGTGCAAAATACAATCAGGAAAAGGAGAGAATATTAAGACTCCATAATAGGGCAACAGGCACAGGGGTAACAACCCAATTAAAAGAATATATAAAAGATAAAAATATATACATAAACTCCTTAAACAAAGTTGGATAATTTTACACAGACTACTTCATTTTTCGGGCAAAAAAGTTGCGGCCTGAACCTACATCTTTAACAACAATTTGTAAAAACATCCGCCGAAGCCAGCGACGACTACTCAAAACCAAGGCTGGTCCGTTGATCTTTGCCGGGTCCGTTGATCTTTGCCTGTGACCTGAGAGGACGCTTTGCAGCACACGAGGGGAAGCAGCGACGAGGCTATTCCTACGGGACTGCGAGGCCCAGGGTGCACACCTACAACTTTTCCTAGCACACCTGGCTCCTCTTCCCGGCTCCGCCTCAATTTCCTTACCAATCCCCACGCCTCACGGCCCCCGCTTCGCGGGAGCCGCTCGCAGGCATAGACTATTTAAACCAGCAGCTGTGGGACAGATTCGGGTCCGTTGATCTTTGCCTGTGACCTGAGAGGACGCTTTGCAGCACACGAGGGGAAGCAGCGACGAGGCTATTCCTACGGTACTGCGAGGCTCAGGGTGCACACCTACAACTTTTCCTAGCACACCTGGCTCCTCTTCCCAGCTCCGCCCCCTCTTCGATCTTCCATCTACTTCAAGGCTCACGCCCACACGCGTTAGCGGTACGCGCGCGGGACACAGCCCGGGGCGAAGACCGGGCAAAGAGCGGGCCGTTTGTTGCCGTTCGTGGCCGGACGTGGACGGGACGGGCCACCCCTCTAAGACTGATTGTTGTTTGAGTACAACGGACACTCAAGACCGCTATTTACGAACTGGGCTGGTAATTGACTACTTTTATTGTTCTGCCTTTTAATTGTTCAGTTTTACAAGTTACGGCAGGCATTTTGAATAGTTTGTTTATCTTGGGTTGTAGAACATCGATATAGGCTATATTCCCCTCCTCTCCCACGAAGATGACATCACTAAGATCTGGCAAGAAGTTTGTTCAGGGCACCACCGGGGTGTTGTGTTTCGGGGACCCTTGATAATTTTATCACCAGAGCAACACGGGTCCTCGAACACGAAATCACACTAACTGAAAAACGTCTGTCCCTTGAATTATCGGCCAAAAGATCTTCTCTTGGCAATATTATGGCAGCCACTTCCCCAGTCAGCAGGCAATTTCCACCGGCTTCTGATTTATTACCAAGTAAGACGCCTGGGACGTCGATCATCCCACCACCTAGCCCACTGGACGACACTCCTGATACCCCAACTATTTATGAAGCCTGTGGCTTTTCCACAGACCGTAGCGTCACTTCCCCTCTGCCTCCCTCTGATCAATCCTGCACTGCCATTCCGTCTCCGGCTAGCAAGTCTCAGCATAATAAAGGGCCAAGAAAGCGTGTGGGAGCACCTCTTAGGGGTAAACGTCCCAAAGTCCCCAAAAAATCCAAACGTGCTAAACCATGTCCTGATCCTCCTTTGCAATCAACACACAGCCCCCCCTCCACTGCAGGGTGTCAGCTCCACCCCCAATCCTCAGTCACTCCGCCTAATGCTAATCCTCCTCAGCTCTGCTCTCTTGAACTCCTGGAGCAGTCTCTCAAATCTCTTCTTCTACCCTTATATGAGAGAGTTAAGCAACTCTCTATTTACTTAGGGAAATTAGAGACTATGGTGCTTACTAATACATCTTTACTAGAGAAATCAATAGTGCCTCCCGTCGTTCCCAACATTTTATCCACCCGGCCCACCACTATCAAAACCGGGCCACTTCCCAATGATCCCACTCCTTTGATTAGTGTCTCTTCCCTTCCATCTGCCCACAATGAACAAGTCATGGCAGTTTCCCACCCCTCTGCTAGCGCTGTCCCGTCTTCCCAATTAGCTAGTAATAAGAGTAACCATGTAACTAGACAGCACTTGGCAGAGGGTACGGGCTCATTCTCACAACTCCCCCATATCAATCTTCCCCGTGAGTCCAAGCCCTACACAGTTGTACTGGTTGGTGTCCCAAGGCTCCCCGTGGACAAGTCTGAGTCGCACGATGAGCTGAAGAATAAAGTGACCCACTGGTTGAACTGCAATAGGCCTTTGCCTCCCAGAACATGTGCTGAAATACTAATGGTACGTAGGGTGAGTTGGTTGGGCTCCGGGGTAAAGAAAGTTGAGGGCGACTGTGTACTTATCAATTTCCGAGATCCCAGGGCAGTGAGTCACATTTGCTCTCTTCCAAATTTTTTGAGTGCCACTGGTATCCAGACCGTTGACTTGTCCTATTTTTACCCCTGCATCTCCAGTGATACTTTGTGCCCCCAGTCTACTGGTTGGGAAAGGGTCTCCAGGGGACTTTGCCGCCCGCCCATTCTGGACTTTCATCTTCCCCTGCAGAACCATTATGCTCCCCTGAATTCCTTGGAGGGGATTGATTGACTGCCATTAATTCAGACGAATTCGGGGATCGCGAGTATGTTCTCTGTGATCCCCGCCCACTTTACTAGTCCAGGGCTGGGTAGCTGGGGCGGGACTGCGGGGCCACATCGGGGTTTAGGTGCCTTACACTCTAACATTGTATGTGTTGATTCAAATGCGTTTCATATTAACTCTGCCCTCCCCCTCCCAGTCTTGGGTGGTCAGAACCCTATCCCGGCTACAAACCCAGTGACTCGCATTCCGTCCCTTCCCGAGATGATAACCCGCACTCTTGTCCCGCCTATTGCTAGCCCATCTATACCTCACTTTGATTCCTGCCCACTAGAGCTAGTATGTGGAGATGTTGATACCATCGCGGTCCGAGGCCCACTTCATGCTCCACAGCTGGCTGGTTCGCCCTGTTCTTCCCTCCTGAAAATGGCTTCTTGGAACATTGCGGGATTACGTAGTAAAATTGTAATGGAGGAATGGTCCGCCTGGGCATCCACCCATGATATTCTGGTTTTCCAGGAAACGTGGGCGGTGGACCCTATTTTCTTTTCTGGCTTTGTCAATTTTTATAAAGCGGCTATTGGTGGGGCAAGGGGCCGTCCTTCAGGCGGTCTCTGCATTTGGGTTAGACAAAGTTTAAAGTATAATATTACTGAGGTAAAAATCGATAGCCCTGACATATTGATCATTTTGTTACAACTCAAACATGAATCAGACATATTGATCATCAATGTATATAACAGGGGACTCCCAGGAGGTAAAGGTTCTAACACTTTTTGGCAACTAGATGGGTTCCTGGAAACTGTTAATCCATGTACTAATGTGGTAATAGTGGGGGATTTTAATTGCTGTTTTGAGCCCTTGCTCTTTGCATGGGATTCATTAACAATGGAAGTGGATGCAACGATGAATATCCCTCCCCTCGACCTCCCGCCCATCAAGAAGTGGTCTGAATCAGCTATCCAGTGGATGTCTCTGTGTATGGAGCGAGGCTTTAGGGCAGCGAATGGCCGTACTCCATCGGACAAGTCTGGTAAGGTCACTTTTTCTGATGGTCAACGCAGTAGTAGAATCGACTACGCCTTGATTAAAGTCGAGTTCTGGCCTACATTAAGTGATATGGTGATCCAGGACATGCCCGAGAGTGACCACAACCCCCTAGTTTTAAACTTTTTGTTCTGCATTGACCGCAGAAATAATCCCTCTGAGATTGTCACAGCCGACGCCGTACTAACCAATAATACACGGAGAGTGCGCTGGGAAAAGGTAGCTCTGGACAGCGCCACACTAACAACGATCAGTTCTAAAGTTTCGTGTGCGGTAGCAGACCTCCAGACACTTCAGAGTAGAGAGGTTGATGTTGGTGAGTCCTCATTCATCCATGACACCCTATTCCTAGACCTTAAGTCTTTGTTTACCAAATCCTGTACGGCCAAGAGACCTCATACTCCCAAGACCAACTCATGGTATCGCGAGTCCTACAGCAAATTGAAGTTCGCCATTAAATCTAAAAACCCGGCGACTATCAGACTTGCAAGGAAAAATTATAGCTTAGTTAAAATCAAGGCTAAAAAAGCATGGGATAATGATCATTGGAATGATCTCTTGGATGCCAGCTACCATAAAAATCTGACTCTGTTCTGGCACATTGTGAAATGGGGCAATACTCTATGTTTGCCGACCCCCACCAACCACGTACCCCCCGACACTTGGGTCACTCACTTCGAACGGCAGTTTTCGGATTTGACTTGATTTGACTTCGAATGAGGTGACCGTTCCCATATTATCTCAGACCACGTACCCCCTATTGAATCTCAAATTTGACTGCAAAGAAGTAGAGTTGGCCTTATCTAGGGTTCCAAGTGGAAAGGCTCCGGGTATAGACTGCGTCCCCGCAGACCTGTTCAAATCAGACCGTGCAAATTGGGTACCCTATATCACTCTTCTGGCCACTGCAATAGCAAAGGGGGCCGGCATCCCTGAATCGTGGAGGGGCGCAGAGATCTTGCCGATCTTCAAGAAGGGCGATCGTTCTTCCCCGGGGAACTATCGCCCAATTAGCTTAATTGACTCTGTTCAAAAAATCATAGCAAGGATGATCCTGGCTAGAATAGAGTCATGGATAGAACAGGAGAATGTTATCTCGCCCCTCCAGGCTGGTTTCAGACCCTGTACTAGTACCATCGATCAGGCGTTTAGGTTTCAATTGATCATCTGGAAAACAGTTTATGTCTGCGGTGGTACTTTGTATGCCGCCTTTGTTGACCTTCGGTCGGCATTCGACCTGGTTAACAGGTCCAAACTTTGGGCGGTCCTAGCAGAGTTAGGGATGCCCGCCGATCTTCTGCACATTGTAATCAGGCTGCACGAAAAAAAATTCGCCATAGTTCGTTGGGGGAAGCAAGGACAGGTCACCGACAGATTTAACGTCAATAGGGGTGTCAGGCAAGGGTGCGTCCTTGCACCAACTCTGTTTTTGTTATTTATTAATAGTGTTGTGAAGTACTTTTTATCTACTCCTACAGACGCCCCTTCATTGGGAGGTATAAAAATCCCACTCCTTATGTTTGCCGATGACACCTTGCTTTTATCACAGACCATGTCCGGCTTACAGACGGCATTGAATGTTTACTCCAACTTCTGTTCTGACTTCGACCTGTCAGTGAACGTATCAAAAACGAAGTATATGGTTTTCAACAAAGGGAAAGGCACGAAAGGTCAAGTAACTATGAATGATGACATACTTGAACGTACTCAAGTGATGACCTACTTGGGGATCGTTCTTGAAAACAAATTGAGTTGGAAGCCACAAATAGATGTTCTTTCACTCAAATTTGCCCAACTTTCGGGGTGTCTAGTCAAAGAACACAAACAATCCCAGACGAAAACAATACGTCCTGTTATTAAAATTTATAATCCTAGGATCAATTCAGCAATCCTTTATGGTGCTGAACTCTGGGATTTTTCTGATCTTTCCCCACTGGTTAAAGCCCAACATACATTTCTAAGGCTACTAACGGGCCTCCCTAGCTCGACACCTGTGAAACCGCTTATGCTGGATCTTGGCTGTCACTCCTTTGATGACATTGCCAGGTTCAAACCACTGTCCTTTTGGAGGAGATTATGGACAGTTCCGGAACTAGAGCCCTACGCCAAGGCATTCCTGGACGTCCGTTCCATCCTGGGCGCAGGAAATATCTTGTGGTTTAAGCAAGTTAGTTCACATCTAGAATCCATGGGCCTGGGAGCTCGCTGGACTGATCCAGTTTCCAACCCCTTCCCCACAAAAAAAGTCTTTAAAAGTCTTTATTGGACTATGGTTTGCCAAAAACATCAAACCCGAGTTCCAGCAGAGTCTCTGTCAGGCAGGTTTCGTGTGCAGAAAAACGCCCCATGTCTAGAAGCTTACTGGGATATCATTACAAAGCCCAGCGACAGGAAGCTTTACCACCAATTGAGGGTTGGTACCCTACCCACCAATTCTTTCACTAAAAATTGGAAGGGTGCGACTGGCGATTCCTGCCGCTGGTGCTTAGATTGTGCTGAAACTGTGGGCCATTTATTTTTTGTTTGTCCAGCATACGCCGCTCCCCGGGCCAAATGGCTCAAACCCATTTGTCAAACCCTGGGTACCAGACAGGGGCTTGAGGCCCTTAACATCCTAAGATTCAACACGGGAGAATGTATTGTAGTAGCAGTTGCTAAATTCTTGGGGTGGGTTTGGTTTATTAGAAACAGGAGGCAATAGCCAGTTGACCCGTGCTTATTTATGTTTTTACTTTTTCTGTGTTCTGTATGTATTTTTATCCTTCAAACTGTACAAAACGCTTATTTTGTAAATGTCTTTTTATGATAATTATGATCGATAATAAAGACTAATAAACGGAAACGATATTAGCTGGTGAAGTATGAGTCTGCCTCCCACGAAGTGATACCATTAGAATGCATGTGGGACTATTCTACATATGAAAAATAAACTCCACTATGTTGTTAATCATATTCAGTTCTTTTTCTCCTGCATGTATTCTACACAAAAAGCATTATTTGCTTCTTCTTCCCAGTATTTGGAAAGCCATTATGACAGGCTTTAATGTGGTACATTTGTGCCAAATTCAGTCCAATATTTATTAAAGATTTGGAACTCCAATGAGGTCCACATAAAAAGATATATACATATTATTACATAACATATAATAGAACATACGAAAGCGCATTAATGGCAACAACTACATATACAGATTTTACAACGCATAGCAGCTTCGGCAAAATAGAGTTTGGGATTAGCAGCAAGAGGATTGAAGTAGCAAAGCATATCCTGAATTGTGCAAAGAGCATTTAAGTAGCAGCCAGTTCATGTGCAAAATACAATTAAAAAATCCAGCTTCAGCAGAAAGTTAACTTGAAATTAGCAGCAAGAGAATAGGGGTAACAAAGCATATCCTAGCATGTGCAAAAAAAGCAGTTGAGTTATAGCGTGATCCCCTCGCTGCTGCGCACTGAGAGGTCGCTCCCCTAGTCTCTCCTGAGAGACCTGGTATCGTTTGTTGCCTGCATTTCAAATTGCTTTCTTCGTGTGTTGCCTGCACTGTTGTTGTTTATATTGTAGCGCTTCGCCTCGCGCCCACGTGTTGCCTGCCTCTGTTGCTGCTAGCGCTTTGCATCGCCTCCACTGCCTTGACTTGTTATTAATATTCAGAGCGAGTTTACCCCCGGCGCTGTGCTCTGTCCTCCCCTCCGCTGCCATTTTGTTTATGTTGTTGTCCTCGTCAGCCCGCCCCGCCTCCCAGCTGAGACGCCCTCCCACTAAGCTTATACAGCGCTCCCGTAGCAGGAAGCGCCGTGATCCCCTCGCTGCTGCGCACTGAGAGGTCGCTCCCCTAGTCTCTCCTGAGAGACCTGGTATCGTTTGTTGCCTGCATTTCAAATTGCTTTCTTCGTGTGTTGCCTGCACTGTTGTTGTTTATATTGTAGCGCTTCGCCTCGCGCCCACGTGTTGCCTGCCTCTGTTGCTGCTAGCGCTTTGCATCGCCTCCACTGCCTTGACTTGTTATTAATATTCAGAGCGAGTTTACCCCCGGCGCTGTGCTCTGCCCTCCCCTCCGCTGCCATTTTGTTTATGTTGTTGTCCTCGTCAGCCCGCCCCGCCTCCCAGCTGAGACGCCCTCGCCCCTCCCCCTCCACTATCCATATATGACAGGAGTTCCTGCGCGCAGCGTTTACGCGCAGCGACCGCGCCCCAGCCGCGCCGAAGGTGCGCCAAAGGTAAGCCCGTCTACGCCCGTCCGCGCCTGGACCGCGCCCAGCGCCAGACCCCCTGGCCCCCGTCCCTCCCAGCCCCCCCGCATAACCTACGATGCCGCCACCCTCCTAGCCCTTAACCCCGGTCGAGCCCCCAACTGCGTCCAAGCCGCCCCTGGACAAACCCATGGACCTTTCTCCTGCTTCTCCTGCAAATTCAGCGGCACCGACAACATCTCCGCTACGACCACACCACAGGCTCCCGACCCCAACCACCTACAATGCATCCTTCTCAACACCCGATCGGTCCACAGGCACGCCATTGACCTATGGAATCTACTAGACACCATTTCTCCGGACATCGCCTTCCTTACGGAAACATGGATGAATGCTTCCTCCGCACCAGACATCACCATTGCCATCCCTGAAGACTATAAGATCACTCGCAAAGACCGTACCAGCCACACAGGAGGAGGAATCGCCATCGTCCATAAGAAATCTATCCGCATCTCAACCAGCTCTGACACCAACCTCGCTAACTCCGAACACCTTCACTTCCAGATCCACATCGACCCCAAAACTACACTCAGAGGCACCCTCCTCTACAGACCACCAGGACCCCGCGCAAAATTCAGTGAAGACATCACGGACTTCATCACCCCACACGCGCTCCCCTCCAAAGACTACATCCTTCTGGGAGACCTCAACTTTCACCTTGAAAAGATCAACGACCGCAACACCGCCACCCTCGTGGACAACCTCGCCAACCTCGGACTTAAACAACTAGTCACTTCCCCCACCCACATCGCAGGTCACACACTCGACCCCATCTTCACATCCAGCAATCATGTCTCCTTCAGCCACACCACGGATCTCCTCTGGACTGACCACAGCTGCGTTCACTTCACCTACAACAAACCAAAACCCAGCATCCACCTCCAACCTACCCTGCAAAGAAACTGGAACAAAATCACCACGGACCAAATCTCCGCATCGCTCCTTCGAAACTCCCCAGCCCTCTCTTCTAACGCTAACGAAGCCACCGCCAACCTCACCCTATGGTTATCCAACACCGCTGACACCTTAGCACCACTGAAAAAACGTCAAAACAAACCTGGCAGCAAGAAGGCCTCATGGTTCAACGATGATCTCAAGAAGTCCACGAAACTCTGCCGCTCCCCTGAAAAGGCCTGGAAAAAAGACCCAACCACTAGCACCAAGGACGCCTTCAAAAACGCCACCCGCACTCACCACCAACTAATCCGAAAAGCCAAGAAAACAGCATTCAAGGATCGACTTGACAACAACGCCCACAACAGCAAGGAACTTTTCAACATCGTCAAGGAATTTTCCAATCCCTCGGCCAACTCCAACGACATCACCCCCTCTCAAACCCTCTGCGACTCCCTAGCCTCATTTTTCCACAACAAGATTGCTGACATCCACAACAGCTTTGACAACCAACCCGGAAACCAACCCACCCTACCATTTGCTGATCATCTTCCCCCCGTGAACACCCTTAACGACTGGAACCCAATCTCCACTGAGGACACCATCCGCCTGATGAACTCCATCCACTCAGGATCCCCCACAGACCCATGTCCTCACCACATCTTCAACAAAGCAGACTCCGTCATAGCACCGCACCTCCGAGACGTCATCAACTGCTCCTTCAACTCCGCCACCTTCCCGGAAGACTGGAAACACGCTGAACTCACCGCCCTTCTGAAAAAACCCACAGCGGACCCCACCGAACTCAAAAATTACCGCCCCATCTCGCTTCTTCCATTCCCGGCCAAAGTCATCGAGAAAGCTGTCAACAACCAGCTCGCCGCCTTCCTCGAAGCCAACAAATCCCTCGACCCCTCACAATCTGGCTTCCGAGCAAAACACAGCACTGAGACCGCCCTCATCGCAGCAACAGACGACATTCGAACTCTACTGGACAATGGGGACACAGTCGCCCTCATCCTCCTTGACCTCTCTGCAGCATTCGACACAGTCTGCCACAGCACCCTTTTACAACGCCTCAATAACATCGGAATCCAAGGAAAAGCACTTGAATGGATCACCTCGTTCCTCACCGGAAGAACCCAGAGAGTCCGCCTTCCACCATTCAAGTCCGAGGCCTCTGAAGTCATCTGCGGCGTACCACAAGGATCCTCACTCAGTCCCACCCTCTTCAACGTATACATGAGCCCCCTCGCGGCCATCGCACGCCAACACAACCTCAACATCCTCTCTTACGCGGATGACACTCAACTGATCCTTTCTCTCACCAATGACCCCAGCACCGCCAAAACCAACCTACACGAAGGAATGAAAGAAGTTGCCGAATGGATGAAACAAAGCCGTCTGAAACTGAACTCAGACAAAACAGAAGTCCTCATCTTAGGTACATCCCCCTCTGCATGGGACGACTCCTGGTGGCCGGAAGCCCTCGGAAAAGCACCCATCCCGACAGACCACGCACGGAACCTAGGCGTCATCCTGGATTCTTCACTCTCAATGAACAGACAAGTCCGCTCCGTATCCTCTTCCTGCTTCAACATTCTTCGCATGCTCAGAAAAACATTTCGCTGGATCCCCTCCGAAACAAGGAAAACAGTCACCCATGCTCTGGTCACGAGCCGACTGGACTACGGAAACACCCTCTACGCAGGTGCTACCGCAAAACTCCAGAAGAAACTCCAACGAATCCAAAACGCCTCAGCCAGGCTCATATTAGACATCCCACGCAACGAACACATCTCTGGTCACCTTAAGGACCTCCACTGGCTACCCGTCAATAAGAGGATCACTTTCCGACTGCTTACCCACGCACACAAATCACTCTACGACATCGGACCAGAATGCCTCAACTCACGACTGTCCTTCTACACCCCCTCCCGCCAACTACGTTCCTCCAGCCAAGCCCTCGCCACTGTACCTCGCATCAACAAGACCACCATGGGAGGCAGATCCTTTTCTTACCTAGCTGCTAGAACATGGAACTCACTCCCCGCTTACCTTCGCCTTACCCAGAACCACCTAGCATTCAGAAAGCAACTTAAAACGTGGATATTTGACAAGTAATCCTCCTCCCCTTCCTAAGCGCCTTGAAACCCTCTGGGTATGTAGTGCGCTGTATAAATTCTATGACTTGACTTGACATAGCAGATTCAAGAGCAGAATACAATCCGAAATCCAGCTTCAATAATGAATCGAGTTTTAAAATTTGCAACAAGAAGGTGGGCGAAAAGCAAAACATATCCCAGTTGTGAAAAGAGCTGTTAAGTAGTAGCCAAAACATGTGCAAAATACAATCAGGAAAAGGAGAGAATATTAAGACTCCATAATAGGGCAACAGGCACAGGGGTAACAACCCAATTAAAAGAATATATAAAAGATAAAAATATATACATAAACTCCTTAAACAAAGTTGGATAATTTTACACAGACTACTTCATTTTTCGGGCAAAAAAGTTGCGGCCTGAACCTACATCTTTAACAACAATCTGTAAAAACATCCGCCGAAGCCAGCGACAACTACTCAAAACCAAGGCAGGAAAACACGGTATACAAGGGGCGGGGCTGCCCTGGGAAATGGGACCACCGGTGGGGAAAGTGGAACAGATACCGAGGTGGGATTTGTGTCTCCCCTACGATAAAGCTGCGGCGCGAGCGATTGAGGAGGTTGGACCAGTTGGCGGCTGAGGAAGTGGTGTCACACACTCCAGAGTAGAAATTTACCCTACACAGCCCAAACAAGTTTATGCTGTCTCCGTCCTGACGCCCTCTCTTAATAAAGTGCCCCGGGGGCTGTGGGCTGGGGCAGGAGGGTCTGCAGAGTTTGATAATATGTGGGAAATGTATGGATTATAGTGCGCTGATCACAAGTGTGGGTATTGAATTCATAGTGGAGATTCATGTAATGTGCCGACATTTTGTTGTGTTTTTTTTTTTTTTTGATAATAAAAATTGTTTAATTAAAAAAAACAATGCTGGACAGACAAACAAGACATGATCCAGGTTCTGAATATTCAGCTCACCAAAATTACAAATTTTGCCATTTTTAATGTTCTAGGACCGGTTTACTGATAAATCGTTTAAAGGTAAAAGATTCATGTGACATAGGGTGAGCCAACGTCGAATTCCATGTTCTAGGTTTCAGGATAAATATTTCTGGGAGATTCTCGGGGAGCTCGTCCTGGCTATTATCTTTAATCTCTCTTGTTATAGAATTTAATATCTCTATCAAAGCTGATCTTACCACTTAAAGTTTTTAAAAAGGATTTAAATTCTAATGGCGGGAGGGTAATCACCGATTCTTCTTGTACACAGAAGAGTTTTAGTGCCAGAGAGAAATCACGATATATGGAAAATTTCCCCCCAATACTGTCAAAGAGTTCTTGACACATGAAACCTCTTAATGAGTAAGGCTCGCTATTTTTTAACTGGTATCCCCAGCGTAACACCCTGGATACACCTTGGATACAGGAGCTTATCAGGTCAAATTCCAATCTAATAGCAGCTGATGGAACTAACGTGTTAAAATTACACAATTTACGTAAAATCTGGCCTTCAATCCTATATAAAAAACTCCAGTCCTTTACAGGGATTGAATTGATAGCGTAAAGCAGAGTAGGAGAGATTTTTGCTTTGAAAACCGTCAGCAGATGTAAAAAAATGCCTTCTGCCCATTGCACTATAGAAAATGCGCAGACCATTAGCGTGGGATACAGCTTTACAGAAACTGTGTTCGATATGAATTCTTATTCTTTGTATTACTCGCTATTAGTTTCCCTAAGTAGAGGTATGAATCTACTACCTCCAGCTTTTCAAGACCAATTTGGCACTTAAAATTACTTGATTTTTTACTTCTGTTGCATTTCATTAATAAAAGTTTGCTTCTCGATATATTTATCTTCAAGAAAAAAGCCTTTGTGTAATTCTGTAATGATATCAGCTTTTTATTCAACCCAATAGGGGTTAGGTCCATCACTACTATATCGTCTGCATAAAGGAGACATGCGAAAGGACGGCTGCCTATCTTGGATGCATCTCCTCTAACTAGGAAAAACAATCGGGTAAATCTGCTATATATAAGGAAAATAGTAGCGGTGCTAGTAAGCAGCCCTGTTTCAGGCCATTTTCTATGGGAATTACAGATAAGCCTTGGTTTCCTCCCATTAGTACCTGGCACCAAGTTTGAGAATGTAATGCAATATTATGTAATTTTCTCCATAGTAATGGTTGGTCTACCTTATCGAAGGCCGTTAAAATCTATGAAGTAAACGTTATACCTATGAGAAATTGTGCATTTCTCCTCTATTATTTTCAACATGGAGATGTTATCCAGGGTGGAATGATTTTTCCTAAAACCTGCTTGTTCCATAGGGTGCACCTTCTTCTCCACCATCCATTCCGTGAGGTGATCGAGAATACTACGTGCAAATATTTTCCCCACTGCATCTAATAAGGCTATTTGCCGGTAGTTACCCAGATGGGTTCTAGGGCCCTTTTTGTGCAGAGGGATTAAAATACTTCCGGACCAAGATGGTGGTGTCTTCCCCTGAGAGTAACAAAAATTAAACAATGGGGCTAGGTACGTAGCCCACAAAAGTGGCTCCTTTTTGATTACCGTCATGGGGATTTCATGCGGACCCATTGCTCCTGAAGATCTCATTTTTTTAATAGATCCAACCACATCATTCAATGAATGAGCATAGTTTAATATAGGATTTTCAGGTAAGGTGCAGCGGGGACAAAGCTGGTAGAGTCAAAATTCGCAGAGTAGAGTTCTACCAGGTGGAGTTTCAAATCCTCTTCTTTAATAGGAATGGGGAGAGATTTCACTCTTGTGCTGCAGCAGTCAGCAATTATTTCCCAAAACTTTTTAGAGTTATTTTTTTAGGCCGCCTCTTTTAACTGCACCCATGCGCCATCTTCCTTTATTTGTTTTAATGAGCGTTTCTTCCTCTGCCTTTTCCTCTTTAATAGGTTTATTAGATTACTTCGTTCGACAGAAAAAATCAGGATCTGGGCCCTCACTAATTTATTTATTACCCTTTTTAAAGTGAGCATTGGATTAAAATATGATCTCCGTTTAGCTGGATCATGCAATGATTTACATAATGTAGCCAAAGAACCTACATTATGGGAAAAGGCTTCAAGTAGATCAAATTGAGGAGAGTCACACTCAGCCATTACTAAATGCTGCTGCTCTTTTATCAAAGCTGTTAAGTTTGCTTTTAATTTGGCGGTCGCTTGAGTATTCCAGTGAATACTACCATTTGTTGCATTGAACCCTACTGTGCTGCCTTTAAAGTTCCAGGGACCTACCTTAGCACAAGTAAAATTAAATTTGGAGCAAATCAACATATGGTCGCTAAAATCTGTTCCCAGAACTTCCATACCTATGAGATTACAAAAGAAATCTGTAGAAACAATTAGATAATCTATAATGGATCTCCCAGTTGGGGCCTTATGAGTATAATTTGCTGGAATATCATTTTCTAGCCTCCCATTAGCAATTATAAGGTCTAAGCTTCTCAGACCTTCGAGTAGTGTAGCTCCTCTTTTATCTGTCCTGCTTTTATTCGGAAATAGGGTAGTGTGGATATTTAGGGCTTTGTATTTTGCAGTGTTAAAGAATACCCTTATAGTGTGAGAAGAGACTTTAGAATTAAAATGTCCAACTAACATAGAAACCTGCAATCTTCCCTTTCCAAGGTTGAGGAGTTAAAAACAAATAGGTCTTTTATTAAGTCAGAGTAAGATGCATCAGGAGGTAAATATACATTTACAATCAATAGGGAATTTGAATAATCCTGACCATCCTTGAGATCTAGCTTAATCGCCTGAATTAAGTAGGAGGCATGAAAAAATTCTTTATATGACCAACTAAGACTTGTACTTAGCATAACGGCAATGCCTCCTTTAGCATGTCCTCTATTCACAGGGAGCGCAGACCGGCCCAGCACTATATAATCTTCAGTGGACCAATCCTTTATGATCCAAGCCTCTTGTAGACATATTATATCTGCACTCTGTTCTTTCAAAAGTAAGAGTTTATTTTTGTTGGTGCTTAGGCCGGCTGCATTCCAAGATATCACAGTAATATCCTTGCTAGGAAGAATTCCCACATTTTAAGCCTAGGGATCTATTTTTATTAAGAGCGCCTGCTACCCAACTCCATTTCTTATCTTCCTCATCTGCGGAAAATTCATACTGATTCTTTTTCTCTGTGAGTAGCGAGACCATCCTGCCGTCTTTACCAAGGGAGACCTGCAATATACTCTCTCTCTCCGAGTGGGATATGCCCCTTGTGGCGATTTCTGAATAAGTGTTAGACTGCTGATTTTGGACCACTTTTTTTTTAAGGCTGACTCCTCTTCAGGTATAAGAACGTCAATGCCACAACAACGCAATTTATCACTGTGTAACTTTATCTGATGGGAGATAGCTTTGGATACAAACGTTACTCTTGCTCTCCTAGGATTATTATATTTTTGGACTTGAACCAGAGCAAGGTCATTGCTTCAGATCATTTGAAGGCCAGGGATTTCAGCAAAACAACCTAACAGGAAGGGCCTATTCATAAATGGTTCATGGTCAAAAATAAACGAAAAATGCAAGGTGAAAGGGGCAAAAGGTGAATGATTGATTTTGCAGGTTACCTCAGGAATATTTTCAATAGGATTATAAATGACGTTATTGCCTAAGGAGGAAGCAAATAGTGAGGCATTAGGGTTCATGTTACTCTGAACAGTAGGGGGAACGCTTATATCATATACAAATGCCTCTTTGGAGGATTGAATTGAAGCACTTGGGTTCAAAAAAGAAGAACAAGGTCCTGGTAGGTTGGATTCTGCATGACCATCTTCCTTCTTCAAAACGTTTGAGTCGGAAGCTGATGATATATTGTGGATTAAGTTAGGGCCGTTTTGCCCTTTTTTTAATTTATCCTTCGACGTTTTTCCCTTTTATCCTTCTTGTTCTTCTTACCGACGCTGTTACTTTTATTCTTGGTATCTTTTTCTTTGGAAGGTGAACAGACAGCTTTTTGTTCCCCCACTATAGGATGCTCAGGATATTTTGCACCTGTTTTTAGGAAATTGGGGAAAAGTTTTCCAATTGCACATAATTTTCCTTCTTTGCTTGTGGGCAAGGCGTAGATACAACCCCTGGAGCTAGCGTCCAGGATCGAAAAGCTGTTGAAGAGCGGAAGAGTGTAATTGATCATGTATATTTTCATTTTCTTTTAATTTGAATTGGTTTTTCCTACTAGTAGAAGACTTACCAGTTTGAACGCCAAAGTCCCACCCTTTAGAGTGGGGAAGAGAGCCTATTTGAGTAGGGTGAAGCTGGTTGATGTCATCCTCCAAAAATAAAGGAGGAGAGGACCCCTTCCCTGGATTCTATTTACGGGAAGGAAGTAGGCCAGCTTTACCAGGTGAAAATCTTTGCTCAGAGGCTATAAACTTAGTCAGAGCCCAAAGAGAATCCAGAATAGAGTCGGAGTTACTTACTGATTTGTCCATTTCCAGGCAAAGTAATGATTCCAACATCAGCATTTTTTACTCTGGATTATGAATTGAAGGGTGAACGTTCGGGGAAAGATCAGGTGTAGTCAAGCCCCGTGAATCTAATACACTTGTCCCGCTGGGTGTACTACTGAACAGCTGCATTTTAATGGGACGATCCTGGGAGGGAATACGAGAATTGAAGGAAAGTGAGGTAGCAGGGTTATGATTCCTGGACAACTCTAGATTAGGAACGTAGGGCATTTTAGAAGACTGATTTAAATTAATTTTGAGGTCAGTGAGTGTATGTTATTTTTTGTTATGTTATGTTATGTTATGTTATTTTTATTTGTACCGCGCACAGCTGCCCCAGCAAAGGGGCGTCCTGGCGTCCATTATGGGTTCTCCAACATTTGGTACTAGATGAGATACCCCTTCAAGTTGGGAGACTTCATTAGCAAGGGAGTAGATGGTTAAGTTTGCCAGCAAAGAGTCAGCCTCCCGAGAATCCAAGTGATGGGGATCCCTAGACCAAGTTCCTCCAGTTTTGGGAGATAGTTTGATAGATACTACTGGCGATGATTTTCCAGGGACTAATTTAGCCTCTCCATGAGCTTCTCGAGTATACTCCAACATCCCTGCTGAATTTAGGCTTGTTTCTTTTTTTGGAAAAAAGGAAGGGATGGTATTGAAACTGTTCAAAATATTTATTTGTAGTGTGTTGTTTCTTAACCCCTTGTGTGCCACGCCCTTTCCCCGCCCTGTGCCGCCCGTTGCATTAGCGGGCGGGGTTCATGACTAGCTGGACTCGTCATGGGCACAGCGCAACCGCGGCCCATGACGAGTCCAGCTCGTCATGGGCACACAAGGGGTTAAAGGATTAGCTTTAGATTTTTGCACGCTCTTGTATATAGCAATCTACCAGAGGGCAATTTCTTTGGGTCATATCTTAGTCCTTATGCAGAGGAACCCTTAGCTGGTCGGCCAACGCCTCCAGCGGTATAGATCCTGTTCGCCGATGCGTCACTCATTCAACACCGAGCACCGACTCACAAGCTTAGGCCGCTCCAGAGGAATCAGTGTTGGCAATCCTAGACAATCATAGGCTTTGGGCTGTAGAACAGCAAGGTTAAAACTAAAGGGGATCTGTATCAATGACAGTATATAAATACAGCTGGGCAAATGAAGTATAACAATATTTTTTGTTAAAATGGTGAGGGGCTGAAGCAAGAACGAGGACTTAGTCGAGCGGAGCTCCCCAGGTTCCCAAGGCTGTGTTGCAGGCCGCCTCCGCAAGACCCCTAGAGCTCACTTGCTGTGGCCGCCCGCTAAAGGGCAGCTGTGCTTGTCACCAAAAAGACACTGCCAGCACCCTCTATCGCCAACCTCTATCTCCAGCAGACTTCCAAACCGGTCTTTCTCACTTCAGGCTAGACGGCTAATTGAAATTGTGGGATTGGCAAGGGGGATTGGCGAGAACAGGCGGGGTCTTTGGCAGGATCTTTGGCGGTGTGAAGAGCAGAGCAGTGCCTAGCAGGGCCGAGCCAAACCACGAGGAGGGGGGAGGGGGAAGGAGAAGGGCGGCAAGCTCCTCGGGTCTTCCTCGTTCGTGCCCGCCCAGCCACGTCAGCCCCTTCCACCAGTCTCTCTCCACCTCTCACCCCTCAGCTTTTTTGCTCCGCTTTTTCATTGCCGATTGCTGTTTGCACCACTCTCTCGCAGAGTCCCACAGTCTCGCAGAGTCTTGCAGAGTCCCTCCTCTCTCAGCATGTCCCGCAGTACCGCAGCCGCTACGCCGTCAGCCTGCCGTCAACCTGTACACAATGTCCGGTGCAGCACTAGTATGTCACTAATGTGGACCCAAACAGTCCCAAAATAACAATTCCTTCTTCTTGTAACTTGTGGGCTCTTTATGCTTAATTCTATGGCCCATACAGTCCAATCAGTCCAATCCTTTCAATCCTTCCTCCCGCCTCTGTACCTCTTGCTCCGTCCGCGTCCGCCCTATTCCGCTCTGCTGATGGCTGAAGTCTGATATCCATTGATATCCAATGATGTCTGATGGACGCGGCCGGAAAACTCACTGTACACACGATTCACCGATGCTGCTTATGCTTGCAGCTCTTCACGAACTCCACAAGTACTCTGCTTCGCTCTCCAGCAACAGCACGGCCGGTGAGGAATAGAGGCAGCGGGACCACTGGGGGGGGGGGGGGCTGAGACCTGGTCGTGCTCAGTCGCGCATGGCCACCCGCAACTGGATGATATTTTCGTTGGGGCCCCCACCATGAAAACAAAACTCAGCGGGAGCCGCGAGCTGCGAGGACGCAATTCAGCAAATCGCGTCCTCCTCATGCCCTCCTTGGACGCTCGCTCACTTTGCTTGCAGTCGGTGTGGAAACGTGGAACAGCAGCATGCTCACCAAAGCAGAGGCAGCAATATCGATGGGGGCCAAGCGCAGGGAGCCGCGGGCCGCGAGGCAACGATTCCAGCATCTTCCTCACTCAGCGGTGGTGGCGGGTCAGCTTGAAAACACTGAAACACAGAACATATTTGTGTCTAAAATACAAGCAAATAGCATTTGTGAATGCCTATGTTTACCCCCTCAGCGCAGGCACCCTTGCCAAATGACGCAGGGTGTCTACGCTGGGGCATGGCTGCTGTTTGTGTGCTGGCACAGGGGAGAAGGACAGGAATGTGCCGTATCTTGATGGGAAGGCCCCTATGAATTGTGCTTTTAGTGACATAGGTTGGTCAGTAAGATTGGGGGTGACCGCTTCAGATTTTCCAGCAATCACACTGGCATATCTTGTTAAAATACATTATGAGAAGCAGGACACGAGGGGAGCTCAAGAGGCAGTGGAAAGAGACACAAATACAGATTGTTAAGGGTCCTTAAAACACAATAGTTTTTTTTCAAAAATTCCAAGTTTTAACCTCTTCAGCGCTGCGCGGATTCCCGCGCAGTGCTGAAAGATCTGAGCGCGGGCGGGGCCATGACGGAACGGTTCCGTCATAAGCACAGCCCAACCGGCGTGCATGACGGAACCGTTCCGTCATCGGCATCGAAGAGGTTAAAGCAAACATGAGAGAGAGTGTGTGTGTGTGTGTATGTATGTGTTTTTGTCAGTGTGGGCATATAAAAATCCAGGGTGAAATCCAACAGGTACCTCACCATATCCGACTGAAAGCAACTGAACCCAACTATTTACTTCAGAATACATTTTTTGGGGGGTGTAACACCCCAAACACCTGCCCTGAAGCTGCGCTCCTGTGGGCTTCTCTCACCCTACTAAGTTTATTGTTCCCCCCACTTCATTTACAGGTAGGGGACCACTAATGAATTACCTGAGGAGCCTCTGTTGGTGGTCAAAAAAGAGGTGGCGGACCAGCCAGCATAGGGTCCACCCTATTTAGGAAACTTCTCCCAATGCATACTTTTCCTAACTGAATTTCAGGGCTATTCGTAGCAAGGAAACCTCACAGTATCACCCACGAGCATGGAAAAAACTCTCCCCATCTCAGGGCCATTGAGTTTTTCTTTTTAGAAGCAAATGGTCATCATTTGATTTGACAAAAGTGCATCCACATTATCTTTGGTTACAGTTAGTCACAGAAATCCCTGCCTGACAGGCAGGTTCTAGAATCCTGGCAAGGGTCTCCACTGACCCAGCAGGTTGACTGGCCATCTGCCAAAACGAGACCCTCTTTAACAGCTAGATGAAGAAAAAAGTATGATACGGGAATATATCTTTGTACCCTTTCCAGAGGTAAAAAAAGAAAAGTTCCAGAATTATTGGTTGGCACAGTAGCCCTTTTTTGCATATGTGTATGTTGTGTGCACGCATACATAATACTGCCACATGAAACCTCTGCATTAACCCCTCGGCAGCTAAAGCTTTTCTCCCTACAAAGCTAAGCCTTTTTTGGCTAGTTGGGGTAGTTCATGCTTAAGCCTCTTTAAATTTTTGTCCACATTAGGTAGCCATGGCAAATATGCGTCCTTTATTTCCAAAATCTTTGGGATTCTAAAGGTACCCACATTTTGTGCATTCCCTTGGAAAGGACTGAGAAAATAGGTCAAATATAGCAATTTTATTTTTCAAAAATAGGAAAAATGTGCGCCACAAAAAATTATCTGTTTTATTTTCTAAATATGGCTTCAACAACAAGTTTGCTTTGCTATAGTCACCATCTTCCCGACTTGCAGGAACATGCAGAGCTGAATCAAAAAAACATTTTTTTTTACCACAGTTTTGACATTTTTTCCAAGAGGTACCCCATTTTACCTAGATTTTGTGCTTTCAACCTACTTCCACTTTGTGGAGGAAACCAAGGTGAAAGCCATGGAGGAACCCAGAAAGCCATTGATTTTTAAAAAGTAGACACAATTTCCAATTCGTCAAGGGGTCATTTGTGTAGATCCCTTGAGGTTTTCCCAAAGTAATTAACTGTTCAAATTATAATATATTGAAAATGAGTAGAAAAAACAGCCTTTTTTGACAACGTTTTCATTTGTACCTTCTTGTCACAATGTCCAATTTATGAAAGCAATATACCACTTTGTCTGCTAGACCCTTTGGTTGCTGGTCAATATAGGATTTGAAAGTTTCCAAGAACCTGAGGTAGCTAGAGCCACCACTGAACTGCACCCTACAATTCATATGGTAAAATATAAGCAGTGAAAAATGGGTATCAAGGAAACCTATGTACTGCTGAAATGGACACCAGATGCCGAGTTTAGGAGCACTGGTTATTTTTATGTCCCTGAATTTGTGGGTACTAATACTAGCATGTGATTCAGAGGGCATTTTTCAAATTTACTTTTCTTACAAACTGGCTTACATTTGGAAGGCACAAATGCTGGCAAATACCATTGATAATAACAAATATTCTGTATTTCCACAAATCTCCTAAAATATGGTGCCTACCCAGTCCATGGGGGGGGAGGGGCTTCAATTGACCTTAGTTTAATCTGTTCCTGATGGGGCACTAGGCCCATCCACATAAATGGGGCAGAATTTTTATCTGGACAAGTGGGGAAATGCTGGGTGATATGAATTTTGTGGACTCTTTCTGATTCTGGAAGTTTAGGTTCACAGAAATGCAAGGAAAATGTGCGATTTTAGGCAAATTGTTAGGCTTGCAGGGCATTTCGGGTAACAAAATGTGGGATCCACGAAAGGCACATCACCCTGGACTCCCCTGGGTGTCTAGTTTTCAGAAGTGCCTGGGTTTGGTAGGTTTTGCTGGGTGGCCGCTGAGCCCGGGCCCAGAAACAGCAGCTACCCATTTTGTTGATGTTGCTACATTGTGCCTTAGACCCCTCCTTTCACGGACTTTTATGCCCACCCACACAAGTGAGGCACCATTTTCATCAGAAGACATGTGGAAATCCTGGGTGGTTGGAAATTTGTGGCTCCCTGCAGATTCCACTATTTTGACTCAGAAATATGAATAATATTTGTGTTTTTAGCCTGTGTTTGATCTTTGCATTTGCTTCTGGGAGAGCAAACTTTGTGGGATCCATACGAGACACACTTCCCCAGTGCCTAGCTTACAAAAGTATGTGTGTCACTCGATCAACAAGTTATAAGGCTGTTAGTCATCAGCACATAAGGCATAACATTCACAGCAAGCTATACACTATGTTGGTTAAAGAAGATGATCACTTAAAATATAGCAGTCCAGTATACTATCACAATGTTTTCCTCATTACTTCCCTTTGCAGGTTGAGTATGCCAAAGTACAGAGCATGGCTAAGGTTCTGATTTGATGTTTCAAGACAGAGGCTCTGTTTAACCAGGACTTCATGTGAGGGACTAAGGATCTCATAGTGCAATACCTTGAATATAGTTGGGGCAAGGCCACTAGCAGAACATATGAGTAGAAGGCCTTCAAAGTTGTGAAATAGGGGGCTGTATAATGAGAATTTGTGGTACAAAATTACAACTAGAAAGGCACAGTTCTAACAGAAGAACACATGAGCTGCTCTTGTTAGGTCCACAAAAACAACATAACTGCAAAGGCTCCTGAAGAAGGTGGACATACTGTACTGGTTTCTAAAAAGAAAACGACCTCCAACTCAAAAACTCCTTAATGAAACATGTCAAAATTACCATGCCAAACTTTATAAATAGGCACAAACAGGGATACACAGCAAATAGAAGATTTTCATGACAGACTTGTTTCTCCTATGCTTACAGATGATCAAAAGGATGTTTGAGGCATCGTAAAACAAAGAGAAGTTACAGCCATAAAAGATGTCCATAGGTGGAAAATGCCAGTGAGCGACCACTTCTGTATTGATCTCTTTCAGGTAGTTTCTTGAAAATATAGTCCATTAATATAAGTGGCATCTGAATACAGCAGCAGTTGTGATCCTATTGGAATTATGAGATCGGTGGGAACACTGCAGATCTCTTAACTTTCACCTGAAGTTTTCGGCTGCTTTTACATCTCCAGGTGAAAGTCTGGCTGAAAATAAGGAATTACTGTGGGAATCTGGCCCAGAAAAACTAATTCCTGATTTCTTAGTGAAATCTCATGGTTGAACATGTAATGGGCCAGATTTTCCGCACCCCTAGAGTTACCGGTAACTTCAGTAACCGCAAATCCGTGGGTGGTGAAAATCTTGCCTATTTATCAGGCCATTTGCATTGAGGGCTTTAGTGATGAGTTGTTCTCAGTGTTTCTGAATGCGTACAAGGTAAACCATTTGCCATGTGCTATGAGAGAGGTGCTGATTCTGAAGCCACCAGATGGACACTCATAGTTTTTCAGGGCCTGCCAGCCTGTACCTATGATTAATGCAGATGTTCAAATTTTAAATAACTGTTGGCAGCTAGGTTGATGCCAGTAGTGGTGACATGGATAACTGATGATGGTTGTGGCTGTGTGACTCCTAGGAGCACCACGCACAAGGTGAGGCACCTAACTCAAATTATATACATCCTATTGTCAATAGAAACATACCATGCTTTGGTAGTAATAGACACTAAAAAAGCATTTGATACCATGGGATGGGAGTATGTGTGAATGTTTCTCGAGCACATTGATTATGGACCAATATATTTGAACTGATTGAAGATACTATGTTCCATCCAACACCCCGAGTTAGGATATGTTAGGAGATATCTGAAAGTTGGACTCTCCTGAGAGAATGAGACACATATGCCATTTCTTCAATTCCTTATTTGGCTTTGCAAAAGAGGCCCTGGGATGCAGTTGAGAACAAGCCACATGATGAGGAGGCACAGTACTCCCTGAAAATGGGCAAGGTGCTGGCTAGACGGAAATAATCTGTTGAATTTTGGAACACATTGCCCTTGGCAGTGATGGAGAGAGACTGTTTAACAAAAATGTGTTCTGTTCTACTTAGGACCCTCCAGCTAGGCTGGCCTGTCCATCTCTGCGATGCACTTGGGTTCTAATGCCAGGTCATTTGTTCTGGGGTGGCGGTTGGGCAGTTGGCTTCCAGCTGCGTCTGGAGAAGGACTGCTCTAGTTGACTTGGTTGCCGAATAAAAGTACTTAAAGAGGAAACCGTCTTCGGGTATGCTGTGAGGCATCATAACAAAATGGTGTTTCTTTCATGCTGTTTTTGATGACTCCTGTGCCACTTAGACTGTTTGGGGAGTAGTTCCAGATTCTGATGTCCCTGGTGTGACCTGGTGAAAAGAGTCATGTGAAATTTAGCATTGAAGCTGCCTTAGGAACAGTGGTTTGGGATTTTCCAGAGACTCAGTTGAACTACAAAGGCATCCAGTTTTATAACGTGGTGCAGTTGGTGAGGAAACTAAATTGGAGAAGTGTGAGAAATAGTTTTTTTGGTTGAAGAGGGTATTACTCCTTCTTGAGCCACAACCACAGTCCCTGTCAGGTTGAACATTAAAATTCAGTAAAGTAACCTGTGTTTTACCCTCCGGTAGCTTGGCATAAAAGCAGTCATGTTTAACTCAGAGGCACGATGTTAAATTTTTTACTGCAAACTAACATTAATAAAGTAAAAGGTAGGCTCCAAGCCAGCAGGTCAATTCTCTGAGATACAAGGCAGGCCTCAAACAGCAGGGCAGTCCTCTGGAGTACAAGGCAGTCCTTCTGCAATCTTCTGCAGAGCCACGAGAGCACTGAAGAGTTGGTCTGAGGGTCCGCTATTTATTCTTGGTGCCAGCTTTGAAAAGGTTCACCCCAATGATGGTTCTGGAATTTTCGTCCTCCCTGCCCAGGTCCCAAGATGTCTGGGGTGCCGAAAGCCTGGTGACAAGTCCTTTGTGAATGTGCTGAGGCAGTTCCTGTGTATAAGTGGGGCAGGGAACAGCTCTGCTCCTCCCATGCTGGCAGGATAGCCCTCTCCCAGCTATACCCAGGGCTTCTTGTTCACTGGGCCCAATACATATTCCTGATGGGGGAGCAATTAACCAGCCTGGCAGCTAAAAACCCCTGGAAGGACTCAAACAGTTTAGCGCAGGAAAATGTCAACTTTTTAAAAGAAGATTTTATATCACAATTAATTTGAGTCCAAAAAATACATTTCTACTTGCCTCCAATAGAAAGTTAGCACTTATTAAATGTAATAAGGTAAGCTAATCTTATCCTATAGGAGAGCTAGGCCTCAAAATAGTGAAAAACTAATTTAGGAATTTTTTACTACCAGGACATACAAAACTTAAAAGTACATGTCCAACTTTTGAAATACAATGCATGTACACTATGGGATGTTTAGGGCCTACCCTATTGGTAAGTTATTTGTTTTAAAAAGGGAGGTTTAGTTCTGACAAAAGGTTTATTTTATATTGAAGTTCAGACGTGCACAAGCCGGATGGATGGAGGTTGAATAAGTTGTCGTGTGCCTCAGAGGTATCACTCTCTGAACCAGGGAGTGTTATTATCAAGATTCCAACAAACGTTATCTGCCATTAGATAACGTCCCTTTGGGCGCTACGGAAATTAGTCGCGTTGGCGAGATTTGAATTTTGTAGATGAGGTTCAACCAATAAGGTAAGACAAGTCTTGTCTCAAAAGTTGCAAGTGTACTTTCATTCTTTCATAAAGATGAATTCAATTCATATAAATGATAAGGAACAGCATCCTGATGCGGTTGAAAATCTTTTAAATATGATCCCAATGCATTTCGGGCTCACTGGGGGCCCTTCATCAGGGGAATCTTCTGAGTCTGCATGCGGTTAATACAATGCATTTCGGGCTCACTGGGGGCCCTTCATCAGGGGAATCTAAACAATAAAATAAACTAATGAGGGACTGCGTCAATGGAAACATTGTATTCATGTATTAAGTGGGTTAGTAAATGATGCCCAAGGTGAACAAAGAAATGAAAGAAAAAAATCGTCAGCTACAATCAATCAGTTCTGTGGTAGCGTGCATGGTATATTCTATAGAGATGGTAAGATGGAAAAATAGCATGGTCTCAGTAAGTAACATTGCTTTGAATCTCCCGTCGAATTGATTAAAATATGCAGTCACAGTGTGTCTATAATTATACGGGACACGAGTGTGGTTGAAAGGAACACAAGTGTAGTTAAAAAGAAAAACCAGATGTGTTGAACGATGATGACAGCATATGTGGAGAAATTAGGGAAAGTGCACCAGTGCATACCTGCGGTGAACGTGAACACCGAACTGCGGACACGTATACCCGAAGCACTCTTTAGGAAACAGGGGTGAATACCCGAGGAGCGGTTAACGTGCGCGGAGGTAATAAAACGCTGTGAAACAAACTCCTATGGACCCTGTGATACGCTTAGGAAAAAGCGTCTCTTACCTTCTCTGTCTGCATGCGGTTAATACTGGACGTGCATCGGGTTTACGGAGGGGATGAAGTTGTTGTTAGTTAAAGGAGTCGTCAATGAAGACGGACTACAGTAAATTTGAAAAAACTAGAACGCGTACGGGTGCAGTGGTGTGGAGGCAGTATCGTGCCATACTGTGAAGTGTCAAGGATGTGTAAAGAGGCTGAGAAATGAATACTGAAGGAATAAATGGAAATATGAATAATGAAAGTGAAATGCGAAAACATGCAGATTTGACTGAATGCATTCAAGGAACAATGAAAACAATATCAAAATGTGCAAACTGAATAATGTCCAATGAAGAAACTACCTCACTACAATAGGTTACAACTATTATAAATAGCACGCGAATTCCATGCGGTCATTAAGACCCTTAGGTTTCAAAGATTCCAGCTTATATATCCAGAAGTTCTCTCTTTGTAGGAGAAAGGTGTTATTGTCTCTGCCTTTGGTTTTTTCAACAGTCGCCAAAATTGTAAACTTCACTTGTGCTATGTTATGATGATTATCAAAAAAGTGTGCAGCAACTGTTGACTTGATGTTGTGGGTGCGTATGTTGCTTTTATGTTCGCGTATGCAGGTTTTGATTTTCTTTTCTGTCTTGCCCACGTAAACGAGTCCACATGGGCTTTTCAATAGATAAATCACGTTAGTAGTGTCACAGGTAGCATTGACGTGTAGCTTAACAAGAGTGCCTTTCATGGGATGCATAATCTTGTTGCCTTTGATAATATTGTGCCAATTGCTGCAGTTATGACAGGGGATGGTCCCCCGGAATTCAAATCTCACCAACGCGACTAATTTCCGTAGCACCAGGAGGGACGTTATCCAATGGAAGATAACTCTTGTTGGAAAAGGTTTATTTTGCCAAGTCGAATTGGCAGTTTAAAACTGCACACAGGTTGCAGTTGCAGGCTTGGGATATGTTTTAAGGGGCTACTTAAATGGGTGGCACAAAAAGTGCTGCAGACCTATTAATAGCATTGAATATCCAGGCCCTGGGTACCTGGTGTACCACTGTACTAGGGGTTTATAGGTAAATTAATTGGGAGTAAGCCAATTTACCATGTTTTAAGGAGTGAGCCCAAGCACGTTAGCACTGCTTAGCAGCCAGCAAAAATGGGTTTAGAAAGCGGGAGGGGTGAAAGAAAAAGATTTAGGGGTAACCCTGCCAAATCCAACACATAGCCGTTGAAAAGTATGCATGTTCAAGAGGCGCTCCTAGATCTCCTTATGATAGGAAGAAATATTCCAGCTACCTGTCGTGTTTTTTCTGGCAGGTGGGACAAGTGTGGAAAAGAATGGTCACAGAGGCGGGCACCACAAATAAAGGGTGGTGGGCCGGAGGGGTCGCACAGAAGGGGGCGTCGCACAGGAGGGGGGTTTGAAATAATAGATTTTTTTTAAACTTACCTTTAGCTGCCGGCCGCCTCCAGCGTTGTGTTTGCTGCCTCTCCTCTTCCTAGGTCCCAGCAGCCCCTGGGACAGACTCCCATCAAATCCCCGTGCTGCAGAGCAGCGCGGGTATCGGTCTGAGCGGGCTGAAAAGACACCCATCTCAGGGTAGGGAGCAGCCGCGGCCCGTGGAGGGAGTTCCGTGGGGCGGTAAGGCGGGGCGGGGGAGGGGCAGGGTAGGGGGTTCTAAAAACCGGAATATGGATAATTACAGGTAAGTGAACAATTAAATAAATAAAACTAATTTCGTAGCGCGCGCTGCATCGCAAAATGCGATGCAGCGCGCGCTACGAAATTCGTTTTATTTATTTAATTGTTTACTTACCTGCAGTTATCCATATTCCGGTTTTTAGAACCCCCCACCCTGCCCCTCCCCCGCCCCGCCCCGCCTTACCGCCCCACGGAACTCCCTCCACGGGCCGCGGCTGGTAGGGAGTCTGTGGGGGTTTCTCCAGCAAGGTTGCTCAATGCAGCTGGACTGGAGAAGACCTTAGTGCACATGTGTGTTTTGGTCAGCCTGAGACGGCCGGCCAAACACTCATGAGCACTTAGGGAGTGGAGTGCACGTTGCACTTCTTCCCCCACGCCTAGGCCCTGCCCGACCCTCCCTACAATGCTTGCTAAGAGCCAGCAAATACAAACTAAAACAATGGAAGAACAACGTTTTATTTTACATTTGCTGGCTCTGAGCGAGGCAGTGGGGTGATGTTGCTCCGCCATTGTGCAGAAGAATACCCCATTTGCAAAGGCTATGCCCTGCTGGAACAATAGAGCATTCAGAAAGTTTGAAAAAAAAGTCAATTGTGAGATTAAAAGAACAAAGTCAGACATCTTGAAATATGCCCATAGAGAACAGACAAGCCCTTAATACCTGGTTCCCTTGCATGAATGTCGATAGGTGGATAAATTACTTTTAGAGATGTCTTGGAGGCGTCTGTTTATGATAGCTCCGGGTTTAAGTCATAAGATGACACCTAAATGTTCCAGGAAAAAAATCCTTAATGGATGTTAGATTTGAATGACATTTGAGTTGGAGTGATGGGCATTAGGGGTGTTGCTGACTGGAGGGATTGGAGTTGGGAAACATAGTGTAATGTAAGGCAATGAGGAATGAAATATGAATATTTGTTTGAAGCCCTGTGGATCTTTGTGAGATCGTTTGAAGACCTGACATATCCTTGAATGTCTGTTTCTCATGCTAACGGCCTCAATGCACAAATTACAGCAATATGTTCAATTGTACTGATATGAGCAATAAAACATATGATAAAAAAGAACGTTATCCTAATGAATGTAAACATCTGGCATTAAGTTTCTATTTCAATAATGCTCGCATGATGGTATTTTATTGAACGTAATTGCATTTAGTATGAAGTTGCTTTTAGTAAAATAATTTTGGGTGCTAGTATCTCAGTATTTTCACACATACCCAACTACCTGAGTCTGTTTTAGGTGACTGTTGACTTTGAAACCATTCAACAGCACCCCTGTTTTTTCTGAAGACATGGCAAAATTAGCAGACGTTCATGCTAGCTCTTTGCACTGGCATTTGGCGCCCACCTGTTGGTGGCTCACTTGTAGGTGTGTCACCCCAATCTCTCTGGGAGTAATTGGTGATGTTGCCAAAATTGCAATGCAGTGGGTCACCACTGTGCAAAATACTGAACACTGGGGGATGGTGCTCCTCTGTTTCATAAATGTATGCATTACTTTTCGTGTCTTTGCAATGTCAATCTGATTAGTCACACCATCTCAGTAGTGTCTCCATTGTGAAAACCTCATATGCAGTCTATGCAACACCCACATCCATGAGTAAAATGTTTGCTTTAGTGCAAATAAGTACAGGACTGGAGTCGCATACTGGACTTGTGTGTAGAAGTGTTTTGTATGTAGTACACCATCTGCAAATCCCATAAATTCTTTATGTCTAGTGCTTTTACTTGATTATCATGGACCAGGGACCTATTTTTTCAATTTGGCAATACTTTCTCAAACCAATGGGTGCCATACCCTGTGGTATATTCACAAGGGAGTTCAACTATAAACAATACACAGCCATCTGCATTAGCTGAGTGACATATAGATTAGCTCCCTCGTGTGGGAATCACAAACACATACTCTCATTTTAACCATAGTGGCTCCCTCACTTTGGGTAATAAGGCATCTTGGCAGTTCTTCACCTTCCTCACTAGGGTTCTTGACTCTCATACCACCCTGAGCTGTAACCTAGATACGCCCTACATCTTTTTTGGAGACTGCAGAAATTCAGCAGTGAGGCAGCGATGTGAATCGTGAGTTGGTGCGACACTCAATTCCTTTTAGTCCTCTAAGAATCCACCAGTTTGGGGTTGTGCTTTGACCAGAAAACCAGCATGTATCAATTGGAGGGCTAAGTCCCACCTCCATGTATGAACTCTCTGATACTACCCACTCTTTTTCATCCTTCGGGGTTGGTAGCCCTGACAGAAATGACCAGCAGTGTGCACTCATTCACTGACCACAAATAGAAGTAATCTTTTTCTGGTTTCATATGACAACTCTTCATCTCCTTCATGGTGCACTTTTTGAAGAAAGACATGGGGAGAAGCATGCACAAGTGGTGCAGAGCTGGTCTTGTGCTATTCAGTGCAGTCCTTGGGTCCCTGCAAGCTCTGTCTGCCCTCCAGGTGCAGGATCCTCCAAAAAGGACATTTTTATTTCTCCTACCAGCCTCCCTGAGTGTGAGAGTAAAGCTCTACGGGGCTGCCTCTCGGGCAACTCTCCTCTGAGGTCCTCCTTCTTGCTTTCTGAAAAATAACTGCATTGTTATCTTCCAGAGCTCTCACACCTACTCACTTGAGGAATTATGTTGCAGGTACACACCCAATTATCTCCCTGCAAGTGCTGACAATCATTCTTGACTCATCCCAGGAATAGCTGATTACCTCATATCTCCTTCTTCACAGAGATGCATTGTTCACTAAGAGGCTTGTATAACCTGCTGCAAACTCTCCATCCATACTTTCATACCCTATGGAGAACGACCTTAAAGTAAAGAGAATGAACACTGCCTTTACATTTGTTCCGAAAGCCAGTGAAATAATATACCTGCTGACCCATCCAGGCGCAGCTGTGAACACTAACAGACTTGACTCAGCAATGTGTCTTTCTGGGGGTTGATTAAAAAAAATACCTTAGTTTCAGTGATAGCAAAAGCTATTCAGTTTAGACACTACATAGAAAGCAGATTATGGCTGCTGATGCTTGTTTAGTTTTTTTTTAAGGATCAGAAATAAAATATTAGCAGTGGCAAATTCTTCCTTCTATAGCTTCTGTTGGGATGAATGTCTTCTGCATTGTTGCTATGGTTAGTTGATAAGAGTATAGTGCACAATGTACCATTAATATGGCATCACAGTCCTACTCAGTTATCCAGCGGCCCAGAAAAGCGCTCTCATGCCCACCACCAGGGGGCTGAATTGTGGGACTCTCCAGTGTTCTAATAAGCTTCCTGACCCTCCCCTGTATGCTTATACTGACTTCCAGCCATTTGGACTGTCTCTGGCAAATGCCATCCAATCCCAAGCCATGCTGGGCTTTGGGAAGCCAGCCTGCTCATGCTTGAAACTCCATTACCTATAATCCCCTGCTCACTGCTTCGTCTCCAACCCTGCAGGCCAAGGATGGGTGGAGGAATTCAACACACCTGTGGTTGGCAGCTGCTAGCCTGCACACACCTGATGCATGTGATTACTGTGAGTTCTTTTAAGCCCCAGCTCCCTTCAGTCCAGCGTTGGCCATTGTAGCTGTGTTCCTGTGAGACCGACCCTTGTTTCTTGAGCTTTTTTTTTCATTGTTTCCAGAGTATCTGAACTATAGTTATTCCTTGTTACTGTTCCTGAGCTGCAGCTATTCCTTGTTCCTGATGTGCACTGCTTGCAGTGCTCTCTTGACTCCTTGATTCCTCAGCTGTAGCTAATTCCTTGTTCCTGAACTAGCACTGCCTGTCAGTGCTACTTTGATTTTTGAGCTTAGCTAATTCCTTGTTTCTGAACTAGCACTGACTGCCAGTGCTACCTTGATTCCTGAGATTAGCTATTTCCTTCCTTCTAAACTAGCACTACCTGCCAGTGCTACCTTGATTCATGAGCTTAGCTATTTACTTGTTCCCTGAACTAGCATTTCCTGCAGTGTTATCTTGTTTCCTGAACCAGCACTATTCTAGTGCACCCTTGTAGCCTCTCTCCTTCTGAATTTACCTTTTCCTCGACTGCTTGTCTCTCCGTTACCTTTGTTTCAGTTTCTAGTTTGCGGTCTTCCTAGTCCTGCTGTCTTGCTTTTAGTTTCCTTGTAAGTGTGTTACTTGCTTTCTGCCAAGCATGCCCTTTGTTGTCCCTCCTTTTCTGTTAAGCAATCCTCCTTGCTAGCTCCTTGTCCTTTGTGGCTGTGTACTTAGTTCTACAGCCTTGCTGTTACCGCCTTGCATGTTCCTGTTTGATCTCCAGGATCCATAGGCACAACTGACAACCTAGGAGGTGATTCTTGTCTACTGTGAGTATTTGAGTTACATATATACCATCACCATAGGTACCTGCTGCACAGACCCTGTCTTTGTATGTATATCCTGTATGTGGGTATTTGCATTTAGCATCTTTAACAGCAATTGTGGGTTAGGAACTTACTGAGCTTCAATCTTACCGTCTGGAGCTTCCGAGTGCTTTACCTCACATTCCCTTTATTGTTAATGTTGATATATATATATATATATATATATTCACTGAAAAAACCATAGGTTTCACACACGTTATAGTTACGAATTAGCATTTAAAAAACTTTGCAAATTCACTTAAAAAACCATAGGTTTCACACATGTTATAGTTAGCTGGACATTTCACTCGTAAAAAAACAATGAAATTCCCCCGTTGTAAATGTAAATGTACAGATATTTATATAGCGCAAATCACCAATCGGTCTCTAAGCGCTTGCTTAGGGAACCCGTTCTGGTATTCCCCTGTGAGATAACCCAGCAGGGCATACACAAGGTGAAAGCCAGGCATCCCGCCGCGAGGGGCCATTGTGGAGATTAAGCAAGCTATTGCCCAGAGTCGCAGAGTGTGAACCCATGAATCGAGTATGCACTGGAGCGAGAATTATCGAGTCCATGGACAATTTATGGACTCAAGACCCAGCCGAGCTGGGAATTGAACCCTGGTCCCGGGCTGACCTCTGCTTCCAGGTCTGCCTACTCTAACCAGTGAGCCACACTTCTCCACAATTCCCCCGTTATAGTTACTGCAGGCAACTATAACTCACGCGACCGCAATCCTCTGCTGATGACGTCAGATATTACATCACTGTATTTAGACACTTATTTACCCATGTCTTCTTCCATTAATCTTTAGCTATACATATATTACAAATATTTATTTTTCATAAAGACAGATATGTCATCAGTGATGTAATATCTGACGTCATCAGCAGAGGATTGCGGTCGCGTGAGTTATAGTTGCCTGCAGTAACTATAACGGGGGAATTTCCTTGGTTTTTTACGAGTGAAATGTCCAGCTAACTATAACATGTGTGAAACCTATGGTTTTTTAAGTGAATTTGCAAGGTTTTTTAAATGCTAATTCGTAACTATAACGTGTGTAACACCTATGGTTTTTTCAGTGAATTTGTACGGTTTTTTAAATGCTAAGTTATGTATTTATTAATTTTTTTTTTTTTTAGGTTTTTCACCGTGCGCGCACCGTGAAATTATAAAAAATGTTTAAATCGCGAGGTGCGCGCACCCTGCGCGCACGGTACGCTTCGCGCACCGTGCGCGTGCAGTGGGCGCTTGGTGCGCTTTGCGCACCGAGCACCCACGGTTCGCAGTTCGTGCCGTGCGCGCAGGGTGCGCGCACCTCGCGATTTTTAAAAAATAAAAAAAATTGTTTTTTCCTCCCTTGGGGGTCCTTCTGTGACCCCCTGACCAAGGCTAGGGGGTCAGGAACTGTCCACTCTGCCCCCTTTTCACGTTCTCCACCTTTTTTTTTCACCCCCTCAGACTGCGAGAGACAAAATGGCGGCCGACACTTCCTGGTTTCGACCGATTCAAATGTTTACTGACATCTAACAACCAATCAGAATTGCGCTTGCGCACGGCAGGGTGCGCGCACAGTGCGCGCACGGTGCACGCGTATAGATATTGATATGCATTTAAATGCTATTTTCTCAGGAAATACTGAACAGATTTACACCAGACCTGCAAAAGGCACTTCCTTGACCTTATGGCTACCTCTCTGCCAAATTTCACGTAATTCTGTTCAGCCGTTCGGGCTGTAGCTGTGTCTAAAGGTCCTATGGAAAATAACATGGGGAAAACGCGTTTTGGGACCCCCCTTTTTTCTCGGCCCCCGCTTGACGAATCACCCCGAGACTTTCAGGGTAGGAGCTGAGCGCCCCATTAGTTTTGAAAATTTTGCGAGGATTCGTCAACCGGCGCCAAAGTTATTCTAAATAGAATTTTGAGATTTCCTATGGAAACTAGGTTGTAACTATAACTATCTACTGGCGACCGCCAGTAGATAATATATATATGTATATATATATATACATATATATATATATAAGTCTTGCACATCCGTCCTGGTTGTTAGTTATTCTGAATGCAAAATCACCTTGTGAATGCCTGTCATTTTTGAGTCTTGACCATCTTGTTCCTTGTGCAGGCTTCCCCTTTGAATCTTTTTTCTCCTCTGATTCGCTGTGTAATCCTGGGTACTGCTGTACTCCTCTTTCTGCTGACTTTTTCTAACCAGCCACCTGTCCTTTCCTAAGTCCCTGACTGTGCTCCAGACATGGTCCCAGACAGACCTTACAATTATGCTGTTTACTTTTTTTCTGCCCTTCCTTTGTTTTCCTATAGTACAGATATTTCAATCTGCTTCTGTGTGGGGAGACTGTCTACTGGTTTTTCCCAGTGCATGTTTATCCAGTTCCCCAAGACTGGGTTTCCTTGTCTATTCTTGTGCGTGTTTACTGATTTCACTATAACCATGTTAATGATGGTGTCCATTTGGTACACAATATGCATGAGTCCAAAAATGGTGGCTTCCCTGCAGATTTACTTATGTTGGTTATATTATACTATACATTGCTTGCTCAGGGCACCTGCCCCACAGCCATTCCTACTTTTTGGGTGCACCGAAGGCTTCCTAACCTAACCTGCTTTCTTTATTCAATGTAGGTTTATTCTACTATAGTGAAATATGTCTTGCAACAAATTCCTTCTCTGAGGACTCTGATCAGCGAAACATCTTGCCCAGGTAAAACTGGTGTAAACCTAGACTAATGGGCGATGAAGCCTGTAAAACCTAGATACAAAGATGCACTTCTCCCTGATCGATAGAGTTGGGAGTGATGAAAAGCTCTGTTTGGTTCAGACTTCTATCTCTGACCGGCATAGTTTTATAAATAATGCACAACTCAAACCAGTACCTCGTACATCACCTAGACTTTGAGGAAACCTAGTTCAATCAGTGTGGGCAGACACACTGACAGTAACTGAATCTGTGCAGGTGGTTCCTCGTTCGAATGGATATTTCTAACTGTAGAATCCTCACCTTTAGAATATTCCCTGGGTGGCATATTAGATCCAGAGGTTTTTACAGCAGTCAGGAGGGTGTCAAGGTGCCAATAGATATTGTTTCCAATCTCAGATTAAGGAGCCAGTTCTACAACTGGTACCTTTGCACCTAAATTTCTTGGGCCATTGGTTATGCCGCAGCAGGTTGAGGCTTTTAAAGAGACCATGAAGCATATTTTTGTCGCTCTTCTGGTGCATCTTTAGGCCCCATGGATTCACAGGTGCTTCCAGTTAGGTTACTGCTGGCAGATCCATCCTCAGCGCCGTATGAGACACTGGAACTTATTGCAGGTTCCATACCAACTCTAGCGCCAACTTTTAATCAGGCTCCAAGACTTGCACTGGTACCTTTTTCATCAACGCTGGTACCCATGTCGCCAGCATTGGAAGTCAGTCCATGGCTGACCCGGAGTAGATCCATCTCACCCTGACGAGGTCGCACTTTGACTCCACTCCAGTGCATCCTGTTCCAGTAGCGGCCAGCGTCAGGGAAAAGTGGTGGAGCAGCCAGGGGGGAGGGGGGTCAGCACAGAGGGGAGGGCTGCGCAGACGGAAGCAGGGTAGCGCATGGGGGGGAGTGGACAATAACAATATCAAAAAGAAAAATGACCTTACTTTCCGCCTATCGCCTTGCTGTTCTTCTGGCTCCACTGCAGCACAGGCTGAGGCTCCCAGACTTCTCAACGGCCATTCCACGTGCTGCTCTCGTGCTACTGGCAGCACGAGAGAAGTGCGACATTGGCCTGAGTGCCTTGGATTTGCGCTCCCAGAGTGACTAGGAGCCTGTGTCTGCTGTCTCCAACCAGCAACGCAGCTAGGGTAGGAGATATCTCAGTGCACATGTCGGTTTGGCTGTCCTAAGATGGCCGGCCAAACCAAAATACGCATTGACAGCAGCGCCCACCACTCCTCCTCCATACCCCTCGTCAGTCATCACAATGGATGGCCCCGCCCCCAAGACGGTTCCATGAAGAAAAATAAAATCATAAGAAACCTGTTTTATCATTTTATTTTTTCCAGGTGTGCATCGGGTGGCGATGCTCCTCCGCCATAACAGAGGAGCTGCCCCAGCCCAGTTCCTGGACGATCTGACTTCGATAAAAGACTCCCTTTAGCTCAGAGACATCCTCAGAGGCTCCAATATCTTTTTAGATCGGATTCTAACCAGAGTTTTTCTTCCTGATGATGACAATGGTGATTTTAAGAATTATTTACCCACACATTACAATAATAATACTTTCTATATGCACTCATAGGAGGCCAGTGGGCTTGCTACATCCTGATATAGGGTTGATTTTGCCCCATTGATCCCCAACGAAGGAGAATGCTTCATTTGCTGTAGTAATTCGATGAGCAGTTGAGGTTCAAGACCCGCAGCTGCCTTTAACTTAAGGGAATGAAGGAATTAATGATGGATTTATAAAGCGCATGGCTACTCCGAGGAGTGTCCCGGTGCAAGCAGGAGATCCAAGGTGCATAGCCTCCTGCCGGAAGAACTACTTCTCCCCAGAGAAAACCCAAGTCTTACATTTTTTAAGGAAGAAGGGCTCAGAAACAATCCATTGCAGGTCACAGGGGAGCTCATTCCCGGCCTTGGCAGCCAAAAAAAAAAAGGCCTTACCGCCCCTTCAAACCCGCTTAAAGAGTTGAATAACTAAAAGAGAAGCGGAGCGCAGCGGAGCGCAGCGGAGTGCAGCGTTCTGGAGGTAATATACTGAGTGAATCTATCGGTCAAATATCGAGGGCTAGAAGAAAACACTGCTCTATGGACCATCACTAATGCTTTGAAGAGGATGCATTTCTTAACAGACAGCCAATGCAAAGCCTTGAAGCAGCTGTCGTTGAGGAATGCCTATGTAGTTGGAGAAGTAACCTGGCTGCCACATTTTGAACCACAAATGTCCTTACTGAGGTGTTGCACAATGGGCCTGCCACATCTGAGCTCTTACTTCCATTTAATGACTGGCACCTTTAGGGGCACTTAGGATAAGCCTTGTTTTTGACCACTGGTGAACAGACAGTTGGCCAGAAGCCTGGCGACCTGGATTTTTTCTTACGCAGCATACTACTCCTGAAAGTTTGGTGATGCAGGCCTTTACCAACGAAGTGAAACTTAATGCATTCCTCATACATGACATGGAGTTGAAAAGGATTGAGGCTTTATAGTCCTTGAGCCAACCATGTTATTGGTTCCCTCTTGGGGGATGGGTTCTGATATGATTTATTGGCAAGGTATGGACGCCTAGAGATGGAAACTATGTGATATCAAGTCATAACTCTTTGTTGTTTATGCTTTGCCACTCCACTTCCAAGACACCTTGATGTAAATGGACATTTTTTCATAATTTTTATTATTTTGAATAGTATTATGAAAAATTGCAATTATAGTAAATGTGAATATATGAATTGATGATAATTATAATACTAATTATGATTATATTAAGTGCACCAAGTAAACTTTATAAATGTTTTTGTGTTTGAAAGGCTTTATTGAACAATTTGTTTATACATAAAGATATCAGCAAAACAAAGAAAATTTAAATATAGCGATATAACAAAGGACTTGGCCAATACCTGGAAGGGAAGAATAAAAGCAATTTGTGGATTTTATACAAAAAGAAGGGAAAGGAGAAGGAAGGGAACAGAGGAAGGGTGAGAGGGGAAGGAGATTAAAAATAAACAGTGCAATAAGAAATAAGAAAATAAAGCAAAGAAAGGCATATTAGAAAAACATTATAAATATAACAATATAGGTTATCTAGGAACTGAGAATATGTAATAGAATAACCAGGTAAAGAAGATTTAAGAAAAAGGGGTGAAAGCATTCAAGGGGGGTTTGAAATTTTCAGAGGTGACATGTGAGGTAGTTTTTAACACCAGTTGGTTCAAATAGGTGGTAAGGGGCAACCAGAAGAGATCTCTATTAATGGTTGGAGTACAAGAGGAGGCAAAAGCAACGTCAAGTCTATGAAAATGACAAAGAGTATTCCACCTATGTTGTATAGAAAGATTTGTGAGAGTTTTCCAATTGAAGGAGATGTGTTGAAAATCAAGAGCAAGCATGAGATCAAAAAGACCATAGCAGTGCGGAGAAAGATCTAAAGAAACAGAGAGGCTACCAGCAAAGAGGATAGGGATAGAATAAGGAATGGAGATCGCAAACAGACGGGAGATATATGACCAAACTTTCTTCCAGCAGTCTGAAACTGCAGGACAGAGGAAGAAGAGGTGAATAAGGTCCGCATTAGAAGAACCACAAGTCCAACAGTTAGAATCAGAAGAAGCAGAAAAACGAGATAAGGAAACAGGGGAAAGATAAAGTCTGTGATAGAGTAAGAACAGGGATTGGGTAAGGGAAGCAGAGCGAGAAAATGTTAAGGATCTGGACCAAAGTTTATCCCAAAAAGTGACAGACCAATCGCATCCCAGGTCCGACTCCCAAGAAAGTTCGAGCGTAGATTTAATGTGAGCTGGATTGGGAGCTGAGAAAAATTTATAGATAAAAGAGGCATTAAGAAGAGTAAGAAGTATTATGAGGAGAGGACTCTGGATGGGAGGTGGAGATGAAGAAGAGGAAGGGAGAGAATAATAAATATCAAGAATAATCACCATAAGAGTAGTAAACCTCTGCAAAAAGGAACGAGGGCAATGGAATAAGGACTGGAATTGGCGAAATTCCATCAAATAGCTGTTTAACCCATGAAATACGTTTTAAATTCCAAGCGATCCAAAAAATGGGTCTGTTATTGAGGAGAATAAGCGAGTTATGCCAAATAGGGTAGTCTAAGAAAGATTCACGAGAAATATCAGTGGAATGGACTAAAGGCTTCAAGAGGGAACAAGTGTGTCTAAATAAGGGGAGAGAAGTAGAAGAAGTTTTGGTAGAGAAACGTATGACTTCATTGAAGGAAAAAGGTAATAATAAAAAAATGTCAATAGAGAGCCAAAGGGGAGTAAAGGGAGCGGAGTCTGATGTAAGCCGTTTGAGGCTTGTCGTAGTGAAAAGGATTTATGATAAAGACGAAAGTCCGGGAAATTAACTCCACCATTGGATTTTGGTTTTCCGAAGAGAAGATAGAGCAATTCTGGACTAGAAAGCTAGAAAGGCACGAATCTATGTGTTTAAAATAAATAGCAGGAATGTGGACGGAAAGCATAGAGTAAATGTCAATTAGAATTGGGGCGATCATCATCTTGATTGAATCTAAGCGCCCCCACCAAGAAAGAAAGAGAGGATTCCAAGCGGAGAGTAGTTTCTCAATTCGAGAAAGGGCCGCAGACATATTTAGTTTAATTGAAGAGGCAATGGAGTTAGACAACCATATACCCAGATATTTAATTTTCGAAGCATTCCAAGCAAACCCAGTGGAGGAGAAGAAATGGGGCAAACAGAATTTGGTGAGAGGAAGAATTTCAGTCTTATCTGAATTAATTTTGTACCCGGAAACCTGTGAAAAAGAGGTAAATTCAAGTAATAAAGGAGAGACAGATGTTTTAGGAGCAGAAATAAATAAAAGAATATCGTCTGCATATGCAGAGAGTTTCAGTTGATGATCACCATAAGGAAAGCCAGAAATGGTGTCATTGTTACGAATAGAAGTCAAAGAGGGTTCAAGGGCTAAAACAAAGAGAAGTGGAGATAAAGGACAACCTTGACGAACACCACGTTGGAGAGGAAAATAGGATGAGACGAGACCAATAACTAGGACTGAAGCTTTAGGGGCAGAATACAGGAGGGAGATAAGGGAGATGAATTTAGGACCAAAACCATGCCAGCGCAATGATGCGAAAAAAAAGACCAATCAACCCTATCAAAAGCTTTCTCTGCATCAACAGAGATAGCTGCCAAAGGAATAGAAAGGGAGGAGGCCTTATTTAGAACATTAAGAAAGAGACAAGAGTTATCCGAGGTAAGTCTACCCTTAACAAAACCACATTGTTTCTTACCAATAAGATGGGGCATAAGAGGGTCCAAACGTAAAGCAAGCAATTTAGCAAATAATTTATATTCAACATTAACTAAAGAGATCGGACGATAGTTTTTACAAAATTGAGGATCACGGCCTTCCTTAGGAATGAGGCAAAAAGTGGCCTCCTGAAAAGTACCTTCTGTCTTACCAGATGAATAAAATGAGTGGAAAAGCGTTAAAAGCTTAGGGAGTAACAAATCAGAAAAATGCATGTAAAATTCAACTGAAAAACCGTCTGGACCGGGAGTTTTTCCTTTGGTAAGAGTATTTAAAGCTTTGGAAAGTTCAGTAAGGGAGAGATCATTTTCGAGGCCAAGAATATTAAGATGTGAAGTAGAAGGAGTAGGAAGTTTATCAAGATAGGACTGAATGAGAGAGGAGGAAGGAGGAGAATCCGGTGTGTAAAGATTCGATAAAAAAAGCTTAAACTCATCAAGTATTTCCTGATCTTTATGTAACAGGGAATTATCAGAAGAGTAAATAGAATCTATAAGAGTGCGCTCCTTACGTGTTTTGAGATAATTAGCAAGAAGCTTTCCTGATTTATTGCGACCGCCATAATAACGAGCACTACTGCGAAGGAGTATTGATGACGCGTTGTCAGTAGTAACTTTATTAAATTCAATCTTAGCTCGTATGAGTTCCGGTGAAAAAGATTTATTTAAGGAAGTATAGAACTCATGCTCCAAGAGCTTAATATGAGCCAATGTAGTCTTCTTTTTTTGAAGAAAGCGTTTCTTTTTCTTAGAAATAAAATCTATAATGAAACCTCTTGCCGTTGCTTTAAAGGAATCCCAAATAATGTGAGGAGAGGCACGGGGGTCACAATTAAGTACAAAGAATGAATTACTTAAGGAGCGAAAGGAGGAGGGGAAAAGAGGATCAGTAAGAAGGGAGTTATTAAAACGCCATCTGGAAGATTTTGGATGCGGAGGGAGTAAATCAAGATCCGTCACAACAGGGGCATGGTCAGAGATAACTATGGGCTCAATAGAAGAGGATAATAGATTTTGAGATAAAGATTGAGAGAGAAAAATATAGTCTAGACGAGAGAGAGATGCATGAGGAGTAGAGAAAAAGGAATAAACAAGAGTATCAGGATGAGAAAATCTCCAAGACTCAATAAAATGTGTTTGAGAAATAGTGTCAAGAAATTGCTTGTGGGTCTTGTGGGGGATAAAACGTACTGAGGACCTGCGATCAAGAAACGGATCTACAATCTGGTTGCAATCCCAATCCAGGATAAACAAACCATCTCGAAATTGAATACATTTTTGCGTAATCAAAGGCCAAAAGGAACAGTCACGTTGTGCAGGACCATAAACATTAAAAACAGATAGAAGAACATTAATAACTTGGCTAATATCCATCTACCATCATTATCATTTTCTTGCGATATGACTTTACATTTCAATTTCTTATGACATAAAATGACAACACCATTTTTTTTATTAGTAGATGGCGAGAATAGAACCGTACCCACCCAGCTTCTTTTTAATTTAAGTGATTCAGCTTCCGTAAGATAAGTCTCTTGTAAAAGAACAATGTCTGGGTTATACGAAGCAAGGTGGGAAAGGATTCTCTGCCGTTTAATGGGATTAACAAAACCCTTTACATTCCAGGAGATAACTCTGAATGCGGAGACAATCCAAATTTAAAGGAAACAAAAACTACAATGAAAAAGAGATGAAGGAAAATGCCAATAAGCAGGAGAAGAAAAGGATGACAAAAAAGGGGGAGTAGGTAAGGGAAAATGAAGAAGTATGAAGAGTAATAGATTAAAACTTTATATATAGAAAAGAAGAAAACAAATATGGGAAGAAGAAGGAGGAATAGAGCCTTTAGGAAGAGGGGAGAGGGAAGGAAGGGAGGAGAAAGGGAAGAGAGGAGAAACATAAGAAGAGACAGTACATATCAAAAAAGGATGACTGAGAACAACATACCTGAGGGGAATAAAGAAAGGACAATGGGGCGGTGGCGACACACGACAAGACGAACCACCCGGAATTGGGAATCCGGACTGCATCAGGATGGGAAGGAAAGAGAAGGGGAGCCATATGGGTTGAAAGAACGTAAACAAAGCTGTGTGAATAAACAAAAGAAACAATTATCATAAGGCTAAGACATAAGAAAGATGAAAAGTACAATTATGTAACATGTATCAATAAATATGATAAGTCTGAAGAACTGATGCTGCTCAGATGAACAATTACAAAAAGAAGTATACAATAAAAAGAACATTGTAAAATTTATATAAGAAACATCAGAAGTTAAAATTGCTACATAACAGATAAAAAGAAAAAATGTGGAAGTATCAACAAGAGACCTGTAAGGAAAAAAGAAAAGTTAAATAGTCAACCATTAGAATAATTAGATGTATCCATGCCACTGGCAGTATGAATATGGATAAAGTTCTTAAGTTCCACAGGATCTTGGAAAGACCATGTTTGGTTTTGATATGTCACTTTGAAAATACATGGGTGAAATAAACCAAACCTAGCACCAAGAGTTCGAAGAGGAGCGCGAAGATTTAGGAACTCTTTTCTTCTAGACACAGAAGCGTTGGAGACATCCTGAGACAGGAACGCCTTCTGACCCAACCAGGAAATGTGGCGCTTAGATCTAGCTTCAGCGAGAACTGAAAGAAGATCTGTAAACTTCAAAAAGAGAATGATGACGCCTCGAGGCTTAACAGGAGCAGTTGGAGAAGATAAGCGAGGACTAAGCCTGTGAGCTCTTTGGATGCTGAGAGAAGTAGTAGACGGCATATCCAGAAGATTCGGAAGAAAGGAGAAGAACGATACAGGGTCATCACCCTCCAAAGATTCCGGCAAGCCATAAATACGTAGATTATTCCTCCTGTTTCTGTTTTCCAAGTCCTCAGTATGTTGTTGGAGGCTGAGAACCGATTTTTCCACAGAGGAAATTCATTGGGAATTGACCTGTATCTCCGAGGCCTGCTGCTCCAATGAATTTAATCTGCTATCCATGGTAGACCATTTGTCTTCGAGGAGTTGCAATTTGTGGTTAGTTTCCTCCACAATCGGGCGCAAAGCACGTATCTCCTCTAATAGCAACTCCATAGAAGTGGGAGATTATGTTTTGTCAGGAGATGGAGGATCATGTTTCAGACGTGTAGTTGAAGAAGTAGGTGGAGAGGGCTTGCTTGAAGTAGATCGCATCAAGGAAGTGCGGTTAGAAGCTACGCCAGCCATTTGATCTATATTAGAAGAAGAGTCTGATGCTGGGGAAGCGGGAGGCGGAGCCAGAGGAATATGTTTTAATGGTACAAAAACAAATTTTGGCTTACGCAACCTTCCCATAAATGTCAGAGTTCAGTTCGTAAAAGAAAGATGTCCGATGTGTTTGCGGCAGTAGAATCAGACAGTCACCGAGAAAATTAACAGTCCATATGACTGATAGAGCACTGAGAAGAAGAGTCACAAAAGGATATGAGGAACCATCCAGTTGCAAGAAGGAGACGTAGAATAACCAGGTGCTGACCGTACAAATAAAGGCAGTAATGCAGTTATCCAATTGAAGAAAACAGTTCCAGACAGGTTATAACCCTGTATCCCCTTGGAAAAGCAAAAGTTCAGGCAAGTTAGGAAGTGCACCAATCACAAAACAATGACAAGGCGTCACGTTGAGATAGGTAGGTACAGACAGATGTCACGCTGCATGAAACCACTGGTATTCTCAGTTAGCAGAAAAGGTGCACAAAGTTAATTGGGCAGACTAGAAGCATAAGGCTGGCAAGACAGTGAATCGCACTATTTATGTGGAACATCCGCAACAGGACGCGCACCCAAAATGGCGGACGCTGTGAGGAGAAAGAGTTGGCAGCGACAAACAGGATGAGGTGAAAAACAGATACATTCGAAAGTAGCCTCACCGGAACCACCACACAATCCAGGCTGAAATGCAGGCAGGTATCACTAAAGAACAGAGCAGCAGCAGGTCAGGCAAGTAATGAAGGACAAAAGTCACAGAGAACGCTGAAATCCTCATGCCTCATATCAATAGGTACTACAGTCCAACTTCGCTGCACAACCACTGGCATAAGCATAAGGAAATAGGCAGCATGGAAGGGTGAGGCTGACAATGAGGCAGGAATACAGACCGCACTACTGTTGATGCCGGGGAATCTTGTAACGTGAGAGGGCGCGCGCACCTAAAATGGCGGGCGCCGTGAGGAGAAAGATGCGGCACTGAAAGCAGGATGAAGCGCAGTGCGCTGTACTTCCAAAATTGCCTCACCGGAGTCCCCACATCTTCCGGAGCGTGATGCGGGCAGATTTCATTAATATGGAGAATGAGAAGCGCACCAGCAGGCTCCGAACATGTCCCGATGCAGCAGAGTGGATTAGCTAGGCGGCCATTTTGTCCGGCGCCGTAGCCACGCCCCACTTTATAAATGTTTTAATGAATTTCTTTTTCCAGAGCTGGTGGTGAATGACCATGCAGCATAATGAAAAAGACTGAAAGAAGCACATCCTGTCCCTCTGATCCCCAGTGTGTTATTCATTTATGGTCAAATGTTCAACATGGAGTTACGCTGAAAAGCCTGCAGGACCACTCCTCATGGAAAACTTTGTTAGAGGCAGCTCACGTGAGAAATCACATTCCACTGGTAGACTTTGCGAGAAATATGGAAAGCAACACTGTTCCACAAGTATTTTACTACAGGAAGTGCAGGAGCCTGTTAACTATGAAGAGAGATGTACAGACTTATAAGCGAAAAGCCGAAGCAAATGTCAGTTATGATGCTGGAACGAGTGAGTGCATGAGTAAGAGCTTAAACAGAACATCATTAGAGTCAAACGTGTATGCTGAAGAATGTATATTTTGTGAAAAGATAAACTGCTACAAAGGAACATCAACGTGTGAGAAATGTATCAAGGCCACGGAGCTTAGAGTTGATGAAAGACTTCGAGAGTGTGCAACCATTAATTGTGATTCAAAGATCTTAGCAGTTTGTAGTAGGGACATAGTGGCTGCAGAAGCCCATCATCATGCATCTTGTTATAGAAACTATGCAAGGGTTAAAGCAAAGGAGGAAGATCATGCATCTAGCACTCAAGCCGATGATAATTACAAAAATATGAGAGATGAAGCATATGCTGAACTATTTCAATGCATTAGAACCGTGATTATTCCTAACAAAGTGGTAATACATGTGACAACTCTCACTGAAAGGCATGATGCCCTCATGACATGCTGCGGAAAACCGGGAATAGATGAATCAACCAAGAAGCATATTAGAAGAAAATTGGAGTCAGAGTTTGGTGACAGCCTCCACATATTCCCAGACAATGAAGGAAAATTAGTGGCCCAACCTGATAGTGTCATCCTACAGGATGTTGTAAGAGAAAACCAGAGTTTGAAAAGAGAATTATCAGTTTTAAAGGTTAAGGCAACCGACATGAACAAGATCATTGATCAAACATCACCGCATATAAAAACAATGATTAAAAACAAACTTGACATCAACACCATGGTGATATCATCCAGCAGACTTTCATTTACAATGCCTTATTACCTTGAACGGTTCCTATTAGGACTTCTGACTGGAGATCCAGAAAACACAAGGCTGCACAAAAGGGTTGCCTTAATTATGCAATCATTCACATTACATTTGCAATAAAATGGCCAGCAGAAACCGGCCATGCAATTGTTGCTCCCATTCACCATACAAAATGCTGACAGGCATTGTTGAAATCATTTGCACTCTAAACAGACTTGGTCATGGGATTTCATACTCACAACTGAAAGACAATTATACCACCTTGTGTCTTCAGAAACTTGCTGCTATCTAAAATGAGCAAATAGTTTTTCCAGCAGACATTCAGCCTCATGTCTTCACTAACTTAGCATGGGTAAACATTGATAGACTGTAAGAGACTCTAACTGGTAAGGGGACAACTCATCGAGTCAATGGTGTCGCTGTGCAGCCCAAGTTGTTTGGAACACATCCTCTCCTAAACATTGAGAAACAAAAGCAAAGAACATTGAGCACCACAAATACTGAACAATTATTCATGTATGTTTCTGGTTAACGAGTTGGACCTCAGCCATTCATGACAAGTACCAAGGCCATGCTAGAATGTGTTGCCCAATTGAAGCTTAGACAAAATAGGAACATAATCTGGGTTGTTGCAAGACAAGAAGTGAGCCTTGCACAGATAACACCAAGTTGGACAGGATTTAACATCAGTACTGGAGACCTTGTTAGTGTATCACATGATTCCATAGGCTAATTGCCCACCGTTATTGCCCTATAACTGAGTTGACAACTGTTTCAGAAATTTTGAAACAGGCAGAACTGGTAACGGAATTACTGCATTTGGCGGAAATTGTAGTAGTCATTGATCAATTTCTTTATGCAAAAGCAACTGAGATTGTGTGGAAGAATAAAGCAACATACGACAGAATCATTCTTCAAATGGGCAACTTTCACTCCATTTGCAAAGTCGTGTCTATTCTTGGAAAACGCTTTCAAGACGCTGGCCTTTGTGACCTTTGCATTGAAGTAGACATGATAGCAGAAGGCTCAGTATCATCAGCACTAGAAGGTCGTATGTACAATTGTGAAGTTGGAGTACACAAGTGCGTCTTTGAAGCTATGCTGAGACCGGCTTGGTTGGTATTTATCCCCTGGGTGGAGAAGAATTACGAAGAGAATTTTCAGGTAGTGTACTTCTTTATTGAGGATGTTAATGACTTTGCAAAAGACCGATACCAACAAAGATTAGCCATCCTCTTGCAGAATGCTGCCTTTGCCGAAGTAAAACAAGTTTGGGATATATTCCTGGAACATCTGTCATGACTATGGAGATCTCTCTGCATTTTGGATGTCGTATGTGGATATTGTTGAAAATGTCTTGCTGGCTGCTGCGTGCTGCGTGCTGCTCGAGAAGGAAATTAGCATTTACATCTTACCCTGTTATGCTCTATGATCCCATGTTGTTTTGCGTATGACAGGAAGAAATACACTATATATCTCTCTGGACACTATGCAGAAATGACATTACTTGCAGTGAAACATCCAGAGATACACCACAACTTCATCAACGGATGCTTTTCTGTTCAACTGTCAGATGTTAATCCGTGTGGATGAATTCCAGTTGATCAAGTGATAGAGGCAGGGCTTGAAAAATCCACTCGCCCGCTCACTATGGTGAGCCAGATTTAATCAGGACAAGCTATTGTTAGGGCCTACTCGCCCTTTCTAGTGAGTAAGAAGACAAACTGACTTTTGACCTCTGTCTCTGAAAGCGGAGCAAATGTCTCAAGATAACACAGAGATCACAAAGTGAATGAGCAATAAAGATGCCTTTAAATCTTGTTATTTTGTCACATTTGCTCAGCTTTCGGAGACAGAGGTCAAGTACATTACAGTTAGGTCGAGTATATTTTTCAAGTTATTAAACCTGCGGGTCTAGTAACATTTTTATAATTTTTCGAGCCCTGGATAGAGGTAACAGTCAACAAAGACACACAGAAACGTGCCGAACGTTCGAATTATCAAGCCGCTATAAGCAAGGGATGTCTTCTGAATGATCCACAGACACCGAGTCCAATTGGGAGAAGGTGGAAGTTTTAAAAGCACGAGAGTAGAGCAACTGCAAGTGGACTGGATGGAGGGGCAGCCAGCATCTCAGGCTGTGTTAGATCTACTAGCTTGCATCTGCATTAGGAATGGCAAGCTGCCAACATGTGTCTGCTCAAGTGCACAGACACATGCAAACTTCCCGCCTGTGAAAATCAAACAGATGCAGAGAATGATGACACCTATTCAGAAGAAGATGATGACGACGAATGTGAATGATAAAATTGTGTTTATGGTCACTCATGACTTACATTGCCTATGTAAAATGTAACAACTATTATTTGAAATTGTAAGTGAAAATTATGCATATAATCTATATCAATATATGAGGAATACAATGAAGTTTTATTGTTATTATTTTAAGGACTATATTGGTATTATTACAATTAATAATAATGATTATTTTTAAATTATAATACATTTAACCAAGCTGGCGGAATTAGATTTATTTTTCCACCTTTTATAATGAATTTGGATGCTATTTATCAAAAATATGAAAATCCTTATTTTTTTCCGGCTTTGGTTGGTAATCCAATAATATCAGACAAAAGACAAAGAATGATGACTTGCTATAACATATTTTCCATCTCTAGGCCTCCATACCTTCCATAAAATTCATTTCAGAACCCATCCCCCGAGTGGTACCAATGACATAAATTTGGGGTCATGGCTCATGGTCTATTAGGGACGCAAATGTTTTTTTCAACCAGTTTGACAATAAGGTCAGTCAGTATGGTCAGTCTATTAGAAATTTATACGCATGCTCACTGCAACATGACCAACAAGATCTTGCGGAAAGTCCTAGAAATGTTCAGGGCCTCCTTGGCTCAAAACATTCAAGAGGGTCAGGATGCAGCCATATACATAATTTGGACAGGCCTGGACACTACAGGCTGTTTAGGAAAGCAGTCTGCCCTAGTGTGATGCTCTGTTCCCATGTGTGGGTGCAATCCACCGGGATGTGCAAGTATCCCTTATGAATATGCTTTTTGATGGGTCCAGCCTGTTTGGCGGAAAGGCTAATTCTGCCCTCAAATTCTTTAAAGAAATCAGGGACATGGCATATTCCTTGGGTCTTTCCACCCCTACCAGACAGTTCCTCATCAGTTTCAACTCTTCAGAGGCTGCTCCAGAGGATTTCGGTATACACAACGGCAGGCTCCGCCACCACCACAACAGTCAACCTAGTCCTTTCGTGGTCAGGGATGGGGATCAAGCAGACATTGGCCAGGTTACCAGGGACACCTTTCTTCTCAGTCCCCCTCCCCTGTGCCAGCAGTCCCAAAGCCACTTTAGTTTGATCTTAGCATCACTCAACCACCCTGGGGAAGGCAGGATCAGACATTTCCTCCCAAGGTGGTGGTCCATCACATTCGACAAGTTGGTCTCCCAGATTGTCCAGAAAGGTTTTGCCCTCTCGTTTCTTTCCAACCTATCACAACTTCTTCCCACATTAGCGTGATTTTCAGAGGAACACCTATCCATCTTGCTGCAAAAGATACAGCCTCTACTGACAAAAGGCCCCATCAGGAACGTGCTGGCTTCATGAGTGGGGACACGTTGTTACTCCTGCTATTTCCTCATGCCGAACAAGGATAGAGGCCTTTGTCTTATTTTAGTTCTGTGCCCTTTAAAAATCCGAATGCCTTCTTACTGAAGGGCAAATTCAAAATGCTCACACCGGCCCAAGACCAGTCTGCCCTGAATCCAAGCAACTGGATAGTAGTCTTGGACGTGCAGGATGTGTACTTTCATGCTCCGGTTCTGCAGCCCCACAGACATTACCTGTGGTGTGAGGTCAGCCAGGAGCATTTAAGGTTGCCGTGCTCCCCTTCTGCCTTACCAGCGCCCCTCAGGTGTTCACGAAAGTGATGGCGGTAATCACCATGCATGTTCAGACATTCAGGGATGCTGGTTTTCCCCCACCTTGACAACCGACTGTGGAAATTAGGCTAGGTCCAGTAGGCCATGGGCCACCTTCAGACGGTGGCAAGCCGCCTGACATCCTTGGGATTCGTGATCAACGTGCCGAAGCCACATCTGATTCCTTTGCATAGACTTAATTTTATAGGAGTTGTCTTGGGCATGGTGCAATTTAGAGCCTTTCCTCTGCCGCAATGAGTCCAGGACATTTGGGCTATGATTCCAGGGTTTCAGCCTCTGTCCTAAATCTCAGTGAAAGCAGCACTGAGGCTTCTTGGTCTGTTGGCTTCATGCATCCTGCTTTGTCAACTGTGGAATATGGGGTTATGTAGTGGGATCTGAAGTCTCACTATGCTCTGATGTCTCAGTGGGCTCAGCACCAAAGAAGCCTGTAGGATGTCTGAGGAGATGGCACACGATCTGCAGTGGTGGCTGTCAGACCGCAAGCTAATTATTGGCAGCCCCCCTCCCTTCCCCCACCGAGGGCTGACAGTGGTAATGGACGCATCACTGCTGGTCTTTGGCAGAAATATAGCTCCACATCGACCTCTTGGAGTTGCTGGACATTCACCTGTTTTTGAAGGCCTTCCAGTCGTCCACTAGGTGGTCTGTCCTGTTAGGACAGGAGCTGCCTGACTGCAAGAATACATGTGCAAGGACCATGGAGGAGGACACCTCATGGTACAGAGTTGGCAAGAGCCATAAAATCCTTTTGGGCTGCTTGGCAAGAAGCAAATTAAAGATCACCACCATGAGCAGCGTTGCCTAGGTCTTGGAGCTGCAAAGACGCTTTCCTGTAACATTACCAGTGCGCCCTCACTTGGTAACACTAATTATTTGGGTGGTGAGTTGGGAAACAAGAGCTATTGAAACTGAGGTTTAAACTCAGCAGATCAGGCTTCAGCCCACTGAGAAATCCAATGTTTGATCCAGAGAAAGACATTCAAAATATCGTGTCGTATATATATGAATATATATGAGACATTATTAGTAAAGATTGTAGTAAAAACGAGGAATCCTGAAGTCTCCCAATATTCGACCAAGGTAAGCCTTACGGGATAACTTTGGCCATAAAGCTATGCCGTGCCGTGCTATTATGTACCTGAGTTTCTAACACTGTATGTCTTGAATGCCGTACTTCGCTACGCTACCCCTCAAGAGTTAAGTGGCTGAGGAGAGCATCATGGTTATCTAACTGGAGTACAATAGTATCCTTGGCCCTTGGACAGCAGTGGCAAACTGCAATACAGATACTGCCCCGAAACCACTAACTAATCTAGGACCAAGTGCAAAGCCCTCACAGCTTCCCACCAGCCTGGGGGCTCCATTTCCTTTAGTTCCCATCACTCTCAGAAGATTGGTGACAGATAAGGGCTAAAAGGCTCATCTACTCTGTCCATTAACGCATACTGACCCTGCTTGGTGTCATGTGATTACCTTGTGCTATTACTCATCTCTGTGTTCTTGTTTTCTTAAATACATTTTCCACAACTTCTTGGAGGCAATTCTCTACTGTAATTAATAATCTTTCTCTTGAACCTTTCTACCCATCCCATGTCTCCTGCCACAACCTGTAGGGAATCTTTGCAAAGTTGAAAATGCAGCTTCTTGCATAGGGCATATTGCTTTTAGCCCTGTAAAGTGTTTCTCTCACCCAAGCTGCCAGAGCGAGTTTAGCGCTCACTGCTGGTATCTGGCGTGATTTCCAGGTCACAAGTTCGAATATCAGCAAGGCCAAGTCACCAGTCCATACTTCAAAGTTTGAGCATTTGAGTATCATTAAACGGGATAATAGCAACGCCCGTTGTTTACAGTCCGCAGAAACCAACATCCGTGGTATTAAGTGTTATATGAGTAACCATTAACAAAAGCAAGGCATTTAATCACCCCCACTCCTTTTGCCCAGGGTATAAACATTTGAATTCTTAATGCACCTATCATAGGACTCGCGTCTAAATTTTACACCATTTCCATAGCCCTTCTCGGCAGCGCCTACATTTGTCTTTATTCTTATGACGTTTGGACTCCAAAACGGGGGCAATGCTTCGGATGAGATTCCACCCGGGATGTGTGCATTTGAGATACAAGTGCTCTGTTCCGGCCAGTCATCCCTTTATCCAGGCACCTTACAGAATCCCCTCTCCACTCGACCCTGACCCTTACATGGGTCGCGGAAGAAGGGAGCTCATTAGGAAGAAAAACGATTTAACCTCCGGGTCAAAGCTCTTTTCCTGACGGCAGTTCCGCCCCATGTTTCTGCCTGCCGAGGCTTTTGTTACTTTCCAGGGCAGGCGCGAGGCGCGCTTGTTGACAGTTGCCACTTGAGGTAGAAGCTGTGCAGGACAAGACCCTTTCATTCAGTAAATTACATTCGCATTAATGGCATTAGGCTAATAATGAGAGACAGATGTGTAGAATGTTCCGCCCCCGGAAACAGAATGGTCTGTAAGAGGCAGATTGGACTGTGTGCAATGGCTAGAAAGAGTGTCATGGCCCCGAGTGCAAGCAAGGCACACGGTCTCCTTGATTGGTGAGTAATAAATTCATCAATATTCAGGTTTCAGAGAGCCCCTCCGGCGGCCCCGATGCCTCTGCATCCTTGTAACTACGCCCCGAGTACGATGGGATAATTTGCAAACTTCCAAATTGTGGCTCTGTAATGCCCACATGACTGGAGTGGAGTAAGAACTGACTTGCAACAAGACTAGCCACAGGGCACTGGAAATTGAAATTCGAAAGCAGACATTTAAAGATAATGAAATTAGTTCTATTTTTGCAGTGAGTTAACTGATGGTAAAACAGATCTAAATAGCAATGGCTAACTTTATTAGAATATTACTGGATCGAGTAAGATAGCACAGTGTGCAAATGCACGTGTTGTGGACGTGCTTGAGCCTTAAATGAACAGGTAAGATTTCAAGAGGATTGAGTCAGACGTCTGCGGTCAGCGAAATGGTACTGATGGACAAAAGTAGCTCAATTGTTATTGGTAACTAGGAAGAATTCGGGTATTGTGTTCACCATACACATATCTATTATTATTCATGTATATTTAGAAGCCAAGGGACGAAGCCTGCTGACAGGACTAAGATGGGTGGTAGAACAAGAGTTTGTAGTTGTGAAAGTCGGGATCGGACAGTTTGGGTGCTTCTTTTGGATATGTGAGGTACAATTCTATGTTGTGTGAGGAGGAAGGATATTTTCTGGTTCTCAATCTGATCTTGACAGAATTTAACTGGTTGGTTGTCATCAATCAAACAGACCCTACGTTGGTGTAGGATATTGTCTGCATATTGGTCAATGGCTACGGCCTGTCAATGGAGCATCAACGGATCAAAGTACCAGGTAAAGAGTAAGGGTGATGTAATCAAGTACTCAAGAGGGCAGGGTAAGGTTCTGATCTACAGCTCTATGGACAGGATACTTACTGTAACTTTGCTGAAGGAAATTGTACAGGTGAATAAGCCTCTCGATTTACCACTCCCTCCAACATTCAAAGGATTTTCCATTGCCACACTATTGTAAATCAGGCCCTAGGCCTCAGTAATTTAGATCTATAAAAAAGAAGGAACCTTGTCCACGGCTGACCCACATATTCCTCTGCTGACAGAGGACGTGTCTATCATGAATAAAAGAAGCTGGGGAATCAGAGAACACCACCATCAGAACTCACCTCCATCAAGGAATCATTTATGGAGTGCGGCAAATCATCTGTGAGGGTCTTGAGGTGCTTTGGCATGTTTGCTGCTGCGTGGAGGTTATTAACCAAATAGCTAGGTCTTTAGCTCTCTAATGAATTGCTGTAGTGACGGTGCGATCCTGAGGTGCAGGGAGATTGTTCCAAGCCTTGGCTGCCAGGTGTGAGTAGGCGGTACAAAAGGGGGTGGTGATGGATCAAACCCAGATCTGTTGACTGGGTGTGAGTGTTTGATTGGTTCTGATGCTCCGTCCATCACCACCCCCTTTTGTACCAGGTGTGAGTAGGAGCGTCCTCTTCTGTTGGCTCGACAGATCCGTGTGGTATCTGCGATGGAGAGGGAGGCTGAACAGAAGTGTCTGGGCGGTTGGTAGAAGTTTAGGCATTTGTTGATGCATGCTGGTTCTTCGTTGTGCAGGGCCTTCTAAGCGTGTGTCAGCATGTGGAATTGGCATCTCCTCTGGATCGAGATCAGTGTAGCTTCTTGAGATGGGGTGTGATGGGGGTTCTTCTGGGGAGGTCAACTATGAGTCTTGCTGCTGAGTTCTGTATGGTTTGGAGTCTTTTCAGGAGTCGTGTCATGAGTCCTACATAAAGAGTGTTTCTGTAGTCCAGTCTGCTGGTGATGGGAGCCACTTGAAGATCTTGTGGAGCATGCAGAGGGTGTGGAAGCATGCAGAGGAGCATTGACTTGTTTCTGCATGGATAGCTTGTTATCTAGGATGATGCTATGGTCATGGGTGGGTCAGCTGGTTCGGGGGGCGGGGTGGGTGCTGAGCTCTACAGGGCACCATGAGTCATTCCACGATGAGGCTTTGTTACAGAAGACGAGGAATTATGTTTTCTCAGAAATCAGTTTGAGACACTTATCCTTCATCCAGCCGCAACATTCATCATGCATCTGAGGAAGTTAGCTTTGGTGGTGGAGGGATCTATTGACGGCGATAGAATGAGCTGTGTGTCATCGGTATAGGAGATGATGTTGACAGACAGGGTGGGCATCTTTCACTAAGAGGACTTCTTCTTTTGTGAGCATTACGGTCCAAAGCCTGATCAACATGTGCTTAAACGATAGCTGGATTTGGTTCACCACCGTTTTTGTTTTTTAGCTCTGACTTGACATCACAGCGGTCTGCTTGATCTGTTACCATTTGTTTGAAATATATAGAGAGGTAGCTTTGGCATCACCCAGAGGACTATATTTATCTCACTTCCTGCCATTGGCTACTTAGGTTATCATTCCCCCTTCTATAGAAGGCTCGAATTCCAATACATGAAGGACTATTTTGTATCTCAAAAGTGCAATGAGTCAACACATATTGCTTTCTTATTTTCATCGATCCAATGTATACAGAAACTAATAGTTTTTTGTTTCGTCTTTTTTAAATGTTTTAGTCAGAACTCAAAATATAGGTCAGATCTATTGGTTTTGCCAATCCTCATCAATTGTTGTTCTTAGGAAGGGAAATCAGTCATTCGTCTCAGACTGTGGTGGCATGTAACGCCCAGCTTAGCCTATTGTAGTATTGTGGAAATCAGCACAATTTAGGGACATTCCAGAAATCAGCAAAGTAGAATGTAGCAGGTTCCCTTGCGAGTAGGAAGTATGTGAGGCGGTGGGGTGCGGAGGGGATTCTTTTAGTTGGTGGAAATAAAGCAGGAAAAATTTAGAGTGATATTTTGACAAGAATAATGTCCTTTAGGATCTGCGCTTTCTATTTGTTTTTTATTTAACTGATGTTGTTTTAAACAAAAACAAAATACATCTGAAAAATCCTTCACCAGACACCTGGATTCATTAGTAGAAATCAAGTTATGTCAGGCATTGCAAAAGAGTTAACTGGAATAATGAATCTAAATGTATAAATGTCTGCTATAACTGCTTCATAAATAAAATATGTACTTGAGTAATGTCGCTGCAGCTGTTCGCCATATGAGCAGCTTCCAAGACGGACGCCTGCCAAGTGAAAACTTTTAACAAACCCATGGGAGCGGTCCTGGCATCCAGTAGAGTGGCAGCTTGTTTGATTAGTCACTGTGGCAAGCAAATCCTCCAGGTTACTTTGATTTGGCTGCTCTGCCCAGTGAGCTGGCTCATCTCCTTCGATGTCAATTTTCATGATTTCATGACTCAAATGATGTTTTTTCCAAGATGGAGGTGCAAGGCTGAGCTTCATTGGATGCACTGAAAGTAGCTCCAACAGCAGCATGACTGAAGTAGGAAAACGCCCACTTATATTATGTGTGAAATGCACGATGTGAAGATCTGAAAATTCAATAAAAATCTGGTGTAAAAAAAAAATGGCTGCACAGACCCAAATAGGGAAAGCCGTCAAAGACAGTGGGCCCGATTCACAGAACTAACTTAAGACAAAATCCTAAACTTACTACCAGTTTGGTATTCACAGAAGGCACTTACTCATTTTGGTATTCACAGAAGGGACTTACTCATTTCGGTATTCACAGAAGTTAGGAGTCCTAACTTTAGGACTCCTAAATGCCTTCTGTGAATACCGAAAGTCTTAAAATTAGGATTTTTCTCAGTTTAGTAGTAGTATAGTTAGGACTCCTAACTTTAGGACTCCTAAATGCCTTCTGTGAATACCGAAAGTCTTAAAATTAGGATTTTTCTCAGTTTAGTAGTAGTAAAGTTAGGAGTCCTAACTTTAGGACTCCTAAACTGAGAAAAATCCTAATTTTAAGACTTTCGGTATTCACAGAAGGCATTTAGGAGTCCTAAAGTTAGGACTCCTAACTTCTGTGAATACCGAAGTGAGTAAGTGTCTTCTGTGAATACCAAAATGAGTAAGTGCCTTCTGTGAATACGAAAATGGTAGTAAGTTTAGGATTTTGTCTTAAGTTAGTTCTGTGAATCGGGCCCACTGACTCTAGGCCAGGCTTCTCCAACGAGTAGCTCATGAGCTACTGGTAGCTATCCATTACTTGTAAGAAGCTCTCTTGTGTGCAGTCCAGTTTATGACATTTTAGGCTTTTGCTTGGCTGAATAGATGTAAACCAAAATTTAAAAATGCGCATCTGAGACTGGAGTGGTATGGGCAGTATCGTGTTCACGACCGTGCGAACACGAATCAAGGCCTCAGGCAAGGGCAATTTGCTGCAATAAGACACATACACGATAGTTGTAGTGCGGCAGTGGCCATGAGCGACCACTAGCCCATTTATTTACAAACTTTGAGCCGTGCCGGCCCTCAGGGTGCATGCTGTAACAATGTAGTGTAGAGGCTGGGTGGCACTCTGCATCCATTCTTTTACTAGGGTGGTTCTAGCCTCTCGGCCATTCTACTTGGCAGGCATAGTCTCTCAGCTACTTGCTGGGTGATGGGTTTTGGTGAAGATCGTATGATCTTAGCCTATTGTAGCCTCTGACTCCTTGCCCATCTTTCACTCCCGCTCGCCAGATCAGGGGTGTCCAGGTTCACTTGAGTCGCGACCAATGCTTGAGCACTAGTTGCTGGGAGTGGAGCACTCCGGCCGACTGAGGAGGTATTGGTGTCCTGGAACCTCGCCGGTGCACCCTGCACAGGTGAACAGAGCATGAACGAACGTTCTCTGTTTGGCATCCTCACTTTCCTCAGCTCCTTGGTCAAGACCCACCGATGGGTTGATCACCTTTTTAAACAAGGATATGTTCCTTACAGCGGTGTGATGTCCCCCTGAACTGTGTCCATCATCCTGCAGAGCTTCACTTCTTGCCATGTTTCAGTCTCAAAGGGGGTCTGGAACTTCCACCTTGGTGGACTGACTTTCATGATGACATGATGTCCCACTTGGAGTTGTGGGATGACAGTCCCTCTGTCCAGGCTTGCCCAAAGGTTCATTGCTCTAATTTTCTCCTGTGTTATTTTGACATCCAAGACATCCAGTTGCCATTCATGGCCTGTCGGAAGACTGTCTCTTAGTGGCCTCTGGTATATCAGATCAGCTGATGATCAGCTGGTTGTGCTCTATGCGGCCTGCCTGTAGGCCCTCAGGAACCGATGCAGGCAAAACTTGTCGTCTTCTCCTTGGTCGACCCCAATTCTAAGCACACGGTTCAGGGTCCTCTTGAACCGTTCGTCTTCCACGTTTGCTTGGGGCCATTGCGGCTTCACTTTCTGGTGCCTGATCTCCAGGAAGGCCAGATACTCTTGGAACTCTTGTCCCTGGAACACGTGTCCATTGTCTGTCTTCAGCTTCTCGGGCAGACCAATCAGAGCGAACACCTTCTCTAAAATTGGTTTTACCCTGGAAAAAGCAGTTGACTGCACCTGCTCCACCACAGAGAATTTTGAATGGGAGTTGATGAGCACTGCCGTCATGCGACCATCCGGGAAACTCCCGAAGTGCATGCTCACCTTCGCCCATGACTTCAGGCGTGGCTCTTCTGTGATCACGGGGGTCAGCGGTGGGTCCCCACTGGTCATATCACAAGAGTGGCAGTTGTGCACCCTCTCTTCTACATGGGTCTCCATCCCGGGGAACCACATCTTGTCCCTCAACCTTGCCTTTCTGTTGCCCACACCCTGGTGTACTCGGTTTGCTAAGTCGACCACTCGCACCATAGCTTCTGCGGCACCACAATCTGCCGGCCCCTGAGGAGCAGCCCTTCTTCGCTGGTGCTAAGCTCATTCCGAAATCCTTAAATCTGGTTCCTCATGACCTACTCATATTGTGTCAGTGCTTTGGCTACGTCGAGGAAATGCTTCTATTGTTTACTGGAAAGTGCCTCTTTGTCTTTTCCGAGGCTCCCATCCATTGCTGTTATTTCTTGAATCTCTTGTATGGTCAGGGCTTTTGGGCAAGCTTTGTGTACCACCATTTGAACAAAATCTTCAGCACCCTCATTGTCATCTGCTTGGTCTCGGCCCATGGGCTCATATGGGTGACTGGATAAGTAATATACATGATTGTTCGCCCCTGGGTTGTAAGACTACTTTGTTTGAGTAAGGCTGGAGCTGCACAATCCTCGCCATCCGGGTAGACCCCTTGAACAACGGGACCAACAATTTGTGGTCTGTGACCACTCGGATTCGTTGCCCACACAGGGACAAATGAAAGTGCCAACACGCCCACCAGATGGCCAATGCTTCCTCCTCAATTTGGGCGTATCGGGTCTCTGTGTCGGACAGTGCCCTGCTCGTGTCGGCGATGGGGACTCACCAGCTTTCTCTTGTATGAGCATCGCTCCCAGGCCAACAGGGCTTGCTTCAACAACAAGCTCCGTTTTTTGTGGGGGATCAAAGTACACCATCGTCGTGTTGTCAAAGAGGGCCTCTTTCACATGCCTAAAAGTCTTTTGTCATTGTGGCCCCCACTCACATGGGGTATCTGCTCTTGTTAGGACCTTCAGTGGCTTAGATAGGGTGGCAATGTTTGGGATAAATCTGCCACAGTACATTGTCATACGTAGAACCTCTGGACTTCTGTCTCATTTTGGCAGAATGGTCACGTTCTGAATGACCTCAACTTTCCTTGGGTCCACCCTCAGGCCATCCCTCGAGAAGAGGTAACCAAAAAATTCAATGGAGTTTGGTAGAACGAGCACTTTATCTTGTGCAGTGTCAGTCTGCAGCGTAGCTCTTAGTGGCACGTGGTGATCTTTGAAGTTCCCGGAGTAGATCAGAATGTCAGCACTGACATTCAGCACCCTGACTAGCCCTGAGAGGGACTCCCTGATGGTGGTCTGGAGGACTCTGCACCTGACGAGATGCAGAACGTGAGCCTCCAGTACCCCCTGAGGTCTAGGTGGGTAGAAAACATGGTGATGTAGCGGCTGACAGGCTCTAGCAACAGCTGGTGGTAGCCCGTGTTCAAATCGAGCTTTGAAAACCACTGGGTGGCATTCAGGTCCGCCACAACGTCATCCATTGTCGGTAGAATGGGACGCTGAATGGCTTTGTTTGGGAGCCTCATGTCAATATACAGCCTGATTGCTCTAGGCTGCTTGGGCTTAGGCAAACTGATTAGCGGGAACACCCAGGGCATGAGTCCTGTGACTTTCTCAATGACAACTTTTTGCTCCAGGTCCTGGAGTTCCTTTTTCACCTGCTGCCTCAGGTGAAAAAGGACCCTCCGGTAACGCAGCTCCGTGGGTCGGATTGTTTTGTCGATGTGTAGAGTAATTTGTTTTCCTTTGAGTTGTCTAAGGCCTGTGAACAGTTGGGGACACTCTCATTTTATATCTGTGGCGTGCAATTCATGCTCCTGCTTTGCAAAAAACACCGGTCTTAAGTCCTCTACGGTGTGGCACCCTAACAAGGTACCGGTCTTGCCCTTCTTTATGTGGAACCTTGCCCTGGTGAAGTGGCCTATGCTCATGACATCAACGTCCACGGTTGCTTTTAGGGGCAATGCCTCAGTGCCCCCATAAGCGTAGATCCGTGCTTTGGTAGCAATTAGACTTTGACACTGCCCAGTCCATGACGTTCACAGACACCCCAGTGTCTATTAAGGCTGTTATGAAGGCACCTCCAATTTCCACGGTGCACATGGGAAGGAAACATTTCTTGTTGCCCTCCTTCCCAGCAAACCTGACCACGAAAACGTCATTATCCTCTTCATCATCTGCGGGATCACCATGTGCGCCTGCATCGGGTGTATCTTATGTCCCATCTTATCAAGAGACAGTTGGCGCAGACCCGTGGATGTCTGGCTTGGGTACTCTCCCAAGTCGCTTGCCTTAACAAACCTTGGCAAAACGATACATTTTTCCACAGGCTCGCCCTCTCAAAGGGCAGACATTCGGTGTCTGATGCTCCAGACCCCAGCTGCCACACTGATTTCCTTGAGTCTTCAACACATCCGGTTAACAGGTAGGCCTCTGGCGTCTCTGGATCACATCAACCCTTTCTTCCTTCACATTCACCACTTTCAGGCCCCTCCTGGGGCCACACTCTTTCCGAGGGCTTCCTCCATATCATCCTCTCTACTGTTCGACAGCTCGTGTGCACGGGCCAGGACAAGAATATCATCCAGGGAAATGCCTGGCTGCCTCATTATAAGGTGTCTAAGCACTGCTGACTTGCAGCCCTGTATTATCCGGGCATGGATCTCTTCTGGTTGGTTAATATTCACACGTGTGCTCACCAGCTTTCGGAGCCATGCGTAGAACATGCCGACGGATTCTTTTTCTATCTGCTGGGCTTGGTTAAGTTTGAAAGGCTACTACTGGCCCTCCTCAAGCCACAGAAAGATCCGGAGCTTTGTGACTCCTATAGACCACTGTCCCTCATAAACGTGGATAACAAGATCTTAGCTAAATTGCTTGCTGCACGTCTGAACCCGCTGATGCCCAGACTGATCTTGCCTGACCAGTCTGGATTCATACCAGAACGCTCCACTGCTCACAATACGCGGACACTGTTTGCGCTTGCGCATTACTTAACACCTGAGACGAAGGCGGCGGCGGTCTTCCTAGACGCAGCCAAGGCCTTTGATTCTCTAGAATGGAAATATATGACTAAGGTGTTGCGGAGGATGGGATTCCCACTTGCGTTCCTTCAATGGATCCACTTGCTATATGATGCACCTGTGGCGAGGATTAGGGTGAATAACTATATTTCAGACACCATTGCTATACGTAGAGGGACGAGACAGGGATGCCCGCTGTCCCCTCTTTTGTTTGCTATAGCACTGGAGCCGCTCGCCTGCAAGATAAGACAGGGACATCATTATTCGGCCCTGCAGTTTCCGCAACGGCCGTTACACATCTCCCTGTACGCAGATGATATGCTACTCTACGTGAGGGACCCACAGACCAATCTGAATCCACTTTTGAGGGAATACATAAAATTTGCACGTAAATCTGGGGTCACCATAAATTGGGCCAAATCCCTGATTATTCCCTTGACTGATACCACGCACCCGCACCCCATAGATTATCCCTTGGAGTGGAAAACGGACCCGATAAAATATTTGGGGGTATGGTTTCACAGGGACCCGGAAATTGTTATCAGGTCTAACTACGGGACGGCGATTGACACACTGGAAGAGAGGGTGGGAAGATGGATTCAGCTGCCTTTATCGCTGGCTGACCGTATTGCTATCGTCAAGATGGTGCTCCTGCCGAAGCTACTTTACCTGTTCACTAACATCCCTATACACCCCCCAATGGAGGTGTTCCGCAGGATTACCTCGTTGGTCCTCCGGCTTGTTTGGGCGGGAAAGACGGCCAGGGTGGAGATGCGGACACTCACGCTACCGTACAGTCAAGGAGGGTTCGGGGTCCCAGACTTCTATCATTATTACCTCTGTGCGCAGGCACAGTACGCACACTACTGGTACCACAGGATCCCATTTCTCACCCACACTGCGATAGAAGAGGGGGATGCGCTGCCTGTCCCACTCGAGGCGATTATCACCCATCGTAGACCGCCACTGCATACGCAAGACATAAACACCATTGACACAACGAACAAAGCATGGCATACCATGGGCAGACTGGCCAATAAGCTGCCGCTGTATGCCCCGGCGCTCAGGCTCCAATGGCATCCGGCTATATCAGTAACGCAAGAAAGAGTGGGATTGGATCTGCTGCGGCAGGTAGGCATTGACACAGTAGGAGATTTGTACGATAACGGGACTTTTAAAACACTTGAACATCTCACATTCATCAGTAACATGTCTACGCTATTTCGCTTCAATTATTACCGGCTGCAAAGAGCCGTGAAGGAACTGTATCCAGATTACCCGCTGGAACCGAAAGAGCTGACTGCGTTGCAATGGCTGATCACCACACCTGCTAACCGACACCTGGTGTCTACACTCTATACAAAACTACAGGGGGACATAGCGGGGAACACGCACACCTCAATGGAGAAATGGAAGAGCTGCCTAGATACACAGCTAACAGAGGAAGAGTGGACGGTTGCCTGCACCCTGACGGGAATGCTGACGCCCAATGGTAATCTCCGCATACTACATTTTAAATACCTGCACCAAACATACTACACACCGGCTAGGCTACACCGTTATGGGCTGCGTGGGGATGCTAGATGCGAGCGATGTGGGGCTGATGGTGCAGATTTTATACATCTGGCGTGGTCGTGTGAGGCAGTGGGGAGATACTGGGAGCAGGTGACGAGACTGCTGGGGGCCATGGTGGGAAGTGAGGTGCGCTGTGAGGCTAAGACCTGTTTGCTAGGGTTGCTGCCCGAGATACGGGCCCTAAAGCGCAGATTTTGCATGATTGCATTACTAATGGCCAAAAGAAGGGTATCGCTCTGTTGGTATGGAAAGAAGGTCCCAAAACTGAAAGACTGGCTCACGGACCTAACGTACTGTAGGGATACCCTGAGGACCTACGAAGAGGAGCTCCCTGCTGGATCAACACCCAGAGACTACTGGGTATATTTAACTCAATATCTGCAAAGTGTTTCCGTAGACTCACCAAGCGATTGACATATGAGTGGAAGGGTGGTGGGGGTGGAGGACCTCTGGTTAAGACACAAACCAATGATTCGGATGAAGGATGCTGTTGTGCTGTGACCGAAAAGTTTTGATTATTGTTCGATTGTAAACAATTACAAATGCCAATAAAAAAAAAAAAAAAAAAAAAAAGTTTGAAAGGCTCATAACTGGGATTGAGCTGCGGATCGAAATGTCTATTCAGGGCTGCTACGACAGCGTCAAAATCATCATCAGCCCATCTTAGGCAGGTTCTCAAATAAGTCATAAAGCTCTGCCCTACCAAAATGTATCAGCAAAGACGTCTTCACTACTAAGTTTCAAGGGTGACGTGAAAATAGTGGTCCAGGCGCGCCATCTTGGTGCTGCAATTGCCGGGTCAGCTAGTACACGAAAAGGCTGTAGCGCTGCAACTGAGGCATGGGCATATGGGCCGGAGGCTGTGGTGCCGGGGGTGGTTGTTGATATGTCATCGCTATGGGCACCAATGGTGTTTGGACCCGACTCTCACCCCTTCCTGGTCACTGGGGGCCTCTACTGTGTCCTGTACTTTTACCTGACTAGGTCAATTCAGTGGAGCTATCACATGTACAGTACTACACTCTGCAGGTCACTCCTGGGTTTTAAATATACTGTTATGTGTCACCTATGGTCCTTATGCACTAAGACCACTACTCCCCTCCTTACTGGCTCTCATTGCATGCCTTCCTTTCTCTTTCTTTTTTCCTTTTGTACAGTCTCTGATTTGACCTACTGTTGCAGAGCAGAGATCACTGGGAAATGGCTTTGTCCATCATGAAGGAAGAAATTAAATCAAATCACTTGATCTTATGGGCCTTTCACAAACCTGTCGGCATTCTCTCTTCAAACAACAGCTGCATCACCACGTGCATGCATCCCTCTCCCCAACCTTGTGGTACGGAGACGAGCGCTGACTGCTAGGTGGTACTGTGGCTGCTCTTCTGCTCCACGCTTCAAATCCTTGCAGTCCGGCTGCTCCCTCGCGGAGATACAGGTAAATGGAGGCAGTGAGGAGGGGGCGTACGGTCGGATAGGGTAGTGGATGCAGCCATGCAACCAACAGCAGAGTACACTTCCACCTGCAGGAAGGCAACAGGGATGCCGGCTGACTGCCAGTCCACACTGCGGCATGCACGCCAACTCGAAGCCCACCTAATTTCTCACATTGTGCGGTGCCAATGAGACCCTCTGGAGGTCTACCAACAAACCCCAACATGCGGGGACACCACCGTCCTTGTCGCCAGTGTCGTCTTCGTGACCGTACAAACACAATGCAAGGCCTCGGGCAAGGGCAATTTACTGCAATAAGACACGTACAATAAAGTTTTATTGCAGCAGGGGCAATGAACGACCTCTGGCCCATTCATTTATAACCTTTGGGTCGAGCCGGCCCTTAGGGTGCATGCTGTGACAATGTAGTGTCAAGGCTGGCTTATTCTCATGATCTCATGAAGGAGAGAGAGCAGTCAAGGCATTGGAACGGAAACTTGAGGATCTTGATGCTGTTAGAGCAAGGTTCTTGCGAGCCTTACAAAGGTCAGTTTTTGGAGAAACGTGTGCTCCTGTGTGGTGGCCTGCATTGCTCTGCTTGATGGTGAGAGGAGTGAAGGATGCTCTCCCAGCAAGGAAAATGCTAGAACATGGGCAACTCTGCGCACGTCTGGAACCCGTGCTGGGTCAGAGTGTAGGAAAACAGACTTAGCAGTCCCCTGTCTCCATGCACCTGACACCTCTGTAGTCACCAAGCACACCCCATGCCCAACAACTACGCAAAAAAAAACAACAGCTGACTTTTGACAATTGTCACCTTGGAGCAGCTTCATTCTGACGGAGGCTACCTATACTATAGTCTATACCTACGGAACAGAAAGATTCCATTCAAGGATTGACGCCCAAACCTCAGCAACAGACATAGGGGGTCATTAGCATTGCGGGCGGATCACCACTGCCGGGCCGGTGGTGGCCACGACCAGCCCATCGGTGGCGATCCGCCCGCCAAATGCCCCTGTTGGACCCCCCGCCATATTAGCATGACGAGGGGCACCACGGCGGATAGAAAGACCGCCCGCTGCTTTTCCGCCTGTCGGTTTGCCGAGCAGGTGGAAAAGGGAGCTAATATGGTGGTAGTGCCTTGCAGGCACCGCCATCCATATTAGCATGGGCAACCTGAAGGGCCTTTCCATGGCGGCGATGCTATGGAGATTGCTATGGTGGTTGCACTTGGGGGGTATAGGCATACACAAGGTGGCAGACACTGCGCAGTGCCTGTCACGTTGTGCATGCCAATGCACAACATGCATCTTGAACATTGTGGCGGGTGCTGCTTGATGCCCTGCCCGCCACAATGTTCAATGTGCGTATGCGACCGCCAAAAAAATGTCAAAACATACGGATACTATACATAGCCATATTAATTATATGGAACTATGCACATCAGGACTCGCAGAAACGGTGCATGCTACACAGACTCAGATAGTCCAACACGAGACCGAAATAAAGAATTTAACTTATAAGATGGAGGACTGGGAGAATAAAATGCATTGCAATAATTTGTGGATTTTAGGTATTCTGGGGGGCAATGAAGGGGTGACCCTTGAAGCTATGTTGTGCATCTTGTTAAACAGGTGTTTCCTCAGCTGAGTGATTGAGATGTTGACTGTCAAACACAAAGAGCACTTCGCTTCTCATTTTGAAAGGCCAGTAAGGTAGATGGTAGTCAACACCCTTGAGCAATGCTAGCATATGAGGAAACTACATTTTCTGTCAGCTCATCTATCAAACTGTTCGTCCCTGAACCGCAATCAAATCATGAGACATTAAATTAATTGTGAAGTCTGACTTTTGCTATGCAACAGTTGAGCAAAGATGTCAGCTTTGCTAAATTATACTATATTTTCCGAAGGCGGGGGCGAAAGGGTAAAATGACCTACTGTCAGGAATCTGCCAAGGCTTAAGAATTACTAATGCAGTGGAACTCTAGCAACACCTCAGACATTGACTACAATTCTACATCTTTGTTCACTGGATCAGCTGGCCTTGCCTAATTAGTGCTAAGGGCAAGGAAGTCTTATCACTTCTCCAGGGGTTTTAGGAAATGGTCGGGGCAGGGTGACGCAGTGCACAAGGCGGGTTAAGGGGTGTAGTGATGGGTATAAGAGGGTGGTGGTTGGTGGTGAGTCGGTGACGTGTGGGGGTGGCTCATATGTCACGTGGAAAAAGTAAGAGGAAAAATTGGAAAATGTAAGTTGACTTCATTGCAGCATCAACAATCCATGAACTGATGTCTTGATGTGGATATTACTGACCACTATCAACATAGTACCAGGGATAGGCACATACATTGATGGAAGAAATGGTATACTATCACCGGTCCAATTTTCTTTTCTTCAATAGACACACTTTATCAGAAATAGGAGGGTCCTTGCTACAAGACACTATTGGCCTCTTTCTCTGACACACCACTTTATGGGTTGGCCCTATTCACACAAGACTGGGATTGGAATACAAATAGAGTTCAGCTGATGGTTCAATGATATGGCTTATTGCTAGAGTTCAGAAAGATAGCATGAGTCTTATGATTTGCATAGTATATGTCCCTAGCATAGAGGAGGAACATGATGAGGAATTATTCTACCTGCTCTTGGCAGAGCTTAGTCAAAGAAAGGAGAGGGTTTTGCTATGCAGGGCTTTTAACTTAACACATGAACCCACACAAGACTCAACCGGCTCTCTGTATCTCGGTATGGGAAAATCTAGACTTGAACACTGATAACCTTAATGACACATGGCCATTTTGTTGCTTGCAAGAATCTGGGTATACCATTTTTTTCACTACCTCGCTCTTTGTCCAGGATCAATATGCTTTTTGTTGACTATGCTTTCTTGCCACACAATTTTATAAAATGTATACCTTGGAATCATATCTGATCGCAACGCTCTTTTTATTAGGATAGCTATTTTAGTCTGGGTACACCCATATGTTGCTGGACATATGACAATCAATGATTGCAAAATTCTGAATATAGAAACCATATTTTTCAAAATCTTAGGGAATGTTTTGAAATTAAGGAAGGTTCTGGTCCAATATTAATAGTTGGAATGCCCTGAAGACCACTATCTGGGAGTTCACACTTTTAAATACTCTGGGGCTGATTCCAATTTTGGACGGAAGGGCTCCGACATGCCCTTCCATCCGAATTGGAACGTGCCGGACGGATTCCTTTCTGTCTGAGCCATTCCGATGGGCTCGGTTGAAAGGAATCTGACTCGGATTTGCGGATGGCTTACGACGGGCTCGGAGAGCCCGTCCGCCATCCGGGAACCCTTCAGTACTCCCCCGGCCGCCTCTTTCCAACCGAGGGAGTGCGATGTCAGTTTCCCACTGCCTTTTCGTGCCGGTCTTTCTGGCATGAAAAGGCAGTCGGAAACTGTCTTTGGGGGCACCCAGTAGGGCCCCCATGGGTGTGAGGCTGCCGAATGGCAGCCTGTTGATCGCTGCACCCGGTGGCAGGCTCCTTCTGGGGCCTGCCACCGGGTGCAGGGATGAACTGCACCACTGCATTTCACAATGCGAGCATGCATTCAGTTCGGAATGCATGCTCCCATTGTGAAGTATACGAGTGTGACCAAACAGGGTTGGGTCGCATCGTACTTGCAGGTCCGTAACCGACGACAGTAGGTCAGTCGTTTACGGTTCCTGACCGATGTTGGACGGACTCCGGTCCGTCCGACATCGAAATCGGCCCCTCTGTTGTGAATTTCTCATGAGAGTTTCTCTGTCTACAAATAGTGTGGTACAGAGTAAACTCTTTCCATCAAGTAAACTGTGTTCACAGTACCTGCTTTTCTACTTATATCCACCTAAATTCTCAATGTAGGTTCAGTAACTGTCGGGGGGTTGATACAGGTAAAGACTATCCGTAGTAGGGCATTAATTATGTAACCGGTCTTGAGTATCTGGAGGTACTTGGTTTTCCCTGAACAGTTGTATACAGATTGAACACCGTGTGCAGGATAGTTACCCTTTCTTCTGTGGTTCACAGTCAATATGAACTCGGCTACCCATGAAGTGTATGGTATAGTGTCATTGTTGCGCATAATACAAACTTTCTTAACCTATGCGGGTTGTATGTATGATAGCAGTAATGATGCATCATATTATTTTGAGTTATTTTGGGTGCAGGGACAGAATATTGACGTGGAAATATCGAACTGCAGCAATAGCGACTCAAGAATATCGATGGTTGAAAACATCGAGGTAAGTTTTCTCGTTGTCAAAAATATTGAATTTAATGTTATGCAAAAATATCGATTTTGTAAATGTCGATGTCAAAAATATAGTTGTAAAAAATATCGATTTCTTTTTCTAATGTTAGTATTTTATTATTATTATTAAATTAGTATTAGTTATTATATGTTTAATAGATTCAAAAAATATATGTTAAAAATGTTGTTTTTTTAAATTTAGGTTTTAGGAGTGGGATGTTGGGTTTATAGGAGATATGGGTGGGGAGTAATTTAAAATTTTTGATTTACAATTTGAATATTTTTAACATTTTTGTTAGGTTTTAGGAGTGGGGTGCTGGATTTATAGGGGATAAGGGTGGGGAGTAATTTAACATTTTGGGGCCGATTCCGATCCGGGTCGGAAGGGCACCGAACGCGATCCGACCGGACAAGCTACGAGTCGTACGCGTGTTTTCCGCCCGACTTGTACAGCTGTACGAGCGAGCAAGTACGATGCGAGCTACGTGAAATTCACCGACCGAGTCGTTCCCGGGTCCGAACCGCTCTGTACGTCTCGGCCGTAAGCTAACCGTGGCGTGCAATGGATGCGATTTACGACTGAGCCAGTAGGATGCATGCGTCGGACAGCCGGTGCGAGCCGGAGTGTCCGGCTTGTAAAACGTCCGGGAAGTTGCCTTTGGGGGTCTGCGTCGAACCCCGTTTCACACGCAGCCCTACGACTCGGACACAGGGGGAGACCCAAGGGTCTCCCCAACACAGGCATGTACGGTGCGGATGGCACCGACGCGTACCCACTGTAGGGGCGCCATTGTGCGAGATGTACCCATTCAGTTAATGGGAACCCATGTACACGTCGTACGACCGGCTCCCATTGACTTCTATGGGAGTGCGACCGAACTGAGTTCGTCAGCATACGGCCGCATCGTACTTGCTCGGTCGGACTGCAGGACTCCGGCTCGGTCTGAAAACACTCCGGATCTGGCTCGGTCAGACAGCTTTCCGACCCAGATCGGAATCGGCCCCTTTGTATTAAAATTTTAAAAAGTTAAACATTTTGGTTACATTTTGGAAGCAGGATGTTGGGTTTATAGGGGATATGGGTGGGGAATAATTTAACATTTTTGTATAAAAATGTCAATATTTTTTTAATTTCTGTTAAATTGTAGGAGCGAGATGTTGCATTTATAGGGGATAAGGGTGGGGAGTAATTTAAAAATTTTGTATAAAGATTTAAATATTTAAAACAATTTTGTAAAATTTTAGGTGTGTGATATTGGGGTTATAGAGGATAAGGTTGTGGAGTAATTTAAGAACACTTAAAAAAAATTATTTGAAAAATATTTTTTAAATAATTGAAATATTTATTGGTGATATGTTGTATGTATAGTGGCTATGTTTGTGGCATATTTAAAATTGTTAAATTAAATTTGAAAAAGAAATGATATAGTAAAATTACATTTAATTAAAATTAGAAATCAAAGATTGTAATAATTCTTTTGTAAATATAAAAATGTAAATGTGAAAAAAATATTTAGCTTATATTTGAGTACATTTTTCTATATTGTTTTTAATTTATTTTGAAAATAAATAATTTGTAATAAAATATTAGTATTTTCTTAATTTTCAAATTCATTATAAAGTTACATTTTGGGAAAAATATAATTTTATTTATTATAAATTTGAAGTTGTACTAGTTATTTATTATATTTTATTCTCCTCAACTTTCTTTGTTTTTTTTTAACTTTTGGATATGGAATAGTAGTTTATTATTTTTTATTATCAAGCACTTTCCTTTAGTTTATTTTGTTTTTTGAGTTGGAATAGTAATTTAATTAGGTTTATTATCCAGCACTTTCCCTGAGCTTCGTTGTTTTTTGAGTTGGAATAGTAATTTAATTAGGTTTATTATCCAGCACTTTCCCTCAGTTTTGTTGGTTTTGGATTTGGAATAGTCATTTAATTTGGTTTATTATCCAGCATTTGTCTTGAGTTTTGTTGGTTTTGAATTTGGAATAGTAATTTAATTAGGTTTATTATTTAGCACTTTCCCTGAGTTTAGTTTGTTTTGGAGTTGGAATAGTAATTTAATAGTTTTACTATCCAGCATTTTTCCTGAGTTTTGTTAGTTTGGAGTTAGGCTTCGAAATGTTTTTTTTGTTTATTAGTTATTTCGTTTTGTATGTATAGTTAAATAACAAATGATTTGTATGTTAGTTTTTCTTGTTTTTATTTTTAATGATTACATGTTTTTTTTTTTAAGTTTTTTTGTTTTTATTTGCATTTGTTATACATTTTCTCACACTATTAAAAACATTATCCAGGTATTTTGTTGTAGTTCAAAATGTATTACAAAGTATAATATATTTTTAATATACATTTCTTTGTAGAGTGGGAAAATTTATTAATGTTCATATTTTATGTAGAATTGGAAAATTAACAATATTTTTCAACATACATTTTTCATGTAGAAATGTACAATTAACAATTTTTTTAACATACATTTTTAATGTAGAATTGGAAAATTAACAATATTTTTAATATATACATATTTTTACAACATAATTGAAATGTACTTTTTTTTAAGTATAGGAATGTAATAGGAAATAAATATATTAATAGTTTATTTTAATCAATTACATTTTCATTGTTTATTTTTTAGGATAAAAAGTAAACATTTGTATTTTTTGTAAACAATTTGTTTAATAGATTTTATATTATTGTATTGTTTTTTTATATCAATTTTATTGAAAACAAAATCCACAACATTGCAGCAGTCATGACACTTAATTAGCTCCTCCACAGGCAAAGTATACATTCAGGCGTTGGAGACAACCGGCGATATATTCAGGGCAGTAAGCATTGAATCAAATCAATTAGTGAAGCAGCACAAAGGTGGTTACATGTACATGTTAGGATCAGGGAGCCCCCCATATACAGCATATGTCTGGTAGCCTTAAGCTTTCAGGTCGCCGCGTTTGCCCCCAGTTTATCCATATAGCCCGTCTATCCCTCCTAAGTTCAACCATAGGAGAAATACATATGTCCCCCCCGGTATTTGTTCCATCGTCCCCACTTGTGATCCCATTTCCGCGGGCAGCCTCGACTTTTGTATACCGTTTTCTCCGTCACCATGGCCTGATCCATATCAGTGGCCCAAACGCGCAGCTGCGGTGTGGTGTCTACCCCCCATTTCTGGGCAATATTCCTTTTTGCAATGGCCCAACCCATGGCCGACCACTCTTGCTCCGCCTGGGTGAGGTCCGTATCCTCCCACACATTAAGGAGGCAGAGCTGGGGGGAGGGGGTTATGGGCTTATCTACGGACCTCGCCATCTGTCGGGTGACTTCTATCCAGTACTGCTGAATGTGGGGGCATGCCCATAGAATGTGTAGAAATGTACCTATCTGGTGACAGTGTCGTAGGCAGAGCGTATCCTGCCATCTTCCCAATTTATACAACAGTTTTGCATCAAAATATACACCATGCAGAATTTTGAGCTGAACGAGGCGAAGTCGCATCGGCATTGCTACCTCACGAGGGGAAGCTAGCGCCTCAGTCCAGTCCTCGTCGGCCATTTCTCCCAAGTCTGTCTCCCACCTGTCCCTTAATTTCCGCATTGGGTCGGCCCGTTTGTTAATTAACTTCTTATAGGTCAAGGAGATAGCCTTGCGGTCCATTGGGTCCAGCAACAGCCTGTCCTCCAGTGGAGAGGAGTCTGGAAGGGGGGTACCAGCGGGAAGGGCGCCGTCGATAGCATGGCTAATTTGGAGATATCGAAAATACTCTGACGGTGCGAGGTGGTATTTGAGTTGAAGCTCCACAAATGACGCCTTTTTGCCTTTGATCCATACATCCCCCACCGTTGAGATACCGATAAGGTCCCATTTATCGAACCCTGCGCAGGTGCTCAGACGCCCCAGGTAATCAGGCTCCCAGAGCGGGGTGGCCTTAGTTAGCCGCCCATACCAACCCATGCGCCGCTGGAGCCCGTGCCAGATTTCCACCGTCCGGGCCGTAGGTCCAGTCAAGCCTAGATTTTTATGGTTTGAGTTTGAGGCAGCAGCTGGGTCACCCCTCTCCAGGCAGGGCCCCCGCAGAAGCTAGCAATGTCTATACACTCCGAGCGGCAAGGACGTCCGCCCGCTCGCACAGGGCCCCACCACAGCACCTACGTAAGCACCAAGCTCCAAGACCCTACCTCCAAGAGCGACAAACCACAGTCGCGGCCCCACGCTATTCTCTCCCCGGTCAGGGGGCGCTCTCCACAGGTAGCAGATCGGCACGAGCACCGGGCCCGGCGCTCCGCCACGGCACCTCCTCAATTCAGGCGTAATCCGTCCTGCAAGTCAGCTGGACTCCCCAAGCCACAGGGGACGTCCCAGGACAGAGCGGTCCCAGATTCTGCAAATAATTGTATTTTTTAGTACAATTATATCAAATGAATTTACATATTTTTGGGATATTTTATTATTTACTTTATTGAATATTATTTTTATTCAGATAATTCATATATTAAATAATTTACAAATATATATTTTCACATATGTTTTTTCAGTATACATTGAAATTGTTTTGGTAAATTTACAGTACATGAAATATACATACATTTTAATATATGTTAAATATAATATTTTTTGTTTTTTGAGATAATATTTAATCTATATTTTACAATTTTTTGCGTATTTTTGGAACATTTGTAAAAAAAGAATTACAATATGTAAAAATATACATTTATTTTAATATTATTTCCTCATTCTTGTCTATGGGTAGTAAGTTTTCTTTTCATTTTTATTACGCGGGCATTTTTGTTTTAGTTTTCTCACTTTTCTATATATCTGTTTTGTTTTTAGGTCATTTTGGAAGACAGAACTTCACGGTTGTGAGCTGCGTTTCGTCACTTAATGTAAGTTTGTTTTAATGAACTTTTAAGGTAGTTTTAGGGTAGGGGTGAGGTAGTAGGAGTGTAGTTAGGTTTATGAGGACCGTGTTTGTTCATTTTTGTGTAGTTTGGTGTTGTTTTGGTAGTTTAGGGGCCTATTATGATGACGGGCGGATCGCCACCATCGTGCCGGCGGTGCCACTGCCGACCCGGCGGTGGCAATTCGCCCGCCAACTGTCCCTGTAATGTATGGCGAGGGGCACCGTGACAGACGAAAAGACCATCCGCTACTTTTCCGCCCGTCAGATTGCCGGCCGGACGGAAAATGCAGTTAATATGGTGGCGGTGCCTTGCAGGCACCGCTGTCCATATTATGAGGCCTTTCAATGGCGGAGACTCCGAATAGGAAAGGCAGGCGGTCTTTGACATTGGGGGCCTGTTGCGGGCCCTCAGCGTGTTGGGGGTGCACTTGGGGGTACCCCTACATTGGCATGCACAAGATGGCAGGCACCGTGCGGTGCCTGTCACAACGTGCATGCCAATGCACAACATGCATATTGTGCATTGCGGCGGGTGCTGCTGACAGCACCGCCCGCCGCAATGCATAATATGCAGAATGTGACCGCCAGGGTGGCGGGCGCATCCTAATTGGCATAGCGGGACAGCCGCATCTCTGGCGGTCGGCCCCGTTTACCATTACGGTGGCGGGTGGACAAAGTCCGGCCGTAAAACGTACCGACCGACACGGACCGGGAACGGAGACCGACCAACAAGGACCGGCGCTGTACGACCCGTGCAGTATGATGCAACACGTGTGAATTACAACCAACATGTACGGAATACAAGCCGTACGACCGAGCCGTAGGAAAACCAGTGATTCGCCCGGAAACAGGACACGATTCGCACCGACTGACACGCACCAGGAATGAACCCGACCGACACGTACCCGCGATGTCCGACCTGCGCAGTACGATGCAATGCGTGTAAAACCAGACGACTCGCACGGAGCCCAAGCCGCATGACCGACACGCACAGAAAACAGGGACTTGAAGCAATAGAGATCTCTGCGACCGACTCGTATGAAACACAGAAGAAAGTCAGCGTGAAAGACCTGGAGAAGCCCACACGAGCCAACATCAGCGTACGTCTCGGTCAGAAGAATGTCTCCTTCATGCCTAAAAAACCCAAAGGCAAAAATACAAAAAAAAGGACCAAACAAGCAATGACAAAGTCAATAAATATATATTTTTTTTTAAACTTGGAACAAAGACACACCCACAATTCCACCTATATAAAAAACACAAATCACTACCATGATCCTTTGCAAATTCAAGAGAACAACGAGCAGAGAACACCATCAGACAGCAACCACAGACACACTCACAACTCACCCATCACACATTTTTCACACCATTAGCACCTCTCCAAAAGCACTCACACATACACCTAGCAAAACTGACACTCACCCACCCTCACTTGCACCCTCACACACACATCACTCACCACCACCCATCACCATGCCCCAAAGAAGAATCCAAAGTTCACAGATAGTGAGTTAGAAGTCCTGGCAGTTGCAATAATCAGAGTAGAGGCACATTTGCTTGGTACATTGGTCCAAAGGACCCCCATGTCACAGAAAACAAAGATGTGGGCGAGGAATGTGGACAAGGTCAACGCACAAGCACCAATGTTGCGCACAAAGGATGATATCCAGAACAGGTGGTATGACGTGCGCAGGAGGGTCAAGAAACTCATTGAGAAGAATCACGCCTTGAGTCAGCGCACTTGTGGTGGCCCGCCTGCCAAACCAGTATACTTCAGGTCCTGGGAGGAGAAGGTGCGGGACATCCTACCACCAGAGAGCGTCCATGGTCTATCAGACATACCAGAGCCTGGTGAGTACACAACCAATATACTCAATATTGTGTGGCAATACACACACATCACTGTCAAGGGGACAGTGAAACCATGCACCGTTAGCAAAGCCACAGTAACCAATAGATAATCATCCCAAGATGTGTATGCTAGTTAGACAAACACAATACCTGCCATCTCATAGTGACTTGTAACTGTGTCATGACATGTACAAACCTACCAACAAATAGAGCAAGACAGTGGTACAAATCTAAATAAACACTGTCAGACATTTTGCCACCACAAACACACTGCCTCACAGTGCAGCTGACTGACAGGAAGGAATAGTGGGTATGCTGGTGAAGTGAGTGTATCCAAAAGCATGATGTAGTCACAGATTATGCTCCCCTCCCAATTGGCCCATCAAGACCTCTCTGAACCATGCTCACATCACAGGGAGTGGAAAATAACTGACAAGATGGCTGACACTGGGTCCTGCTGTGGGGAGCACAAGGCCCTGGTAGGGGTTGTGCTCAAATCAGAAGCAGGACACCACTGCCTGACATCCCGAAAGCCAACTTGCACGCCCTGCAATGGAAGCACTTTTCATGGTGGGATGTCTGGCCGGGTGGGAAGGAGGACTGACAGCTCTGACCATACTTACCAGCATGTTTAGACACACACACCCCTCAACACAAGCTCCACACAACTCACCTGGGATAATGCATTGACTCACACTGTAGTGAAATACCACCCAATGATACACCGCACTGGGTTCTGCTGTGTGAAGCACAGGGGCTCTCTTTGGACTTGTAGCCAAACAAACACCAGGACTGCACAGTCAGCCATCTTGCCATTGCTATCACACTCCCTCACAGGTAAGCAAAGTCAAAAGGAAGGAAGTATGGGCATGCTGGGAAGCGGGGTGTAGCCAAGAGCATGATGGGAGTTGCAGTCACAGAACATCCCCACCCACCCACATGGCCCAGCAAGCTCACACTGAACCATGCTCACATCACAGGGAGTGGAAAATAACTGACAAGATGGCTGACACTGGGTCCTGCTGTGGGGAGCACAAGGCCCTGATAGGGGTTGTGCTCAAATCAGAAGCAGGACACCACTGCCTGACATCCCGAAAGCCAACTTGCACGCCCTGCAATGGAAGCACATTTCATGGTGGGATGTCTGGCCGGGTGGGAAGGACTGACAGCTCTGACCATACTTACCAGCATGTTTAGACACACACCCCTCAACACAAACTCCACACAACTCACCTGGGATAATGCATTGACTCACACTGTAGTGAAATATCACCCAAAGATACACCGCACTGGGTTCTGCTGTGTGAAGCACAGGGGCTCTCTTTGTACTTGTAGCCAAACAAACACCAGGACTGCACAGTCAGCCATCTTGCCATTGCTATCACACTCCCTCACAGGTAAGCAGAGTCAAAAGGAAGGAAGTATGGGCATGCTGGGAAGGGGGGTGTAGCCAAGAGCATGATGGAGTTGCAGTCACAGACAATCCCCACCCACCCACATGGCCCAGCAAGTTCACACTGAACCATGCTCACCTCACAAGGATTGGAAATGGACTGACAAGATGTCTGACACTGGGCTCTGTTGTGGGGAGCACAAGACCCAACTGGGAACTGGGCACCAACAAACAACAGGACTGCACAGTCAGCCATCTGGCCATTGCTGTCACACTCCCTCACAGGGAAGCAGAGTCAAAAGGAAGGAAGTATGGGCATGCTGGGAAGGGGGATGTAGCCAAAAGCATGATGGGAGTTGCAGTCACAGAACATCCCCACCCACCCACATGGCCCAGCAAGCTCACACTGAACCATGCTCACCTCACAGGGAGTGGAAATGGACTGACAAGATGTCTGACACTGGGCTCTGTTGTGGGGAGCACAAGGCCCTGCTGGGAACTGGGCACCAACAAACAACAGGACTGCACTGACTGACATCCTGAAAGTCAACCTACACCCATTGCAATGGTGGCACGCTTCATGATGGGATAACTGCCCTGGGGGAGAAGGTGGTCCTGACTTGAAAACAAATAACACCAATGCTGGCCATACACACACCTTCTCTGCTAAAACACATTGCACACGTGGTACCAGTCACTCACAAAGTAAATGCCCGGGGAAAGATGGTTGACACATGGGCCTGATAAATGATGTGGCTGCAAATCACACATATGCACTGGCCAACCTAAACACGTTCGCACACACAGCCACACACAGCCATTGCAACCGTATTTTCAAACTCACTGTCTGGGGATGCAGTGTCCAGGGGTGCCCCCCCGCCCCCTGGCCTGGCTGTGGAGGTGTGGCTTGCAGATGACAAGTGTGGAGATCCATATATAGTACATTGCACAAAACACACAGGAACTCACATATACATCATTGACATGGATGGACACACCAATATTGCTGAAACCATAGCATGGTCTCATTCACACTAGGTGCTGTTGGGAGCTGCATTCCACTCCTACATGCATCCTTCACACAACACACCACTCACTGTCATAGACACAGTAGACACAAGGTCTAACCTGGACTGCATTGGAGGAGACATGCTACTCACAGCAGCAAACCCGCAACACACACAACACTAGCTATCACTGTCATGAGCATGGAAAAGCCAGAGAGCTGCCTTGCTCAATCCATATCACCATGGAGAACATTGACAAATCAAATCACATATGCACGTACAAATCTCAGCACCAGACTCATTAACAACGGTGACATCATCACTTATATGAAATGAGATGGGAACTAGGAACACAGGAAAAAAAATACTTTCTCCCAAGAGATCACAGTCATATCGGACTGTGACCATGTCGTACCAACACACCAATGTGACGCACAAAGGCTAGCAAAAACTGTTACCACACATGCCCCAATCTTGCAATATATCCTAAGTGGAATTGCACGTCTGTCCTTGTTAAAGGTCAAATGTGGACAAGGGTGACACACCTGTGTCAGCTACGTATTGGCCCTTGAGTAGTAATGGCCATGTACAGTCAAATCTAAACATGAGCTGGTCATGCACACACTTCGCCATGCACATTGAAATGCTTCATTTTGGCTGGACAATGTGTTACAACAATATCAATCTCTGTCCGTGACAACTTTGGACAATGCAGTGTACAGGCACACATCCTGACGTACAGTAGCAAATGTCATGTATGTGAACCATTGATGCCTGTAGAAACATAACTTACATTGTGTGTCTCTTCCAAACACAGGTGGTGCTGGGGACACAGCAGCAAACAAAGAGGAGCCCCTGTCCCAGACTCCGGTGGACCCTCAGCTCTCTGGTGTGGATCAGTTTCTATCCTCTTCGGATGACGAAGAACAACCTGGCACCTCCTGTGTGAGTCATCATGCAGCACCAGCAGTACATACATCTGCACCCCTTGCACCCACACCTCCAACATCTGGCAACAGTCAGGGCACCCCTGCCAACACGGACAGACCAAGGACACAGAATTCCAACAGCACAGGGACACAGGCCACCCAAGAAGCTACAGACAACACCACCAGTAACAACACCCAAGGGGGGGTCCAGGGTCACCTGTGCGTGCCGCTGCAGGTCCTGCCTGTGTGGCTAGGGGTGGTAGGCCGAGGTCACGGCTTGCAGAGGGGTCTGGACTGCATGATGACACCCAACTGGCACACATAATAGAGGCGTACCAGGATAGCACTGGAGGATTCGGCCAGGTAGTGGGGATCCTCAAGGACATTCAACAGGAGCAGGCTGCCCATCATGCTCGCATGGAGTCCAAGTGGGATGCACTTACTGCGGTGCATAGGGACATACTCACATGCCTCCGCAAGATAAGCACCAACATGTCCACACCTCCCTGTGTGCGCACAACATCTGTTGCCGCTAGATCTACTATTGCCACAGGGAGGGAGGATGACTCTGGTGGAGAGTCATCTGCACCACAGACGCCTGCTCCTGAGGATCCCCCCCGAAGAAGAAGAGGGGTCGTCCGAAGAAGGACAAGTGAGACGCAGATGGCCATGCACATCACCCAGGGCCTCAAAACCTGTTCGGGAAAATGTTGTTTGTGTGCAAACTGTTCACCTTGTCGTATATAATGCAACTCGCCAGCATGACATGGTGGGTTTATGTTGGTCTAAAGTAGCAGATGACTGTGGACTTTACTCTGGACATTTCAGCTACCAACACTTCCAACTCTTCTGTGAACTTTGGATTCCAAACCAAATGTACAGCACCCACTATCCTGTGCACTATCCTCACACATGTTTGTAAATAAACTCACCAGTACACTATACTTGCCTCTGTTGTGATTCCAACTTGTTATGTGTCATGGAGATGATGATCTGCTAAAGAACACAGTGCATGCCAACTACTACAGCAATGTGATCACCATTATGTGAGTCATGGTGATGTGACACATGTGAGGGAGACACACCACTATGGCACTACAACACATACTCACCATGGCCATGTAACTCATCGCATACAATGATGTTGACTGGAAATACAGTGGAATGCACAGACACCACATCTATCCACAGTCAGTGGTAACAAACCCACAGGTGAGGTAAGCAAATGTCATTCAGATGTGGGAAGACAGACAACGCACATAACAAAGTGTAGCACAGGTTCATTACACATCAGCAACATGTTTATTCCACAACAGTTGCAAGGTAATTCCACGTGACAGTGGACACATGGTCGCAAAGTGTTGAAGAATTAAAGTCCAGGGGTGTGTGGTACATCACTTGATTGGAATCGACAACTTCCACTCTGGAATTGGATTCTGGGTGTTGGGGGTCAGAGTTGACCAAACAACAGACAAAGTACCCTGGGAAGTGCAGACATAAGACACAGTCAAAAGCACAGCAGAACAGGAGAGAAATGCAATACGCATGCACAAAACATGTCACAAGAAACCTACACAGAAACAAGTTAGCATGTCGACCCTATTGTGGAGTACAGACTACCTGAAAGGACACATCACTGCACGCATCCAGTCAAGTAGCACACAGACACACTCAAACAGCAACAGAGCAGCCCCAGCACATTTCAGGCTAACTCAATACATTGACATAACAACCCTGTAAACTCACATTCAGGTGAAGAAGTTGTTGATGAGCTGTGTGCGGACGTCACCCTCATCATCATCATCACTGGCATTGTGGGCCAGGCCTGGATCCTCCACAGGTGGCGGATGTAGGTGATCGTCATCCTAGATGAGAGGCAACTTCTTCCGCACTGCCATGTTGTGTAGCATGCAGCATACAAGGATAATTTTGCACACCTTTGCAGGGTCATATGGGAGGGCCTCTCCGGTCTTGTCCAGGCAGTGGAAGCAGCTTTTCAGGAGACCAAATGTCCGCTCAATCAACCTCCTGGTCCGACCATGTGCCTCATTGTAGCGCATCTCGGCTGGTGTCACAGGGTTCCTGAGGGGTGTCAGCAACTACGGGATGCTGGGGTATCCGGAGTCACCTACATACAAACAATTGAACAATTAGCTGAGTTTTGAAAGAGGGTGGAATACAACATTGCCAAACACACACAATGGTAAACAGTCAGTACACACCGACAAGCCAGGCACGCTGGTTTGGCATCTGGGACATCAGCGTTGCAATGCGACTACTCCTCATGATGTAGGCATCGTGCGTAGAACCGGGGAAACGTACACACACATGTGTGATACACATGTCCGCTAGACATACCACCAGAGCATTGATGGAGTGGAAATGTTTCCTGTTCAGGTATGTCTGCTCATGTGCCCGTGGTGGTACCAGGGCCACATGTGTACCATCAATAGATCCGATGACGTTCGGCATCCTACCAAGTGTATAAAAAGCATCCTTTATGTCAGTGAGTTGACCTGGGCTTGATGTACAGGTCAAGGAAATGCAACATCCCCTCCAAGACATCGCGTAGCACACGACTGAACATAGTTTGCGACATACCACCAGCAGTAGCCACAGTGTACGGGAAGGTACCGATAGCAAAGAAGTGCAGGGTTGCCATCACCTTCAACTCTGGGGTCAGTGCTGTAGGGTATGTCCGGCCAGGTAGCAGATGTGGCACCAACTGCTCTGCCAACTCCTCAATCAATGGCCTGGTGAAGCAGTACCGTCGGATGCAGTCGCGTACCTGCATGGTTTCAAGGTCTGGGAACGGTCTATGGACAGCTGGTGCCCTGCAGTACAGAGATGAACAAAGGAAGCTTGTCAATTCATCCACCCATGTGGCTGTGACCAAGCAAAATATCACATGATACATCATGACAATACACAATGTATTGAGGTGTGTGCTGTTGGGTATGGACACATATGTCATCTACATGCCCATCATCTCACATATCAAGTCTACATAAGTTACATGTAGTGCAATGGCCAATCATTAGGCTGTGTCGCTGTACCTATGTACTGCTGTCACGTTCCAAACACACACTACTGTGACAAGTGAGACCTGATGTCTCCCAGGCATGACAGCTCTTTGACAGGCAGATACCCAGGGTCCCTGTATTGCCACATGGACACTGGCATGACATTGCGTATCATGTACATGCCACAAAACAACCATGAGTCCCACAGGTAGTGGCCCCTGTTGTCTCTGCAGGCCATACATGGACGTCTCTGAGACAAACACACAACATAAATGTTGATGCACAAACCACATGGATGTGGAGACTGTTTCCTATTGGGCACATGGGATCAGACACATCTGAGACACAACATGCACAGACTGTGGGTGAACATCAGAATTGTGGCTATGGGTCTCACTGTGACGTACATACCATCCCACCCAGGACTCAGGGTGTATGTGACATGTCCTAAACTTATCCAACCTGCAGCTGTGTCCATGACTCATGCCAATAACTGTACAGTTGCACCTCACAGTGGTAATGTGCACAACACACAAAGGATTCTGTCCCTATGAACACGTGCACAGCCTGGGAGTGGCTGCACCAAAGTGCCATACAACGAACCAAATGTTGCCCCCCTACACACACAGGTAATGCAGGCTTACATGCCATGGGATACAGTGTGGCAGGTGTGCACCTGAGTCCCTGGCAAGTAATTGTGTGTGGAATCCGTCAACAAGTCACACCAATGTCAACCGACGCGGGTGACTTCTACAGAGACGCATTGCACAGTTCTGGACCGAGCCGTGCGCACACCTTGGCCATTGACTGCAATGTGAACCGATGCGGGTGACTATTATGCATACGCGTTGTGCAGGCATGGACCGAGCCGTGCGCACGCCTTGGCCATTGAATCGTATGGAGATAAGTGCGTGTGGATTTTCAGACTACGCGTTGTACAGTTAGTTGACTGAGCCGTGCGCACTCATTGGCTATGGACTTTCATGGAGACGGACGCGGATTCAAAACTTGTACGAGTCGTGCGCTGAAAATTCAGTTGGATGCCTACAACAATGTGGCAATTTCTAGGGTCTCATAAAGGTGAAAATTTGAATGATGCGGAAGACGTGTACAAGTCATACAATTCCATGGATTGGCCAGATTCATAGAATGCAACCGTGTTGGACCTATCACTTAGGACACATGGCACAGATTCTGCCTCTGCAGCACAGATATAAGGTTGTCTGGCCCCCAGGGAGCTCACTTGCCTGCACTACATGCTACTGGACCACATCTCTGCTACCACTGCTGCTGTCTCTGCATCCTCTGGCTACTGCTATGGCACGTACTCTGGAGAGAGCCCCAGCCTTCACTGAGGAGGAGAACCAAGCCCTGCTGGACGGGCTCCTTCCACAGTACTGCAAGCTGTATGGGAAACCAGGGGAGCAGGTGAGTGTGCAGTCCACTGCCTTCCTAATTGTGCATGTTGTCTGACTAGCAGTACTAGCAGTGTGTACACCAGTGGCAAGCGTACTCACTGAGTACTTTCAACCCCCAAAGTGTGTAGGTACATGTGATGAACAGGTGTTCTGCATCAAAAGAGCATTTGTGCAAGCTTTAACTTCCCAGGCAATGTTAACATGTCAGATATGCAGGGCAATTGTCCATTTCCATGGGTGCACTACCTGTGTACCTCATTTACCTTTGTGGTGACTACATGTATATCCAACTGTGCAGCACAAATATGTGGCATGTGTGGTAATGGCCTTTTCACTTTGTCATTCTCACAGGTTGATGCCCACCAGAAGCACGAGATCTGGCTGACCATCGCCCGGGCAATTAGATCAGTGGGGTCTACATGCGCCGGATCCGCAACTACCAGAAGAGGTGGCAGGACCTTTGCGGCTGGACCCGGAGGATCGCCAGGGTCCAGCTGAAGCTTTCGCCTCCTCGCAGGAGGGGCGGACACCGGACCCTGACCTCCCACATGATCAGGATTATGGCAGTGGTCTTCCCGGACCTGGATGGGCAGCTGAAGGCCAGACAGCAGCCCAGGAGGGGGTAAATCCATGCCTAATCTGTGTACTATGTCTAACATGCTATTTGCAGTCTTTTGGCCTGGTCACACTTCCACATTAAGTAGATCTTGTAGTCCAGGACTCATGTCCCTCAATTGTGTAATGCATCCTCCTTATCTGATCCACAGGTGTCGCCACTACAGTCTGTGGCTTGTGTCACTAGGGCACTATGTCCCTGCAGTCAGCTATGCTTAAGGTTTCGGACAGCATCTGTTACCGTGACTCTGTTGTGTGTTTCATGGGTGGGTCAATTGTTTACACAATGCCTGAGATCTGACATGTGATCTGTGTGTGCACTTGATATGTGTTCCAATTGCTGGTCTGACTCGCCACATTTGCCTGGGGAATTTCAAACATACCCATGTAGCAGGTGACTCCAAATTTTGGGCCTCAACAGTATGTATATCAAGTGTGTCACACTTGCTTAGCCACCTGACTATTGTCCAGGGCTATACACTGTTTCACGTAGACCTGGGCAGTCATGCCTACTCCAGTGTATTTAGAAACACTCTGTACTCCCCCTCCTGTGTATCAACTTACAGATTGTGCTTAGTGACATGTGCCTTCAGGTGTCTGCCTCTGTGTCATTGTTGTGTGGCTTCCTTTTCAGGACAACTGGGGTGTTCATGAGTTTGAGGGACAGCAGGACATCTGAGATGTGACTATAGGAGACGAGACCTATGCGACATATAGGTGTGTGATCACTTGACAGTGCACAATGGTGTATGCAACTGTGAAGTTCAGGCAGCTATGTTTCATGCACAGCAGACTTTGAGGTGCTCATGTTCAGGGATTTTGTGTTCGCAGTCCCTCATATGTCTGATTTGTATGATGTGGGGTCATCTGGGTCCGTGATATGTTGTTTGCAGGGGATGGACAAGTGCACTTGTCAGCTGCAGAGTTTGCTTTACCCATGACCATGCACTTTTCGAAGCTCTTCATAGCCTTAATCTAACCCAACAAATTTCCTCGCCCACTCACATCAAGGGCCACATCCTGGACCAAATCTGGACCCAAAATATAGCACTATCCCAACCGTCTGTGTCCCCCTGCGTTTGGTCAGACCACCACCTAATTGACTCCACTCTCACTGTCACCGGCTGGACCCCCGCCCCTTTGCTGGCGGGTGGTCTCTCTCGCAAATGGAATTCTTATGATTCCCAAGGCTTCTTCACGACCTTAGCCAATACCCGCCCAGCCTTTAACACCTCCGCCAAGATAGACACGTTGGAAAGTGATACCACTGGTTGGCTAATGTCGGCTAGCGACCAATTTGCCCCTTTCACTAAGTTCCCCCGTACCAGACACCACAACTCTCACAGATGGTTCTCGGGCGAACTTAAGAAGCACAAACTAAGGGTGCGCCAACTGGAACGGACTTGGAGACGCAATTACTTGGAGCCTGACAGATTACTCTACACTACAGCCCACAGAGATTATAAACACGCTATATTTTCTGCCAAATCGGAACATTTTTCTACTAGAATCCTCTCTGCGAACAATAAATCCAAGGAGGTCTTCAAAATCATGAGTGAACTCACCTCAGATGATAGAACCCTCCCGGTCCAGATCCCTACTCAAGAGACCTGTAATGCCCTCAATCTTTTCTTTGTTGAGAAAATCAATAAAATTAAGGACTCCCTTCCCTCCCTTTCCCCGATACTTTCCCCAGTCTTCCTGCCGAACAATCCATCTACTCTCACTCACCTTCCCATCCTTAATTCCAATTCCCTAGCCGATCTTGCAACCCGGGTCAAATCAGGCTCTCCGAACGACTGCTGCCCCCCTTCAATCCTGCGGGACATTTGTCTCAAACTACCTGACTGCATTTTACCCCTATTGAATGCCTCCCTCAGCACCGGTAGCGTCCCCAGCTCCTTCAAAGAGGCCATCCTGGTGCCACTCTTGAAGAAACCTGGTCTGGATCCGGCGGATTATTCAAACTACCGCCCTATATCGCTTCTTCCCTATCTTTTCAAACTACTCGAGGCCCACGTTACCCGGTGCTTCTCCAGCTTCATTGAGACCTCCGGTTACCTGGAGCCCAATTAAGCTGGCTTCAGGCCAGCCCACTCCACTGAAGCTGTTATTTTAGCAGTTCTGGACACACTGAGGCGGAACGCCGACATGGGGATTCCCCAGGCCCTTGTACTCCTGGATTTGTCTGCCGCGTTCAACACGATCGATCACAACATCCTTCTTCACCGTGTCGAGCAGGCGGGCATCCAGGGTTCGGCCCTCAACTGGACTCAGTCCTTTCTAATCGGCAGAACACAAGCCGTCCGCTTGGGTCCCTACACTGCACCCAAACCCCCTACTGTCTGTTGGGTCCCCCAGGGCTCCGCCTTGTCACCCTTGTTGTTTAACCTCTACCTCCGCCCCCTAATCCGTTCGCTCCGTAGCTGGGACATCACAGTGTATAATTACGCTGATGACTTGCAGATCATCTTTCCACTCGATTCTCCGGACGCTGTAAATAACTTCCACATCCGGGAGTGGATGGACCTCAATCAGTTAAAACTAAATCCCGGCAAAACGGAGCTTCTCCTCCCTGGTACCAGCCTCTCCCATTGGGGTCCACAGTTCTGGCCTAACAACTTTGGCCCTCCTCCGGTTCCCATGAAATCAGTAAAATGCTTAGGAGTGACCATTGATACTGAACTCTCCCTCAGACCGCATGTGGGTACTGTGATTTCTTCATGCATGTTCCAGCTTCGTAAAATCCGCAGTCAGCAATCTACTACCGCTATCTGCTCTGATCCAGGTAGTCATCTCCCCGGTATTATCCCGCTTGGACTTCTCTAACTCCCTGTACTACGGTCTCTCGAAATCTCTGCTGCATCGTCTCCAGGTCGTACAGAATCAAGCAGCCCGTCTCATCCATAACACCCCCAAATGGCAGTCGGCCAAACCCCTGCTATACAAACTGCACTGGCTACCCATAGAACAAAGGGCGGCATTCAAGCTGGGCTGCCTCACGTTCAAATCCCTTCACTGCCCCAGTCCTGCTTTTTTGACGACCCTCATCAACCTCACCGCCCTATGCGCAATCTTCGCTCAGCCCTCCTCTACCTGCTTGCTGCCCCTAAGATCAAAACCAACAAATTTGGCGGCCGCCGGTTTGCCTACCTCGCCCCCAAATGCTGGAACCCTCTTCTCCTCCCCATTAAATCTAGCAGCTCTCTTCTTCACTTCAGAAAACTGTTTAAAACTTTCCTCTTCCCTCCACCCTGCTAGTCCCTACCGCTCCTGTCCCCCCTGACTCCCCTCTGTCTTTCAGCGCCAGGAAACTTTTGGTGTCAGTGCGCTCAATAAATCTCACTTAACATAACATAACATAACCTATGATTGTGACACAGTGCATACTGTTGTTGTCTGGATGCCCTGCCCCTGTGACAGGAGACAGTGATGACTGACTTTCCAGGCATGCTTGTGCCATGGCATTTAACTTGCCATGAGTGATCCTGCATTGGAGTCAAATGTGCTCCATGCACCCCATTGTTGCATTGACTATCAGGACATGAGAACATCGTAGTGTGTGTTGCTGGTATGCATCACAAGCAAGTGAAATGAGACTCTGGCCATCCTTTCTTCCTGACACCTGTACTGAGTCAGTGGCAAGAGATGTGATGTGTGTATAGTGACAAACTTCTACATGTTCACTTGCATGTCCAACAACTGTGTAGGTGGTGCATGTCTGCACATTGGGGTATTAGCATCCAACATGCAACAGACATATGGGTGCAAGGCCAGGAGGGACATGAGTGCCATAGTTGATGGTCAGACTGACAATTGGCTTATTCAACACAGTGTGAGCACTTTGAACAGTGTTCAGATGATGATGCCAGGGCTTGCCCTGTGATGTTCTGTACTCACTGTGGTGTGTGCGGTCAGTGCAGTTGACTGATGTTGTTCTGTTTTTCCTAATTCTATCCAGATACATCCACGGCCACAGTAGGGGACAGTGCCATGGACCAGGAGGAGCCAGACTGGGACAGAAAGCAAGGAGTTGGAGGGTCCCAGTGGCACATAGGGCGAGTGGAGCCACCCCGAGGAGTCCTCAGCACCATCCACCCCAGCTGAGGACCACAGCAGCTCGGAGGATGAATCCCTTGTGGAGGCGGGTGTCAGCAGCCAACAAACCCCACCTACTGAGGCTGCCCCCGCCACCACCACCACCATCACCACCCACCCGTCGGCTCCCATCCCAGAGGTCCGTGGAGGCTCCCGTGTTCGAGAGCATGTCTCCTTTGTGCCAGGCACCGCACCGCCTGCCCCTGTGTCCCCTGCTGCCCTGAGTGCGGAGTCTGTGGACTTGCTTCGACAGATCCATGTAGGGCAGACATCAATGCTGAGTGTCCTCCATGCACACACCAGTCTGTTGACACAACTGGTGTCGTTCATGGAGGGCATGTCATCGGGCATGTCTGCCCTACAGAGGACCTATTAGTCCATGGCCTCCTCCCTGACGGCAGCAGTGTCCCTCCTCCAACAGTCCCTCACCCCTCCTACCCCTGCCCCATGCACGATTCCTAGCACCCTACCTGTCCCAAGCACACACACACCAGCACATTCACCAAAACCCACAGACACGGGCAGCACACAAACACCCAAACCAAGGTCTAGACGTACACGCAAGCAACCTCAGGGGACTAAAACCACACTCACAGGGGATGGTTTGCAAACACACACACAGGCATCCACAACCACTCCGCAGTCCTCCGATACCTCTCCCTCTAAGACCACTTCCCTTGCCTCACCTGCAACCCCATCTCCCAATAAGCTCTTCCTCTGTGACCATGGCCTCTTCCCCACTGATCCAGCAGATCCAGCGTACAAGGGGAAGAGGAAGTCCCCACACACAGAGGGGAGTGCCCCTCACACCCGGATACCCTCCCCCAGGCGCAGTCAGACTGAGGCCCCCACCCGCAAGTCCCCCCGGACCCGGAAGAACAAGACCCCACCCCCGCCCGGCATCTCCATGACACAGTCTCCGTCCTCCATCCCCCAGGCCACCACTCCACAGGTTCCCCCGCCACACCCTGCCCCAGGCTCCTCCACCCACAGATACACCATCCCCAAAATGCTCAGGCCCTCCCCCCCTACCACTTGCTCTTCCACCCCCACCCCCACCCCCACCGGTTAGACTGTTTGTGCCACTGGTGTGGGGACCGTGGCCCCCCTCTGTCCTGCCGACCTCACCTGAACCCCATTCCGCTCTGAACCCCATTCCGCTCCCAAGGAGTTGGACACTGCAGTGGAGTCCACGACCACCCCGTCTGACTTGGGCACTGCAGTGGGGACCCAATCCACTCCATCTGACCTGCACACTGCAGTTGTGCCGGCACCCACCCCATCTGACTTGTGCCCCACAGTTGTGACTGCAGCCACTATGTCAGACACCTCCACTGCAGTTGCCAGTGACTCTCCTGCACCCACCACTCCTTCACTGCCTCCTTCTGCTGAGCCCTGATCCTTTCTGTGCAGTGCCTGGCCTGCCCCCATGTATGCCCCTCCGAGTGGATGTCCCCTGTCTTTAGCAGTGCAGGTAAGCAACGTGTGACAGTTGTCACTCACACCCTATTTTGACTTTGGATGTGGACTGGCCATTGGCCTTTGTTTTGAAAGCACTTTGCATTTGCATTTCAAATTTGCTGAATAAAGCATTTGTAGTTATCCTTGTGAATGTGATTTAGCTGTACATTGTGTTGATGATGTTTACCATGACCTGGCAGTTATAATGCTGAATTTTCAATGTTGAATACTGAGGTGTGGATGTGATGTACTCCATGTGGTCCATGAGATATGTATCCTATGCTGGTCGGTATCCATGTCATCCTTTGCAACAAACTGGGTGTGTCATGATTAACAATTTGTGAACATCTCTGTAAACATTTAATCTGCATGGTCACATCTGTGGCTTGCACCCATGCACATATGATGTGCTTCCCATTGCCCAATTTGTCTATTTCCTTGACTGTGGGCATATCTCCACTGGACATGCAGGTGTGGGCATCATTGGTGTAGGAGCAACTGGGTCCGCTGTGCAACTTGCTAGACATATGTATTAAGTATGTGCAGATAACTTAAGGGACACTCCCATACCCAGGCTGATGTGACCAGAGCCTTCATTGGGTGGTAACTGATGGCTGACTGACCAAGTTTTCTGCTGACATGACTGAGACCTGCTAGGACTATGTTTGGCACAGCTGAGCTTCCACAGAAGTTGAGTCCCCTCAAATAAGTGTGTTGTTCCGTGACATTGCCTGGGCCCATAGTGTGTGTTGTGTGAGCCTGTGTGTGTGTGTGTCCACATCCCTTTTTCTAATTTTCCTGTTTTTGATGCTTGCTAAGTTGTCCTGTGTTTATCCCACATCTTTGTCCTGGGCTACCAGATATGTGGGTGCATGACACACTATGTTCATTGGTGTTTCATCATTGAGATTTGTCAGTTCTGAGTGGTGATGATGTGGTCAGACGCAGATGGGACACAGTCAGGGGTCCCCAAGGCACTTGTTTGTTCACAATATCATGTAGTTGTCCCTAGGTAGTACCTTTCGGTGATTGAGACGTGTATGTGTGTGTGACTGCTCCCACTCGTCAGGTTCAGAGCTGCAATGTTGGCAGGTGTCAGCATGTGTGCCTTGTGGTTCTCCTTGGCTTCTGCATTGTCCTGGGACTGTGACAGGGATTCCGAAGGTTACGGGAGCTTTGACGTCATGGCCATGTACCACATACCGTGCAGTATGTCGGTCATTCACCAGGGTTGTAGACTGTCCTTGAGTCTGTGCACCTTAGTTCCTCCCAACATTACTGTGTTTGTCATGGGTGCATGTGCAATGTCACATGTTCATGTGGGCTTCACTGATGCACATTGGTGCAGTTCAGGGTGTGTGGTGTTGAGGGTGGACAGATGTGAATGTTTGCATGGCTCAGCCCCTACCTCACGTTTTTCCCTGGATGACGGGCCATGTTGAGTGATTTGTGTTTGTGTAGGTGTGATGTACGTTTGTGGCACAGGACACATGTCTGAGTTTCACATTATGTACGACATCTACCTTTGTCATCACAGTGGACGTATCATGCATGCTTTTGTCACCCCAATGTATGGTCCCTGGGAGTAGTGCTGTTGTGTGTCAGTCTCTTGCTGTTTTAGTTGCTATTCATTCCAGCTTGTCACATGTGTCTGTTGGGATCCCTCTCATCTCACAATGCCTGATTGCCCACTAAGGGGTGCCCAATTGATGGGTTACTTTTGTATGGCACTGTGTCTACATCTGTGTCACTGTGGTTCAGCCCCCCTCATGTGTTGTGTAGTTGCCTGGGGATACTGAGACACACACACACACACATGTTGTGTCAGATATGCAGTGTGAGGTTGCCTGTTTGTGTTTGTGCATCTGCACCAGTGCATTGGTATTGCTGTTGTGGGCCATTGGCTGGATGTTGTTTGGGTGATTTTCCCTGCTGTCCCTGTGAGTCATATCTCATCATTCTGCACATTCATCCTGGTTGTTAGGTCCCATTGCTGCCATGGAGTGGACGTTTGTGACCTGACACCTACAGTCTACACAGGATGTATTGATTTGTGTGTCTATTTTCGAGATGTGTGTATGCATTATGATGGTCACTTCTGCTTTTGTGTCATTGTACACTGTATGCAATGTCAGCCCCCATGGGTGGTGCTTGTCTGCACATGCCCGAGAGTATGTTAGATTTTCACAGCACTGTTTGTCACACCACATTTCTGTGGGTATGGGACACAACCACTACTTTGCATCAAAAGTGTTTCATGTGTTGGGACCAGGTTCATACATGCTGTTTGGCATTTGCAGCTTTTACCATGATGACACTTCCCTTTTGGTCACTGTGATGATGATGGGTGTAGACCCCATTACCACAATGCTGCAGTTTGGAACCCCACACTTAACTTTTGTTCTACACAGTGAGGGGTGGTTAGTGCACATTGACACAGTGCTATTGTGATGCTTGCCTTGTGTAGGCCACACTCAGTTTTTGGTCACACATGTGATGGGAGTTACATTGTATGTTCGAAGTCATATTCACTGTTGTCGGCATTTGTCATTATGTTAGGGGGGAGGTATTTTGCTGACATACCTAATGTTGGTGTATGATGGATGTGTGGTGCATCACCCATCCTATGGGTGTGGGTGTTGATATTGATAGTCACACAGCACCCTATGAGTGGGGGTGGCAGTAGTGATGGGCAATAAGTCCCCCTATGAGTGGGGGTGGCAGTAGTGATAGGCAGCATACCCCCTAAGAGTGGGGGTGGCAGTATTCATGGGCAACAGGTCCCCTATGAGTGGGGGTGGCAGTAGTGATAGGCTACAAGTCCCCTATGAGTGGGGGTGGCAGTATTCATGGGCAACAGGTCCCCTATGAGTGGGGGTGGCAGTAGTGCTAGGCAACAAGTCCCCTATGAGTGGGGGTGGCAGTATTCATGGGCAACAGGTCCCCTATGAGTGGGGGTGGCAGTAGTGATGGGCAACAGGTCCCCTATGAGGTGAGGTGACAGTATTGATAGGCAACATACCCCCTATGAGTGGGGGTGACAGTAGTGATGGGCAACAGGTCCCCTATGAGTGGGGGTGGCAGTAGTGATAGGCTACAAGTCCCCTATGAGTGGGGGTGGCAGTAGTGATGGGCAACAAGTCCCCTATGAGTGGGAGTGGCAGTAGTGATAGGCAACATACCCGTATGAGTGGGGGTGGCAGTAGTGATGAGCAACAGGTCCCCTATGAGTAGGGGTGGCAGTAGTGATGGGCAACAAGTCCCCTATGAGTGGGAGTGGCAGTAGTGATAGGCAACATACCCGTATGAGTGGGGGTGGCAGTAGTGATGAGCAACAGGTCCCCTATGAGTAGGGGTGGCAGTAGTGACAGGCAACATACCCCCTATGAGTGGGGGTGGCAGTAGTGATGGGCAACAAGTCCCCTATGAGTGGGGGTGGCAGTAGTGATAGGCAACATAACCCCTATGAGTGGGGGTGGCAGTAGTGATAGGCTACAAGTCCCCTATGAGTGGGGGTGGCAGTATTCATGGGCAACAGGTCTCCTATGAGTGGGGGTGGCAGTAGTGATAGGCAACATACCCCCTATGAGTGGGGGTGGCAGTATTCATGGGCATCAGGTCCCCTATGAGTGGGGGTGGCAGTAGTGATAGGCTACAAGTCCCCTATGAGTGGGGGTGGCAGTATTCATGGGCAACAGGTCCCCTATGAGTGGGGGTGGCAGTAGTGATAGGCAACATACCCCCTATGAGTGGGGGTGGCAGTAGTGATAGGCAACAAGTCCCCTATGAGTGGGGGTGGCAGTATTCATGGGCAACAGGTCCCCTATGAGTGGGGGTGGCAGTAGTGATGGGCAACAGGTCCCCTATATGTGGGGGTGGCAGTAGTGATAGGCAACATACCCCCTATGAGTGGGGGTGACAGTAGTGATGGGCAACAGGTCCCCTATGAGTGGGGATGGCAGTAGTGATAGGCAACATACCCCCTATGAGTGGGGGTGGCAGTAGTGATGGGCAACAAGCCCCTATGAGTGGGGGTGGCAGTAGTGATAGGCAACAAGTCCCCTATGAGTGGGGGTGGCAGACGTGATAGGCAACATCCCCCTATGAGTAGGGGTGGCAGTAGTGATGGGCAACAAGTCCCCTATGAGTCAGGGTGGCAGGAGTGATAGGCAACATACCCCCTATGAGTGGGGGTGGCAGTAGTGATAGGCAACAGGTCCCCTATGAGTGGGGGTGGCAGTAGTGATGGGCAACAAGTCCCCTATGAGTGGGGGTGGCAGTAGTGATAGGCAACATACCCCCTATGTGTGGGGGTGGCAGTAGTGATGGGCAACAGGTCCCCTATGAGTGGGGGTGGCAGTAGTGATAGGCAACATACCCCCTATGAGTGCGGGTGGCAGTAGTTATGGGTACAAGTCCCCTATGAGTGGGGGTGGCAGTAGTGATAGACAACATACCCCCTATGAGTGGGGGTGGCAGTATTCATGGGCAACAGGTCCCCTATGAGCGTGGGTGGCAGTAGTGATAGGCAACAACTCCCCTATGAGTGGGGCTGGTAGTGGTGATGGCCATGCAACCCCTATGGTGACCTGCTGCTAGTGGACAGGATATGGATCCCCTGGGTGTGTGTGACATTTGGCGGGTACGTGTCGTTTATTTGTGTGGTGGGTGTCTGACTTACCGTCTGCGCCGTCCGCGTCTGTTCCTGATCCGGTCATAGATGTACAGTGCTGGTATGACCTGCGCGATGGGATTCATGATGTGTTTGTCTCGTACACGCTGCTTGTTGCTCCGTCTCGTACCCGTTGCTAGCTGGTCCGTCTCGTAGCCGTGGATTGTGTTCTAGCGCGAATCGTACCTGATATGCTGCTTTCCCGGATGCTGTTACGTGCTGTACGTGGTGACCCATCTGGCGCGTATGATTTGCGCATCGTACTTGTCCGGCCGGAAACTGCTGCGGGAACTGCTTCCGGCCGACTTGAATCGGCGATGGGAGGTACGGCACGTACGGGAAATGCAGCTTGAATCATAGCCTACGTGTTGGTCAGATTTGTGTCAGTTATGCGCATCGTACTTCATTGCCCAGACGCACCGGCTCCTTGAACGTGTCGGTCGTAAGGTAAGGCTACGAACAGCTCTCGGAGAGCTGTCCGACCCGGATCGGAATCGACCCCTTTGTGTTTTATGTGTTTGCCGTAGTGTTGGATTAAAGTAGAGTGTTATGTAGTGTTAGTTATGTGTTGTTTAATTGTGTTATCTTGTGTTTTTTTGTTAATGTTAATGTTTGTGGGTTTGTTTGTGTTATTGTGGGTGGAATTGTTTTATTTATTTTTTGCAGGTTTTCCCGATTGTCAACGAATGGTGTTCTCGACCCTTTGGAAACATTGAAAACAAGATTTTTTACATTTCCTTTTATTTTTCGGGTTTGTTGGAGCGTTTTTTTATTTAAAACTATTTTTCGGGTATTTGAGGGTTTCGTAATTGAGAGGATTGCGTTGTTTGATTATTTTGTCTACAGTTGTATTTTTGCATTTTTTTCGGGTTCCCTTTTCTAATGGATTTGGTATTTGATTTATATTCTATGGATTTATTAGATTTCCCGGATCGACTACTGCTTTATAACTGTAAGTTATTTTTAATTATTATGGGTGGGAAATACTTTTGGTTATGTTGATTTATTTGTATTTTTTTAAATGTAATAATTATAGTATATCATATATATTTGTGTTATTTTTTAAATTATACATGACATAGGGGGTGATTACGATGGCGGAGAGTCCCCAGTGCCGGGCCCTCCACCATCGGACAGCAATTTTCCCCCCACCAAATTACGATGGCAGGGGGAATTGTTTCAGGTCCGCGGTGGTCGCAAAGACAGCCCGCCATGCTTCCGCAACAGGCAATCCTACTGATTGCCTGGCGGAACGGTCAGCATCTTTAAAATGGTGGCGGTGCCTAGTAGGCACCGTCCATTAAATTACAATGCTGGCTGTAGTCAGCCTTTCCATGGCGGTGAAACTGCCATGGAAAGGCTGGTGGTGATTGGTTTTGGGGGCTCGTTGTGGGCCCCACTTGTGTAGGGGGAGGTGTTTGTGCACTGGGGGGTACCCATGGTACCCCCTACATTTCCCTGCACTAAGTGGCAGGCACCGCATGGTGCCTGCCACTTAGTGCAGGAAAACGCACTACATACATTTTTAACATTGCGGCGGGTGCTCCAGCCAGCAATACCCGCCGCAATGGTAAAGATGCAAGCTGCGACTGCCACAGTGGAGGTCGCATCGTAATTCTACGTGTGGGACTGCCGCCATATAGGCGGGTGGTCCCAGGCACCAGTGTGGCGGACGCATCCTAATTGCACATGCGGGACTGCCGCACACATAGCAGGTGGTCCCATTTCCCGGGGCGATGGCGGGTGGACAAAGTCCGCCCACCATCGTAATAGACCCCTAAGTATTCTAGACCTTTGAGGGCCTATTAGGATGGCGGTCGGAAATTGTTCCCGACCGCCATGGTAGTGGGAAAAGATCGCCCGCAAGGACCGCAGCATAACCGCTGGTCCAATTAGGATGCTCCGCAGTCGAAATCTGCGATTAACATTGCGGCGGTTGCTGCTGCCAGCAGCACCGCCGCGGTGTGAAAAGGAGCATGTCATGCATGTCACTGCACTACGTGGCAGGCACTGCACAGTGCCTGCCACCTGGTACACAAACATGCATGGTATACCCCCAGTGCACCCACACCCCCCCAACACGTTGGGGGGCCTAATGGGCCCCCAGAGACATTCTCCGCATGCCTTTCCATGGTGGTTCCACCACAGTGGAAAGGCTTGCTCCAGCCGGCATCATAATCATGCCGGCGGAGCCTGGCCCTGCACCGGCATCATTGTAGCAGTCCAGTTCTGTCCGCTAGGCATGCGTGCGGACTGGTACCGGTGGAAAAGTGTCGGGCGGAGATTCTCACCACCGTGGTCCTCACCGCCATGGTAATGGGACCGGCGGTGTTCAGGGTTGCGATCGCGGGCGGATGTCCGCCACCGGTCCAGTGGTTGCCACCGCCGGCCCGATGGCGTCCATCCGTCCGCTATCCTAATAGACCCCTTGGTGTATGCAAATAGTCTAGTTTTATGTTGCAGGTATTCATACATACTTTTAGTTTGTGTACTTAGTTTAGGGCCGATTTTTGTTAGGGATTGCTCTAGTCGGAGCTCTTTATAGCTTTGTTCTTTTTTATAGCTTCTATAAGTTTATGTAGGGTTGATTGTCTTCTTCCAATTGTGACTTGGAAGGCATTGTGCCATCCTTCCACTGCATTGTTTGTTTTTGCCTTTTGAGCCAGAGTACTATCATATACGTTCCACCATGGTATTTGGAATCTGGGTTGCCTACAGTGCCCTGACCTATGTAACCTTCCCACCCAAGTATCTTCGAAGTAGTCTAGGAAGGGAGTTAGGGGGTCATTTATGATGGTAGAAGGACTGCCACTGCCGGGCCGGCGGTAGCGGTCCTTCTGCCATCACCAAGCGTATTACCCACAGCCAAATTAGGATGACGGTGGGTACCGTGGTGGACGCAAAGTCCGTCCGCCGCTTTACCGCCAAGGGCAATCGCACCGATTGCCTGGCCGACAGTGCAGGGGCCCTAAAATGGTGGCGGTGCCTAGCAGGCACCGTCCACCAAATTAGGATGTGGGTATAGGAAAGGGCTTTCCATGGCAGTTATGCAGCCATGGAAAGGCTGGTGGGGATTGGGGGCCCGTTGTGGGCCCCCCCTTGTTTGGGGGGGTTTCGCTGCACTGGGGGGTACCCATGGTACCCCCCTACATTTCCATGCACCAAGTGGCAGGCACCGCTTGGTGCCTGCCACATAGTGTAGGGAAATGCAGTGCAAGCACTTTTAACATTGCGTATGGTGCTGCAGCCAGCAACACTACCCGCAATGTTAAAAGGCCTGGATGCGCCCGCCAGTATGGCAGGCGCATCCTAATCGCAGTGGTGGGACCGTCCTATGTCTGGTGGGCAATCCCAAACATCGCTACAATGGCAGGCAGACCTAGTCCACCCGCCATCGTAATCAGTCCCTTAGTTGGTTTCATTTGCCTCAGAGAGGGGGCTCTCAAGAAGTAGGTTGTAATGGTTTGCTACTTCAGCTGTTGGTACGTAGGCAAGGGCTATTAATTTATTAATTTGGTAGGCAAAGTTGCTGTTAGTGGCGTACTCTATACTTAAAGTAGATTTTTGTAGGTGCCTCCAGATACTTTGATTAAAGTGGTAGTAGCAACCTTGTATTGCAGTGTGTGGGTATATTTTAAAATTGATTGAATCATTGATTGTTCAAAATCAATGATGATTTTTTGCGGAAAGTAGTTGTGGGTGTATTGTTTGACTATTGTTAGGAGATCTTTGTATGTGGTGTTCTATTCATTAGGGAATAGTGCGTATAGGAAGGGTATGTGAGTATTTTCATATTCACAGTGGATTGTGTATGATTGATAGAAAGGCTTGGGACAAACTTTTAATGTGCCATAAATCATCCGCGTGTCGCAGTTTTTAATTTTTGTAAGTTGGTATTTGTTGCAAAGATGATAATTCGTTTTCATGACTTTTGTTATCATGGAGAAGGAATTTTTCATCTTTGTGAGTGATGGGATATTCAGGTAATATTTGTATTTCAGCAAAAGTTTTGCGGGATAGGTGGTATTTGAGCTGTAGCTCGTTTAGTTCTGGAAATTAATCTTTTCAGAGTGGGGATGGACGGTAGTTGTCCTGTAACATGCTGATGTACCCTAGTTAACACATCATTTGGGTACTTGTTTGTTGTGAGCCGGTACTTGCTTCTCTTATTGTCTCAAGAGCGTCTCTAACTTCAATTTCAGTTACATTTGGGGGATGGTCATGTTCTTTGACATTTACTACATTGGTTTCTATTGTGGTGGCTCTACCATAACAAGGGTTAGAGTAATATTTACTGCACTTCCAATGTGTTTTGTTTCCACTCATTTTCTCTTGGGTATAGGTGTACCCCATGTAGCAGAGAACTAGTTTCCCTTTTTGTGATGAAATGAATTTGCTCCCTCTGCCATTTCTTGGTTAAACTGTGAACATATGTTTATATATTTATGAATTATACTAATTCGAACAATAAACATTGTGTATAATTAATATGTTTGAAAGACATATGTATTTTGATTTTATTTTCTTGATGGATTTTCATTCTGTTGTTGATGTTTATCCACTTGGGTTTTTTCTCTTGGTATAAGAGTGAAAATATTATTGTTAATAAAGTATTCTTTTAGTTATTTATCTCCTATTTTTATTTTATTGCTAAAAAAATACTTGTTTTTGATGATTTTGTTGTAGGGTGTAATTTGGAGAAGCTGGCAAGAGAAAAATATTTTAATTTATTTTAATTTTGTTAATTAGTTTGTTGTATTTGTTGGTTGATGTATATACTTATTTATCTTTTTCTGTAATGTTGCTTTTGTTTCTGTTTTCAAAGTTAATTCTTGCTTTGTTGCTTTAAGATGGACTTTTATTGAAGTGTAATCTGTAAAATATAATATAGAATGTTATAGTTTTCGTTTATTTGTTTGTTTAGCTTGTTTAGTCTATTTATTTATTGGAGAAATAAAAATACTTATTGAATGCAGGTGGTGAATTTTCTTTTGTTGATGTTATTTTTTGTTGAATTTCGTAGAAGCTGTTAAGAGAAAAGTATTTGTTAGTAAAAATGTGTTTTTAATAAAAATAAATGTTTTTAATAGTTAGGTCAAGTTGCTGGTTATTGTATATACTTAGGGGTCTATTAGGATGGCGGTTGGAAAATCACTCCGACCGCCATGGTAGCGGGAAAACACAGAGGAAAACACCTCGGCATAACCGCCAGTCCAATTAGTATGCTCCGCAGTCAAAATCTGACCGCGGCGGTACAATCGCGGTATTTAACATTGCGGCGGTTGCTGCTGCCAGCAGCACCGCCGCGATGTCCAAAAAAGCATGTCCAGCATAGCCCTGCACTGCGTGGCAGGCACTGCACAGTGCCTGCTACCTGGTACAGGGACACCCAGTGCACCACACCCCCCCAAACACATTGGGGGCCCGCGATGGGTCTCCAGAGACTTTCTCCGCAAGCCTTTCCATGGCGGTTCCACCGCCGCGAAAAGGCTAGCTACCGCCGGCATCTTAATAATGCCGGCGGAGCCTGACCCTGCACCGGCCCCATTGTAGCGGTCCAGCTCTGCCTGCCAGGAACGCGTGCAGACTGCTATCGGAAGAAAAGTGTCGGGCGGAAAATCTCACAGCCGCGGTCGTCACCGCCATGCTAATGGGACCGGCGCTTTTCTGGGAGGCGATCGCGGGCGGATGACCGCCATCCTAATAGGCCCCTTACCTTGTATTATACATTTCTATTATTTTGAGTGTGGTTTTCTTTTCAAACGTAATGTTTGTTTTGGGGGTTTTAGGTGGAGTTGTTGTGAATTATAATCTGTAAAAAACAAAACATTACGGGGTCCATTAGGATGTCGGGCGGTGGCACCGCGGTGCTGGCGGTGCGGAAAAATGCATTCGTCCGCCCGTGAGCAGCAGTTCTCACGTCTGCCATATTAGTATGGCCAAACAGAGACGGCGGAAGCTCGACAGCGGAGCGCGAAACCAGAGTCCCAGTCCACACCAAACACACTGAAGGCTGGCAATACTTCCAGTCAATACACACACAAACAATCACACACCCTGGGGTTAGCCACAAACATCACACACACACACAGGGATGCCAGAACAAATGTCTGCACAAAAATAACAGACAAACACATAACCCAACAGAAACACGCACAGAACCACAACAAGAACATACATGCCCTGTGCAGCTAAACTGTGGAAAGGCAATGGGAGCACAGACACAACAGTGGTGCACAGACAACATACCACAACACACACAAGAAGTGCACCATCACAGAACAACACAGCCACATCAAACAAATAACAGATTCACAGGCAGATAAATCACATAGCAAACACAGCAGGACATCAGGGGATGCACACCAGGGAATGACAAGGCAACATACACACACAGCACTGCATGCACAACAAGCAGTGTGTGCACACCAAGCATACCAGCCACACACAGACATCAATGACATAAAATCAACCCACACAACACCAATCAGGACAGCACTAAGACAACAGCACAGCCAGGAATTGAAACAATACCACAGCCAACAAACATACATCCAACACAACACCAACAGATACACAAGTCAGGGACAGAAAGGTGGAAACAACTTGACCAGAGGACTGGGCAGCACACACAGTTGAACTGCATAGGAGCAACCATGACTGCCAAACAGCACAAGAACATCGCATACAACCCATTGGTAAAATGCCCTGAGTGACACATTGATCCTGGCCAAAGAACTGCACCACAAAGCACAGTGTCACAAATGAAGGGATGGGGAGGCACACCCACATGTAAACCAAGGGGACAGCCGACATCAAAGTGAAGTGTACTGCATGTCAATAAGGGACATGGCAGGATTGTACTGTACACAAATAGAGGGAGTGCAGACCCACAATGGGTAGGCATCTGAAGCGCAGATAGGGGATGATATGACAACACACACAACATGCCACACTGGAGGCAAGAAGGCACCGTGTGACAGCAATGCATGAGAAAACACAATCACAATGGCAGTGTATAGCAGCAGGTCTTGACAGTCACCACAAACAGTAACAAGACACATGGTTGATCAACAAAACACAACACTGACTTGCCAGTCACACACTCTGCATACTCACAAGTGACAAAAACAACAAGTAGGAGTAAGACAGAACTGCAAGGACACACCAACACACTGCACAGTGCACAACATACAACTCACACATGTGCATACACCACATCCACAGGGCTGAACAATCAAAAAAACAGGCATACAACTCCTGGTTGACACATGTGTGAAGTTGACAATGCAGGGGCATGCACACATCAACACTCCCGACAAACTCACACCTTCACACTGCACACTTCCTGAACATCCAAGAGCACACATGGAAAGTAAGCCAATGGACTAGGATGACTGGCCATCACAAGATGACCACACACATACACCACTGGGCACACATAAAGGAAGAATACACATACATGATGACCCTGGCCAGCCTGCCTGCAATACTGTGTGCAGAAACCCACTCTGTGCTGGCAGTGCCCGACAACCTGCCATGTGTACAATATAGCCAACATGAACAAATTAAGAAAATGACAACTGCTTTCCAATGAAAATTTACACCATTGCCCCCACAAGTATCTGGGTCAGGAAGAACTGAAGACCCTGTCACCCCCGTAAAAAATAGAGTAAGTGAGCCAAAACATTGACTATGTTGAAGTGGCACACAGACCATGTGGCACAGTAAACCATATACACACAGCAAAATAACTTTATTCAGTAAGGACACTGACAAAATAGACAACAGGAGCAACTGTCTTTATTCACATATTGCACAGATAGGCACCATGAGAAGAGAAGAGCAAGGCACAAAATGCAGAGCATGTCCACGAAAAGCTGCACAGGCAAGGGAAAAACAGCATTGAACAACAAGGCCAGTGGCCATGGCTAAGTGTAGAGTTTGTCCATGAGAAGCTGCACAGGCAAGGGCAAAACAGCAGTGAACAACAAGGCCAGTGGCCAGGGCTAAGTGCAGAGTATGTCCATGGGAGGCTGCACAGCCAAAGGCAAAACAGCAGTGAACAACAAGGCCAGTGGCCAGGGCTAAGTGCAGAGTATGTCCATGAGAAGCTGCACAGGCAAGGGCAAAACAGCAAGGCCAGTGGCCAGGGCTAAGTGCAGAGTATGTCCATGAGAAGCTGCACAGGGAATACTTGAACATAGCAAAGAGAAACAATGGCCAGTGGCAAAAACGAAGTACAGGGTATGTCCCGGAGAGGCTGCACAGGGAATGTGTGCGACTGTACCTTTCCCTGTTCAGCAACACAGTCGGGGTAACAATGTGCAGTACAGGCCCACCTGTGTGAGACAGGTGTGTGAGGGTGACTACCACTCAGACTTGGCTGTCAGGCGGACTGGGAGCTGGCCGTGTCTCGGGGACTGTTGGGAACATGAATGGGGAGAGAGCGGACCAGCTGAGGTAGAGCTATCAGTAGCCAGAGGGCTGCTTGGACCAGGTGGTGTAGTGGCACGTGGAGGCGGAGTCATGCAGATGGGAGACACGGTGTGGCTGGGAGATTGTGGAGGGGTGCCTTTCCACTTCTTGGGGATCCTAAATGGCTTGCCTGACTTTGGATCAATGGTAAGTGGTGTGGACACAACAGGAACACTCACCACCAAAGCTGCATCAGGTGCAGACGCTGGCACCCCCTCTGGTGAAGTGCTGGATCCTGCGGAACGCTTAGACTGGCTTCGCCTCTGCCCTCACTTCCCCTGTTTACTAGGTGTCACCCCTACAGTGCCCTCCTTCCCCTGCTTCACTGGGCTTGGAATGGGAGTCGAGGTGGTGGGTGAATCTGCCTTGGAGCCCTTCCTAGGTGTACCCTTGGAATGCACCACCTCCTCGGTGGGCACAGAAACTGTATGTTTCTCTTTGCGAGATGCTTTTGGGACAGGAGAGTCCTTGGATGGGGATGCCTCTGAGGCAAGTGTGCCTGAGGTCTGCTGCTTTGCTTTTTGTCCCCTGGTGTCGCCTGACGGGCTTTTCTCTCTGCGCTCTGTGGTGGGTTTGGTCTTCTGTGGGGATGGTATCTGCACCCAGGACCGCTTGGGTTGCTGCTGCTGTGTGCATTGTGTGCTGTATCGTGACTTTGATGTATGTGGACCGTGGCCACTGTCCTCAGACGTGGCCAATGCCAGGGCGGTGGACAAGGGGGCCGGAGCTGGACTGTGTGTATGTGCCTGTTGAAGGGTTGACGTCACTGTGGAGGACAAAGCCTGGACAGTCCGGTGCAGCCCACCCACGTCTGAATGTATGCCCTCCATGAAAGCAACCACCTGTTGTAGGAAGGTGGATATCTGACTATGGTTACCCCCAACTTTTTGCCTAGTGTCTAGCTGGTTTTTCAACTTAGTTGGCCTGAGATCCTGCCATTCAGGGTCTCAGGCTGTCTGCTCTCCCTTTAAAATGGACTCCATGTACCCTAGGTACATACCCAATTGGTAAGGATCACCTTATTGGACCCTGTACAGTGTACCCTAGGTACCCAGGGCATAGGTGTACCCTAGGCCTCCCAGGGGCTGCAGCATGTATTATGCCACCCCTGGTCTGGCCTTCCAATCAGAACCAACTGGCTGATCACTCAGCTGGGGCAAGGTCGTGTAATCACCCCTTGCTTAGATATAGTATACCTATATCTACCCTTAAAATAGACACATGTGTACCTATCAGCCACTCCTATGGCAGGCCTTAACAATCCTGGAGGCAGAGTGCTTGGTAACATGTGAGATGGTGCTCTAGCATGAGCTGAGCCTGTCTGCAGCTTTCGGAACCATGTCCTTATAGCTGTTCTATGATATAGCCTACCATATACTCTTAAAGTGCCTTATAATCTTGAACGGTTATGATAACTATGGTTTGGCTTTATCAAAACATGTCGTGTAAGGTGTCTAACACTTTGGAATAATACCCCATACCATTTCTGGCAATGAGGATATTATTCCTCCCTTTAAGAGGGAGAAGACATGTTGAAACCTACTTACCCGGTTAAAGTTAACCAGAGCCCCAGTATCACAAAATGGATGCTGCTGCCACAGACACAAGTCTGACCTCCTGCTGCTGGGAGTCCTTCCAGCGAGGGAGGCTTGGACAATAGGTTTCCTGCCTTGGGAGGTGCGAGCACCATCCCAGACAGGAGTTAGTGTATTGGGGCAGGGAGGGATGAAAGAAACTAGACACTGCCTGGGGCACACAAGGTGTCCCATGCATAGTCCAGTTCAAACCGGCGCTGGGGCACTCCAGCCCCAGCTCTGGCGTGAAACTGGACAAAGGAAAGGGGGTGTAACCACTCCCCTTCCTGGTCCCACCCATAGGAGGGACCTTGCAGGTAGCCCAGACCACTAGCCCAGTATATCAGTAGGTAGCTGAGCCCTGCTAAATTAGATTATCCTGAATCTGCAACTTGAACAGAAACTCTGGACCTTCGACATTCGACCTCAGGAAGAAGACTGAAGAATCTCCCTTGTGGCCAAGGAGTGACCACCCTGGGCAACCAGGCACCATCCAGCGACCGCCGCTTGCTTTGCGACTGATCCTACGAGGGACAACTGCAGAGACTTACCAGCGCTGAGACTTCCAGACACCCCTGACCCAGATCCACATCTACAGCGAAGCTGAGACCCGTGGAGGCGACGAGGGACGTGGGACCGGCGACTTGGGAAAAGTGGCTAGTACCTGACTAGCGCGACTTCCGAGGCTCCCTCGAGGCTGTGCTTGGGGAATTGAGAAGCCCCCATCCCGAGCACCATCTGCAAAGAAGACCAGCTCCCCACACTTCACGTGTTCTGCGTGGGGCCCTTCTGCACCTGAGTTGCTCGACGTGTTGTCCGGTTGCTGGCCCGTTGGCTAGTGACCTCTGCGACGACGAACCTTTGTTTTCATCTTGCTGGTCCGGCTCCTCCAGACTGGCACCCGCTCCTCTGTGAAAGAGAAGCACCCCAGACCTTCCTGGTCTGCACCAGAAGCAAGTCCTCCATCCTGCGTGGGTTCCGCTTGCCAAGGCTTGTTGGGTCCTGACTCGACTTCGACGCCGCCGACAGCAAGAGCCTTCGTGGGACAGCTCACCTCCTGGTCCTGGTGGTCCTCGATGCCTCCTGGTACCCGTGACTGCTGCGACAAGCTTCACCTCTTCACCTGCATCTGCACGACATCGCCTGGTTCCTTCCCGGCTCCTGGCTGGTGACCTAGACTCTGTCCCTTCTGCTTGCAGGTATCCTTCCTTCTTGATTCCATCCTTGGGATCCACCGGACACTCTTCACTGACTGCCTGTCAGCAACTTTCCTTCAGGCATCCATAGGAGTCAACGACGAAACCCGACGCAAGTTCACACCTATGCACCCGCAGCCCATGGGCTATGTAACTTGAGTACTTCGGTGCTCACAAGGGTATTGACTATCCAAGGGTCTAGTTTCCGAGTCTCGACTTCCTAGCTATACCAGAAGTGTCCTAAAACTGTTAATTTCTAATAACTTACATTTCTATCGACTTTTACGCATTACGCGTGAGTGTTTCCACTCTGCACCTGAATCCCGTGGGCCTCCCACTTCCTAACCTTTGGTAGTATAGTGTAGCCCCAGCGATTCCCTAGGCCTAGGCCTATCCTGTGTTCGTGACAGTGGTTCTTATACCACTTACTTAGTATATGGTTTGCGTGGCCCCTAGGGCCTAACTGTATTACTTACCTGTGTGACTTAATGTATGCTTAAATAAGACTGTGTTGTACTTACCTCGAATCTCATAAAGAGTGCTGAGGGTTTGACTAGAATAAATACATTCTATTTTGATATATATCTGTTGTGGTGTCCTTTCATTTGGTATTCAAGGGATTACATATGGTATAACAGCTGGCTTCACATGCCATTCAGAGTTTAGCCTAAGACTGCTCTTGTCCATGCTACCACTAGGATAGCTGGTCTATAAGGTTGACTTTACAACCAATCACCATAAGGGTTGTGTGGACTGATACAAGGTGTACACTAGAATTAGTGATATCAGATATCAGGCCAACTTCTCACATTGGTGAGCAGCGGTTGGGATCTGAGCTTGCTGTTGTAATACCATTGTAATCTTGAGATACTAAATTGAAAGATCACATACCTATTGTTAGGTACATATAACAGATTATAAATACTTAAGTCCTACTGGACTTAGTTGTTGTAGGTTGAAGGGCCTAGCACACCCTGACTACAACTATTAGAGAGGTTTAGTAGATACAACTAGTGTAGGTAGGTGCACACACCACACCCTCACTAGATCATGTCTCTGAGAGGAGATCAAGTTGATTCTCTTCCAGGAGGGGTAGATCCTAGAAAGATCCCCTCTAGATATGATACCCTAACTTTTCAGGAGATGAGACAATTGTGTACCTCCGGAAAGTTAAAACAGGGTTCAAACCCTACCCTCATTCAGCTAGTAGAGATCCTAGAGGAGTATGATGCTCATAGGGCCTCCCAGGCTAGTACCCTAGGTACAGGTGAGGGTCTACCCACTACAGATGAGTCAGATGGGACTTCAGAAGATGAGGTAGACAGCCAGGTCAAAGTTGGTAGACTTAGCCAGGCTAACTTAAGCCTACATGGGAGTCTGACTAGGGTCCCCCCATTCAGACCCTCAAGTAGACTTAACCAGATAAGCAGGAGAGGAAGATCCCCTTCAAGGGAATCTATCCACTCCCATGTCTCTAATAGCTCCAATGCCTCTTCTCTCAGGGGAATGACTTCTCCAGAGAGAAAAGAGCATCAGGCCAGAATGAGGGAAGTCAATCTGAGGATTGAAAGGGAAGAACTTGCCCTTGCCAAAGAGAGACTTGTCCTGGCCAGAGAGCAAAAGTTAAGTGGGTTAGGACCCACTGGTGGCAGCAACATTCCTAAAGATAGGGATAGGTCTTATGACCATAGAAACCTAAGCAAGATAGTCCCCCCATATCAGAATGGGGATGACATCCACAAGTGGATAACTGCTTTGGAGAGGGCCTGCAAAGTACAGCAGGTACCCCAAAGTCAGTGGGCAGCTATCTTGTGGCTCTCCTTTTCTGACAAAGGTAGAGACAAGCTCCCCACAGTTCGTGATGAGGATGCTGACAATTACAAAGTCCTGAAGAGTGCTCTGATAGATGGGTTTGGCGTAACCACTGAGCAATATAGGTTGTTGTTCAGAGACACCCAGAAGACACAGACACAGGACTGGTCTGATTTTGTGGATTGTGCCACTAAGGCTTTGGAAAGTTGGTTAACTGGCAGCATGGTGCAGGACTATACAGGATTGTACAACTTGATTATGAGGGAGCAGATCCTTAATCATTGTCAAAACCAGCTTCTCCATCAACACCTGGTAGACTCAGATTTGACCTCTCCCCAAGAATTGGGAAGGAGGGCAGATAAATGGGTCAGGACCAGGATTAGGCCTAAAAATCAGGGTGGTGACCAAAAGAAAGATACCACTAAGCCTCAAGAGAAGGGTGGGAATAAAACAAAAGAGAAATCTTCCTCAGGGCCCCAAAACACCACACAGGGTGGTGGGTCCCAAGCTCCCTCCTCTACCACAGTTAAAAAGCCTTACTGCCATGAATGTAAAATTCCTGGGCATTGGAAAACTGACAGCAGTTTCCCAAAGGCTAAAAACCAAACTGTTCCTCCAATTACTCCTGTAACACCACCTATTACTGTCAGCAGTAATCCCCCAGGTGGTGGGAGTGCCCCCAAAAATTTGGTTGGGTTTTCTTGGGGAACACAGGTGGACCCTGGCTTAGCCAAGTCCCCTACAGCAGCTACTCTTGTCTGTGATGGTGGCATGGGGTTTGCCAACTTCACTGCCTGTCCCAACACTTTGGGTAGGTACAGACAGGAACCCTACATCAATGGTAGAAAAGCTGAGGCCTACAGAGACACTGGAGCTAGCATCACTATGGTGACTCACAGACTAGTTCCCTCTGGGCAGCTTTTGCCTGGTTTCTCCTACCATGTAACTAACATTGATGGCAAACAGAACAGTCATCCCATGGCTGAGGTATGTCTCAGCTGGGGAGGTGTCACTGGCCCTAAGAGGGTGGCAGTGTCCCCAACCTTGCCTGTAGACTGCTTACTGGGGAATGACTTGGAGCTCTCAGCTTGGGCTGGGGTTGAACAAGACACCCATTCTAAAATGGTAGGCCTTTCACAAAAGGGTAGTGGGGTTGTGCCAGCCACAACCCCTGTCCAAGTAGATTTCCTCCCTGAAAAGGTTAGAAGGGCAGTGGTAGCCACAGCCCAGGCAAAGACAGACGTCCCTGTAGAGATTGGCAGAGCTGTGACAGTCACAGCTCAAACCCAAACTGAGTGCCTCCCTGGAAAGGTTGGCAGGCTGTAATAGTCTTAGCCCATACTCAGACTGACATAGGTGTAGTGAAGCCTGAAACTATGGATCACTCCACACAAACAGAGAGTAGTGGAGAGAAAGAAAAGTCTCCCTCTCCCCAGACATTAGGAAAAGGTCAGCCTCCTCAGGGATCTGACCTCACCCCTTGTGAAGGAATTGCCCAAGAGGTAGCCAGGCTTGGCCTGGCAGAGCCTCTGATGTCAGTGGCCCCTTCCAAGGTGGGACCCAGTCTGGTGCAGGTAGCCTGCCTCTCTCTACCCTGCCTCAGTCAGCCCAGGGCTGCAGAGGTCAGGGAGGCCAGTGGACCCCAAGAGGGCCCCTGTCCACAAGAACCCCCCCATCAAAAGAATGAGGATTGCCTGGCTAGTAGCCCTAGCCAGGTGATGGTTAAAAACATTCCCGAGGGATCTCCTTTACAGGTAGTTAGGGACCTCCCCGAGAGGGACTCTGTTGGGCACAGGCAGACATGGGACCTTAGGGCCCCAAACCTGACCTGTCCCTCCTGTAAGCCCACCAAAGGGACCCAGCCTCCAGCTTTAGGTAGCCAGAGGCTGACCCTGAGAGCACAGTGCAACTCAGTTAAAGAAAGGAAGGCATCCATGGTGGAGGATGATTGGAGGAAGCTGAGGCCTCACTTTGAGGACACTCACTTCAGTACTCTATCTCAACACCAGCCTTTTACTTTGCAAAGACACACCAAAGGTAGAGATTCCCTATGGTGGAGACCCTATGATACCTTTAGGGTGAGGGATTGCTTGGTGGACCATGAGACAGGGGGTAACCATGCCAGTGCTGGTTCTTCCTTATATGGCCACTTAGGCAGTATAGGTTTACCTGGTCAAGGACAGCCTTATCTCCTTTCGTTTGGGGGGGTTGTGTAGGAAGGTGGATATCTGACTATGGTTACCCCCAACTTTTTGCCTAGTGTCTAGCTGGTTTTTCGACTTAGTTGGCCTGAGATCCTGCCATTCAGGGTCTCAGGTTGTCTGCTCTCCCTTTAAAATGGACTCCATGTACCCTAGGTACATACCCAATTGGTAAGGATCACCTTATTGGACCCTGTACAGTGTACCCTAGGTACCCAGGGCATAGGTGTACCCTAGGCCTCCCAGGGGCTGCAGCATGTATTATGCCACCCCTGGTCTGGCCTTCCAATCAGACACAACTGGCTGATCACTCAGCAGGGGCAAGGTCGTGTAATCACCCCTTGCTTAGATATAGTATACCTATATCTACCCTTAAAATAGACACATGTGTATCTATCAGCCACTCCTATGGCAGGCCTTAGCAATCCTGGAGGCAGAGTGCTTGGTAACATGTGAGATAGTGCTCTAGCATGAGCTAAGCTGTCTGCAGCTTTCGGAACCATGTGCTTATAGCTGTTCTATGATATAGCTTACCATATACTCTTAAAGTGCCTTATAATCTTAAACGGTTATGGTAACTATGGTTTGGCTTTATCAAAACATGTCGTGTAAGGTGTCTAACACTTTGGAATAATACCCCCATACCATTTCTGGCAATGAGGATATTATTCCTCCCTTCTAGAGGGAGAAGACATGTTGAAACCTACTTACCCAGCGCCAGGACACCCCCGGGTAACAGTGCGCTCTATAAATGTGAAAAATAAATAAAAATAAATAAAATAAATTACCCGGTTAAAGTTCACCAGAGCCCCAGCATCACAAAATGGACACAAGTCTGACCTCCTGCTGCTGGGAGTCCTTCCAGCGAGGGAGGCTTGGACAATAGGTTTCCTGCCTTGGGAGGTGCGAGCACCACCCCAGACAGGAGTTAGTGTATTGGGGCAGGGAGGGATGAAAGAAACTAGACGCTGCCTGGGGCACACAAGGTGTCCCATGCATAGTCCAGTTCAAACTGGCGCTGGGGCACTCCAGCCCCAGCTCTGGCGCGAAACTGGACAAAGGAAAGGGGGTGTAACCACTCCCCTTCCTGGTCCCACCCATAGGAGGGACCTTGCAGGTAGCCCAGCCCACTAGCCCAGTATATCAGTAGGTAGCTGAGCCCTGCTAAATTAGATTATCCTGAATCTGCAACTTGAACAGAAACTCTGGACCTTCGACATTCGACCTCAGGAAGAAGACTCAAGAATCTCCCTTGTGGCCAAGGAGTGACCACCCTGGGCAACCAGGCACCATCCAGCGACCGCTGCTTGCTTTGCGACTGATCCTACGAGGGACAACTGCAGAGACTGACCAGCGCTGAGACTTCCAGACACCTCTGACCCAGATCCACATCTACAGCGAAGCTGAGACCCGTGGAGGCGACGAGGGACGTGGGACTGGCTACGTGGGAAAAGTGGCTAGTACCTGACTAGCGCGACTTCCGAGGCTCCCTCGAGGCTGTGCTTGGGGAATTGAGAATCCCCTATCCCGAGCACCATCTGCAGAGAAGACCAGCTCCCCACACTTCACGTGTTCTGCGTGGGGCCCTTCTGCACCTGAGTTGCTCGACGTGTTGTCCGGTTGCTGGCCCGTTGGCTAGTGACCTCTGAGACGACGAACCTTTGTTTTCATCTTGCTGGTCCGGCTCCTCCAGACTGGCACCCGCTCCTCTGTGAAAGAAAAGCACCCCAGACCTTCCTGGTCTGCACCAGAAGCAAGTCCTCCATCCTGCGTGGGTTCCGCTTGCCAAGGCTTGTTGGGTCCTGACTCGACTTCGACACCGCCGACAGCAAGAGCCTTCGTGGGACAGCTCGCCTCCTGGTCCTGGTCGTCCTCAACGCCTCCTGGTACCCGTGACTGCTGCGACAAGCTTCACCTCTTCACCTGCATCTGCACGACATCGCCTGGTTCCTTCCTGGTTCCTTCCCGGCTCCTGGCTGGTGACCTAGACTCTGTCCCTTCTGCTTGCAGGTATCCTTCCTTCTTGATTCCATCCTTGGGATCCACCGGACACTCTTCACTGACTGCCTGTCAGCAACTTTCCTTCAATCATCCATAGGAGTCAACGACGAAACCCGACGCAAGTTCACACCTATGCACCCGTAGCCCGTGGGCTAGGTAACTTGAGTACTTCGGTGCTCACAAGGGTATTGACTATCCAAGGGTCTAGTTTCCGAGTCTTGACTTCCTAGCTATACCAGAAGTGTCCTAAAACTGTTAATTTCTAATAACTTACATTTCTATCGACTTTTACGCATTACGCATGAGTGTTTCCACTCTGCACCTGAATCCCGTGGGCCTCCCACTTCCTAACCTTTGGTAGTATAGTGTAGCCCCAGCGATTCCCTAGGCCTAGGCCTATCCTGTGTTTGTGACAGTGGTTCTTATACTTAGTATATGGTTTGCGTGGCCCCTAGGGCCTAACTGTATTACTTACCTGTGTGACTTAATGTATGCTTAAATAAGACTGTGTTGTACTTACCTCGAATCTCATAAAGAGTGCTGAGGGTTTGACTAGAATAAATTCATTCTATTTTTATATATATCTGTTGTGGTGTCCTTTCATTTGGTATTCAAGGGATTACATATGGTATAACAGCTGGCTTCACATGCCATTCAGAGTTTAGCCTAAGACTGCTCTTGTCCATGCTACCACTAGGATAGCTGGTCTATAAGGTTGACTTTACAACCAATCACCATAAGGGTTGTGTAGACTGATGCAAGGTGTACACTAGAATTAGTGACATCATATATCAGGCCAACTTCTCACACCTGTGCCAATCAAATTTTTGTCGTGGTCTATGAAGACATTGAGGAGAGCTGTCTAGCCTACACACAGCTGGCGCAAAAGATCCACAGACTCAGCACTGATGGCAGCAGGGGGGGGCAGGGGCAGTTTCCAGGGGTGAAGGACACTTCCCCTCTTACTGAGGTGGACACGGGCAGCACCAGAGGAAGCGGCTGGGAGGGTGGGCACTGGCCGCTGTGTGGTGGAAGATGATGCAGAGTCCCCGTTCCCTGAGCCCGCCAACATGGATGCATCCCTGCTGGCATCAGATGATGTGGTACTTTGCGTCTGAGGCTGGGATTCCTCCAGCAGACTCCTGTCCCCCTCTGAGGCGCAGGTGACATCTGTGTCACTGGGCTCCTGTGCAGCTGTTGTGCTTGTTTCACCCCCACTGGTGTCCGTCTCCTGTCCCTCCGTGACCACAGGAGATGCTGCATGAGAGAAAGAGATGTAGGGTCAGGTCAGTGGCAGCAACAGAACAAACATATGCAAGCAATGCATAACAAAAGATGACTAAATCTACATGTTGCACACCACCCTGTGCAATCACATTGTGCTAACTCACTATACTGACTCAGACAGTGTGTGAGAACTGGAAATTCAGGCATAAGTGACTCAAACAGTGCGTGGGAACTGGAAATTCAGGCATAAGTGAGCCATGTGATGACCACACAGCACAACACCCTGCTAGTGGCTCCGTTCAACCAGACACACAACTAGCACTGAGCACACATAGGGACATGATGAGAGCACACTACTTGTTGCCACTGACAGATCTGGATGGAACAGGAGGGGACGACACAGACTACAACATGACATTCCACAATGGCCATGAGCCCATGCCACCCACCATGTTGTACTTTGGGGCCCAAAGACTGACGCATTGTTGCCAGATGTCTAGGCCTCCCAAATCTGGGTGCATGCAATGGACGCATTGATGAAGGCACAGTCAGATCGGGCACACTGCCGTTCGCTCCCATGGGATTCCCCAGATTACCCCAATGCAGAAGAAACCTGAAGAGCACGACTCAGAATGCAATGGGAATGCACAGCATTCAAATTACCTTTCTAAGTACAGGTAGGGCAAATGCGTTAAACCGGCATCCAGCCCAGCAGCCACTTACATGCCACTGCATCACACTACCAACATCACATAGGACAGCGCTGGCACAGGCTCTGTACACATGCAGCCACTCCCAGCCAAAGTCACCCTCCTCAAATGCACACCCCTGGCTTGCTGCTGATGCTCCTTCAAACGTGCATGCAGCTCAGGCTTTGTCACCGCCAAGATGCGGCCCATTAGTGGTGTCATGCTGCGCCGTGCCAAACCCCCAGTGCGAGGAAGCAGCCCCAAGGTCATCTCCGCCACGTTCTTTGCCAGGAGGCTGATGTCATCCCACCTCTTGTGGCAGTGGGTGCGCCGTCGGTTGAGACCCCCAGAGCTCACACCTTGGCTGCAATGGCCCTCCACACGGCTTTACGCTGGTGTACCTTGAGCTGCAGGCATGGGAGACAAGTGGGGGAAATGATCAGTGACACAGTGTTATGTACCGACATCTATCAGTATAGCAGCAAGATACAGAGTCATCACAAATCCAACGATATGTCTAACAGAGACTAGAATACATCTCACATGGTACATCTGCATGGGAAAAGGTGATGTAAATGCATGTAGGTGTGATGGGGAACACAGTCCCTGCACATCTCACACACATGCAGGATGCCAGCACTGAAACCCCTATGTACCCTGCCCACATCGCCAGTCCATTGTTGGTTTGAACAACACATGCATCACATATCAACCTGTGTTTGGGGGTAGACTCACTGTGTACAAGACTGCGCAGCCCTCAATGTCCCTGCTCTGTGAACAGATAACTGTGTAATGGATGTCACATTGAGGGACATGATCTCAGAAATCCAAAATCCTCATCACAAGGCCGGTCGTGTGTAATCTACAGTGCTGAGATGGCCCAAAGCTGCAGTGCAATGAGAAAAGACTGATGTAATACTCTGTAAGTGAAGTGATGTGTCCTTGTGGGCGGGGACTGTGCAGGCCAGCTGGGCTCACACTGAGATGGACAACAGGGGCACACACAGCCATTCAGCCAAGCAATCACTGTCCTGACTCCTGCATGAACAACCTTCTATGTCACTGTATGGCTGACAACACGGCACAGGTCACTCATACATACATGTGCAGGCAGGGAAACCTGTGGCATTGGGTACACATACCTTCCCCCTGGAGACAGCATGTTAGGCAGTGCATGATACAACCCCACACTCTCAGGCACATACTGCATCAGTTCAACTACATGTTTGCCCTCCCCACAGTTGAGGACTGACCACGACATTTGGGGCACCATATAGCCTTGGGTACTGTGTGAGCACCTCACCCACCATGACCTCTAGCTCCTCGCTCGTGACGGGACTGGCACAGGTCTTCTCTGTCCTTGCCACCACTGTGGACATGAGACAACAGCAGCGTAATTGGGTGGTGAGGGGTCTCTGGCAGCAGTCCCTGGAGGCAGCAGCAGGTGAGGGGTCTCTGGCAGCAGTCCCTGGAGGCAGCAGCAGGTGAGGGGTCTTTGGCAGCAGTCCCTGGAGGCAGCAGCAGGTGAGGGGTCTCTGGCAGCAGGCTCTGGGAGCAGTGGAAATGTGAGGCTTCCCTCCAACACATATATTGGCTGTAAGGGCATGCTCCATGGCGGTGACACACTGCTAGGGCCCGGTGTGCGCTACCGCGATGGTGCATCTTTCAAATGCATAAGCACGCCTACCGCGATTTTCAAAATTGCATCATGCCACCGCAATCAAGGTTCCCATTGGCTGTAAGGGCATGCTCCATGGCGGTGACACACCGCTGGAGCCTGGTGTGCGCTACCGCTATGATGCATCTTTCAAATGCATCCAATGACCGCCTCCGCGGTGGCGGAGCACGCCTACCGTGATTTTCAAAATTGCATCATGCCACTGTAATTAAGGTTCCCATTGGCTGTAAGAGCATGCTCCATGGCGGTGACACACCGCAGGGGCTCGGTGTGCGCTACCATGATTTTAGTGGCAGAACATGCCCACCGCCATTTGGGCATGTCTCCATGCCTATCACTACCGCACTTGTGTGAATGGGGGGTGCTGGTGACACACCGCTGGGGCCAGTCGGTAGCTACCGCGATATGAGTGCCATACATTGACACGAGGCACTGCGATTTGGGTGGCGGAGCATGCCCACCGCCATTTGGACATGTCTCCATGCCTATCACTACCGCACTTGTGTGAATGGGGGTGCTGGTGAAACACCGCTTGGGCCAGGCTGGAGCTACTGCAACATGGGTGCCATACAATGGCAATGGCCATCTGGCAAACATCAACAGTGCACAGTGCCTACATGGTCAATGGCACATCATTGTGCACACAATGCCAATGTTCCATTTACCCCACTGGTGACTACACATGCCATGTTTGTGTATGTGATTTCGTTGATTGGCCTGTACTCCTAACATGTCACTTATGAATTTGATGGTCGTGTAGGCAGGACTGTGTTGTTCTGGACTCTACAATGTGTACACATGTCAATGTGTTGAGGTGCAGGGACAGTCACAGCAATGCTCGTCTCAATGAATGATGATCTTTTTTGCTTGTCCTCTTATGCCTGATCATGCACACAATCGTCATTTCTGCTCCGACTGTGGTCATTGTGTTGTGGATGTGTGCCAGGTTCAAATGATGCATGAAGGTGTGTCAGGTACAGCAGCTAGGTATGAGACAGTGGGGTTGGTTGGTTACACATATGCTGGATGCTATACTCCCAGGCGTGCCCATGTGAAATGTGGCCATATGCCTATGTGCATTCACATTGACCAAGGTGGTGTTTGAGGTACTTGTTTTGTGTAAGTTGACAGGTGTGCCATTTGTGTAGCTGCAGGAGTCCCTACATGTAAGCTGGTCTGTAACTCAATTTTGATGGCAGTCCTTGTTGTCGTCTTGTCATCCAGAAAATGAGATGCTGGGCCCATCTCATGATATTGCATTGACATGTGTCCACTTTCATCTCAACTAGGAGGAGGCCAAATCTGATTCGTCACTTGAGAGTGCTGGAGGACATGGAGGATGTGGCGATCATCTGGAAATGCCGTCTGGATAAAGCCAGCCTAAAAACCCTTTGTGATATGTTGGAGCCCCGCCTGCAGCCTCGCAGGACATATCCAACAGCTTTCACCCCAACTTATAAGGTGATGGCAGCCCTGCATTTTTTTGCCACTGGATCGTTCCAGCAGACAGTGGCCAGCACTGGTGGGATCTCACAACCGATGTTCAGCATGGTGTTGCGTGATGTTCTGTCCGCCATGATGATATACAAGGACAGATATATCCATTTCCCCAGGTGTCCTGAATTGGCAGCTGTGAAGGGAGAGTTCTATCCCCTTGGACACATCCCCCATGCTGTTGGGGCCATTGATTGCACCCATGTTGGGCTTGTGCCACCACAGGCAAGTGAGCACATTTACAGGCATCGCAAACATTGCCACTCCATAAATGTGCAAGTGGTGTGCCTGGCAGATATGATCATGTCCCACGTGTGTGCCAAATTCCCAGGCTCAGCCTATGACTCCTACATCCTGCGGAGCTGATGGCTAATCTGCTTCCCGAGCGTGTGTGGATTGTGGGTGAGTATGCCTAGTCGTATGGCGTGCTGGGTGTGTGACCTGCTGCCCTCTGCCTCAGCGACATTGCAATGTCTATTTGTGTTTGTCATACCTAGGTGACTCTGCATATCCCAACTGTCCCTGGTTGCTGAGCCCACTGCAGAATACCAGGACCCCAACTGAAGTCCGCTACAATGAGGCCCATGGGAGGACACGTCGTGTGGTGGAGCATATTTTTGGTCTGCTCAAGTCACGTTTCCGCTGCCTGGACAAGACCGGAGGTGCACTGGCATACTCGCCCGGGAAGGTGGGTCAGATTGTGGTGGCATGCTGCATGCTCCACTACCTAGCCATTCGCAAGGAGATTCCCCTGCTCCTGGATGATGATGAGGACCCAAGGCCCCCGCCTACAAACCAACCCACGTCCAGTGATGAGGACAGTGGAGAGGAGGAAGGTGTTGACCTGCGTCAACAGCTCGTCACCAGCTACTTCACTTGAAGGTGGGTGACAATGTACAACATACCCATTGTCTGATAATATTGCTGTTGTCGTGAAGGGGTATGTGAGAATTGTAACAGCAGCCAGTTGTAGACTCAGCGGTGGTTGGCAATGTTTCTGGGACAGGTCATTTAGGAACATCTACTGGATGTGTATGTTGACACTTGTTGCCCAGTGTGACATGTGAATGTTGGCTTATCTTGATGGTAGGTGTTGTGTGATATCTGTGATGCCACACCCAGACCAGTAAATGTTGTTCTGTTGTGTTTCCCTAGGTGCCTTCAACTTGTCCTTGCCTACATACAGTCCATACTCCTGGTACATTGTGATCATGTTGAAGACTGTACATCCTGCAATAAAGACGGAGCAGACACAACATGTGTGTAAGGATTTTTTATTTACAATGGTGACATGTGAGGGGGTGTACATTTCCATTGAGGTGGTGGTGGAGAAGTTAGTTGACAGTTATGATAAATGAGATAATCGAGTAGTCACCACATTGATGTGGTGACCCAATCCAACAGACAGATGCCATTCACAAGGCAGTGTGGGGAAGGATAGTCCAAAAAGTCAATGCTGTGGTGAAGAGGATTGCCATCAGGGCTGGCTCCGTGACTGGCGTTTGGCAGGTGCTTTGCCTCCAGATACTCCCAGGCTTTTCTTAGGGCGGCCGCTTTGTCGCTTGGCAGGGGGCCCCTGCTGCAGGGCCAGTGGGGTCTGAGGACTCACCCCTCTCTGTGGGCGTAGGGGAGGATGGTGAACTGTCATCCTGCGGCCCACCTGGACGCACAGGCCGTAACAGCAGGAGTCTGCAGTGACATTGTTATTGCAGCAGATGTGGTGGGGGGGACGATGGGGTCCTGGGACCTGTTGCTCCCTGGCACACAACAGATGGGCCGTCTTCGAGCTCATTGTCCAGAGAACCCTGGGAGTCAACATCCGAGAGTCCATGTACCGGGGGGGAGACTGGCTCTGCAGGTTGTTGGTGTTGTCCTCTGTAGTGAGTTCTTGGTTACCTGTGGGTCAGATGGGAAATTGTCATTGTAGTGCACCCCGCAAGCTTTGGGTTAGCAGTGCGTCATTCACTGTTTGTACACTACACAATTGACTGATCAGCACATTGTTTTCTATGTGCACTACTGTGCCTCCTGACATGTTTCCTTTGCTTACCTGTGTGCAATGAGAGGGCTGGTGTTGTCATATGGCACCATTTCTTTTGTGACGAATGTGTGGGTGCATGTACTGGGTACTTACCTGTTATGTACTCACATTTGGCTTTGTTATGTGACACATCTGTGTGCGTGGTGGAGGCTTACATCCTGCTCAGTGGTGTCACAAGAATAATATGTCTACATACCTGTTAGTTTGTTTGAGGTGGGCCATTAGATGCCACATGCATCTGGGTGGTGTGGAGAGCTCCATCTTGCTCTACTGGGGGATAAGGGTGCAAGGTGGGAGTAGTGGTACAGGCCTCCCACCCAGAAACCGCCTCCCAGGGAAGATGGCTACCTACCTGTAAGTTTGTTTGGTGTGCTGCAATGGCTTCCAACTGCTTCTGGGTGGGGGAGTGCTCCATCCTGCTGAGGTGTGGGACAGGGGGCACACCCCCTCGCAGGGAAGATGGCTACCTACCTGTTAGTTTGATGAGGGTAATGTAATGGCTGACATATGCTTCTGGGTGGGGAGAGGGCTCCATTTTGCTAGGCTGTGGGACAGGGGGCATAGTGGGAGTAGTGGTACAGGCCTCACACCCACAATCACCCTCCCAGGGAAGATGGCAACCTACCTGTTAGTTTGATGAGGGTAATGTAATGGCTGACACATGCTTCTGGGTGGGGTGGGTGGAGGGCTCCATCTTGCTAGGCTGTGGGACAGGGGCATGGTGGGAGTAGTGGTACAGGCATCCCACCCACAAACACCCTCACTGTGAAGATGGCTACCTACCTGTAAGTCTGTTTGGTGTACTGCAATGGATTCCAACTGCTTCTGGGTGGGGGAGTGCTCAATCATGCTGAGGTGTGGGACAGGGGGCAAACCCCCTCGCAGGGAAGATGGCTACCTACCTGTTAGTTTGATGAGGGTAATGTAATGGCTGACATATGCTTCTGGGTGGGGAGAGGGCTCCATTTTGCTAGGCTGTGGGACAGGGGGCATAGTGGGAGTAGTGGTACAGGCCTCCCACCCACAAACACCCTCCCAGGGAAGATGGCTACCTACCTGTTAGTTTGATGTGGGTTATGTAATGGCTGACACATGCTTCTGGGTGGGGTGGGGGAGGGCTCCATCTTGCTGATGCTGTGGGACAGGTTCATGGTGGGAGTAGTGGTACAGGCCTCCTACCCACAAACACCCTCCCAGGGAAGATGGCTAGCTACCTGTTAGTTTGATGAGGGTAATGTAATGGCTGACACATGCTTCTGGGTGGGGTGTGGAGGGCTCCATCTTGCTAGGCTGTGGGACAGGGGGCATGGTGGGAGTAGTGGTACAGGCCCCTACCCACAAACACCCTCACTGTGAAGATGGCTACCCACCTGTAAGTTTGTTTGGTGTACTGCAAAGGCTTCCAACTGCTTCTGGGTGGGGGAGTGCTCCATCCTGCTGAGGTGTAGGCCAGGGGGCATGGTTGGAGTAGTGGTACAGACCTCCCACCCACAAGCACCCTCCCAGGGAAGATGGCTACCTACCTGTAAGTTTGTTTGGTGTATTGCAATGGCTTTCGACTGCTTCTGGGTGGGGAAGTGCTCCATCCTGCTGAGGTGTGGGACAGGGGGCATGGTGGGAGTAGTGGTACAGGCCTCACACCCACAAACACCCTCCCAGGGAAGATGGCTACCTACCTGTTAGTTTGATGAGGGTAATGTAATGGCTGACATATGCTTCTGGGTGGGGTGGGGGAGGGCTCCATCGTTCTAGGCTGTGGGTCAGGGGGCATGGTGAGAGTAGTGGTACAGGCCTCCCACCCACAAACACCCTCACTGTGAAGATGGCTACCTACCTGTAAGTCTGTTTGGTGTACTGCAATGGATTCCAACTGCTTCTGGGTGGGGGAGTGCTCAATCTTGCTGAGGTGTGGGACAGGGGGCATGGTGGGAGTAGTAGTACAGGCCTCACACCCACAAACACCCTCCCAGGGAAGATGGCTACCTACCTGTTAGTTTGATGTGGGTTATGTAATGGCTGACACATGCTTCTGGGTGGGGTGGGGGAGGGCTCCATCTTGCTGATGCTGTGGGACAGGTTCATGGTGGGAGTAGTGGTACAGGCCTCCTACCCACAAACACCCTCCCAGGGAAGATGGCTAGCTACCTGTTAGTTTGATGAGGGTAATGTAATGGCTGACACATGCTTCTGGGTGGGGTGTGGAGGGCTCCATCTTGCTAGGCTGTGGGACAGGGGGCATGGTGGGAGTAGTGGTACAGGCCCCTACCCACAAACACCCTCACTGTGAAGATGGCTACCCACCTGTAAGTTTGTTTGGTGTACTGCAAAGGCTTCCAACTGCTTCTGGGTGGGGGAGTGCTCCATCCTGCTGAGGTGTAGGCCAGGGGGCATGGTTGGAGTAGTGGTACAGACCTCCCACCCACAAGCACCCTCCCAGGGAAGATGGCTATCTTCCTGTAAGTTTGTTTGGTGTATTGCAATGGCTTTCAACTGCTTCTGGGTGGGGAAGTGCTCCATCCTGCTGAGGTGTGGGACAGTGGGCATGGTGGGAGTAGTGGTACAGGCCTCACACCCACAAACACCCTCCCAGGGAAGATGGCTACCTACCTGTTAGTTTGATGAGGGTAATGTAATGGCTGACATATGCTTCTGGGTGGGGTGGGGGAGGGCTCCATCGTGCTAGGCTGTGGGTCAGGGGGCATGGTGAGAGTAGTGGTACAGGCCTCCCACCCACAAACACCCTCACTGTGAAGATGGCTACCTACCTGTAAGTTTGTTTGGTGTACTTCAATGGCTTCTAACTGCTTCTGGGTGGGGGAGTGCTCCATCCTGCTGAGGTGTGGGCCAGGGGGCATGGCGGGAGTGGTAGTGCCGGCCTCCCACCCACAAACACCCTCCCAGGGACGATGGCTACCTACCTGTAAGTTTGATGTGGGTTGTGTAATGGCTGACATATGCTTCTGGGTGGGGGAGGGCTCTATCTTGCTACGCTGTGGGGCAGGGGGTATGGTGGGAGTGTTGGTACAGGCCTCCCACCCTCAAACACCCTCCCAGGGAAGAAGGCTACCTACCTGTGAGTTTGATGTGGATTGTGTAATGGCTGACATGCTTCTGGGTGGGGTGGGGGGGAGGGCTCCATCTTTCTGATGCTGTGGGACAAGGGGGCCTGCTGGGAGTTGTAGTGCTGGCTGCCTGTACACATGCCCCCATGGTAATGTTGGTAGCTACGTTTGGGGTGAATGGGAGTGAGTGAATGTTGGATCTGTGAGACATGTTTTTGTGAGTGTGTGGTGCAGATGAATGGAATTTGTCCTAGGTGGTGTAGCTTTGTAGTTGTGCAAGGCAGTACATATCAGTGTGGTGGTAGTCATTTGTTTGTACTTACCAGCCTCCACTCCCCCGGCTACTCCTGTGATACTCTCTGGATGCAGTATGGCAAGCACCTTCTCCTCCCATGGTGTGAATGGTTTTGGTGGAATGGGAGGGCCACCGCCAGTCCGCTCAGCCAGCTCACGGTTCTTGCTTCTCCTCTCTTTGACAACCCTCTTCAGATCATGCCACCGCTTCATGATCTCCTTTTTGGATTGCGGGGTGGTCCCTACTGCATTGACCCTTTGGACTATCCTTGCCCACATTTGTGTCCTTGTGGCTAATGATGTCTGTTGGACCAGGCTATCAAACAGTTGTGGTTTCACTCTGACTATCTCATTTACCATGACTGTCAACTCACTCTCTGTGAATTTGGGCATTTTATGTGTTGCCATGGTGTGTGGTTTGCAAAGTTGTTGTGGTGCAGGGGTGTGAGTGGTGGGTGTGGTTGTGATGTGTATGGTGTGTGATGTGCAGGGGGTTAGTGGTGCAGGTGTGGAAGTGGTGTTGGTGCTATGTGTGGTGTGGCTAGTGATGTTGTGTTCTTTGCCTCTCCTTTAGGCCGGGGTGTATGTCCCTTCTAAGGATTGTGGTCAGGGAAGGGGCTGGTTAGTCAGCTATGTGAGTGTGTCCAAATGGGGTATTGCTGTCAGGTGTGGTGTGTGTGTTGTCCTGAGAATTGTATTTTTCTTTTGGCCATGTTGTTGTGTCATTGGGGTGTGTTGTGTGTTTTTGTGGGGCATGGCTAGTTTGCTGTGTGCACTTTTTGGCCTTATTGTGGGTTTTTTGCTTCGTCCGCCATATTTTTCACGGATCGTCCGCAGCTGTGGTTTATGCTGCAGCTCCTCCGCTGGCTCTCCCATTCATCCCAGTGTGCGACCGCGGCGGTTGGAAACAGCGGAACGTACCGCGGGACGATCGGGGATATCCTAATTTCCCGTGCGGTGTCTCCGCTATGCTTGCGGCAGGTTGGTGTTTTTCCGCTGCGTATCCGACCACCGCGGATGGATTTTGGCCATCTCTGCCCGCTACGGGCGGTTTTTCTTAGCCCCGTTCCGCCGCGGTCGGTGTTTTTTGGCAGATGATCCTAATTTGGCCGCCAGTTTTTCCACGGTACCGGCGGGCGGTTGTTTTCTGCTTCCATTGCGGTCGGGGAGGTTTTCCGCCCGCCATCCTAATCGGCCCCTAAATGTTTGTCACCATGAATCTGAGTGACTCCGTTAATTAAAAGCTACACTGGCTCCAAAGCAGTATTTATATTTGGTTATTTACCATTCCACACATTTACATTTCTTTCAGGTAGCAGGCACCTTGGTGAGAAGGCATGTTCCTTCATAAGTTCTTTACTATTTGTTTCACAGTACAGGAGCTCCCCCCACCCTCTGTGAGTGGGCACTGGACCCCAGTCATGACAGTCTTATTATGAAAAAGAGCATGGGGTGCATTTTCCTAGCTAGCATTCTGGCATAGGTCCCAAATGTTGTGCATCGAACAGGGGCCAAGCAACAGGGTAGGAGGGGGCTAAAAGTGCTTTTTTTGTTGCTTTTTTATGCGAAACGACAGAGAGCCTGCTTTGTGCATCTGGCCTAGAAATAATGGCCCTGTTGAGTGTGCGAGATTGACCTGATGGTCAGACATGGTGGGGAAGGAGTGAAAGAAGAGAAGAAAGTCTGCTGCTCAGGACTACATCCATTATTAGTGCAGCAAGTGGGATGCATTGGAGCCCACAGCACCCCAATTATGGGCAGTAGTGTTTTTGGTCAATTCTATTCTTATTTGATGCTGTTGCATTTTTTATACATCTCACATTTGGTGCGGATTACAACTTTTAAAAAAAGCATCCCTGAAATGTTCTCATGATCCCTGCCCCCTCCCCAAATCCTTGCCATAAAGTTTTGGAGGAGGGCAGAACCTAAAAACATTTTGCTTTGGTGGGCTCGGAGAAATAAAGTTTGAAGACCTCTGCCTTAAAGTAATATTTTATAACAAAATGTAAAGCCAACCTCAATTGTGCAGGCCTTTTGCTGTGCACGTGCGTGGCAGGGAAGGGGTTGGCCAGAGGCCTTATGTTTTTTTAAAGGGGAAGGGGCAAGCACCCCCCTCCCTGAGCCAGATTAGGCCCTGGAGACTCTGGGGCTCATTACGATGGAGGGCAGACCTGAGTCCGCCCGCCATCATTGCGGTGTTTGGGACCGCCCGCCAGACATGTAGCAGTCCCACCAATGCAATTAGGATGCGTTCGCCATACTGGCGAGCGCATCCTGGACACTTAACATTGCAGACAGTGCTGCGGGCTGCAGCACCGTCCGCAATGTTAAAATGTGATGCTGTGCATTTCCCTCCAGTGCAGCAACACCACCCCCCAAAACAAGGGGGGCCCACAATGGGCCCCAAACCCAATCCCCGCCAGCCTTTCTATGGCGGCATCGCCCACATCCTAACTTGGTGGACGGTGCCTGGCAGGCACCACCACCATTTTAGGCACCCTGCACCATCCACCAGGCAATCGGTACAATTGCCTTTGGCCTTTGGCAGTGAAGTGGCCCCCCTCCTCGAGCCTCATTAGGCCCTGGGGACCTCATCCCCAAGGGCCTTATGTTTTTTATAGGGAAGGGGGCCCAAGTGGCCCCGCTCAGTATACCTCATTAGGCCCTGGGTACGCCATCCCCAGGGCCATATCTTTTTATTTGTAGGAGAAAGTGACCATGCCGCCCTCTCCCTGAGCTTTTAAAAGGCCCTGGGGATCCCATCCTCCAGGGCCATATTTCTTTTAAAGGTGTGAGGGGCCATTTGGCACCCCTCCCAGAGCTCCATTACGCCCTGGGGACCCCATCTCCCAGGGCCCTTTGTATTTTCAAGGGGAGGGGGCCTAATGGCCCTCCTCCTCGAGCCTTATTAGTCCCTGGGAACCCCATCCGCTTTTTTAAAGTGGAGGGGCGCTGCGAGGCCCCCATCCCCAAGCCACTATAGGCCCCAGAGCCCCACACATGGGGCTAAAACTTCAAAAAAGTGGAGAAAGCCTGCTCGTCCCCACTCCCTGAGTCTCTTTAGGCCCTGGGGATTTCATACCCCAGATCCTTGTTTTGTTATTAAAGAGGAGGGGGGCCACATACCCCCCCTTGCCGAGCCTTATTAGCCACCTGGCCCCCCTCCCCAAGCTTCATCAGGCCTTGGGGAACCCCATCCCCCGGGGTCGTATTTTTTTAAGGGGAAGGACCATGTGGCCCTACTCCCTGAGCCTCATTATACCCTGGGGACTCCATCTCTTTTAAAGGAGAGGGGGCCAAGGGATCTCCTCCCCGAGCCTTAGGAGGCACTCAGGACTTCATCCCACAGGACCTTTATTTTAAAGAGGACGGGGGAAGCAGGTCCCCCTTTCCAAGCCATTATAGGCCGTGGTAGCCCAACCCAAGGCCAAAACTTAAAAAAGGGGGGAGCATGTGGCCCCCTGCCATGAGTCTCTTTGGGCCCTGGGGACCCCATGCCCCGGGACCGTTTTTTTTATTAAAGGGAAGGGGGTGTCCGCATGGCCCCCGCCTTGAGTCTTATTATGCTCAGGGAAGCCCCACCCCCACAGCTTTTTTTATGAAAGGGGAAGGAGGCCACAAGGCCCCCTCCTCTAGACTTATTAGGCCCTGGAGATCCCGCCCCCTACAGCTGTTCTTTCATGAAAGGGGGGGCATGTGGCCCACCTCCCAGAGCCTCATTAGGCTCCAGGGACCCCATCCCACAGGGCTCTATGTATTTTCAATCAAGGGGAAGGGAGCCAAGTGGCCACCCTCAATAAGCCTTATTGGGCACTGGGGACTCCTTACCCCAGGGCCATATCTCTTTTAAAGGGAGGGGGCCAAGTGACCTGCTCCCCAGGCCGTATTAGGTACTGGGGACCCATCCCGCATGGCCTTTTTGTTTTTAAAGGGGAGGAGCAGCGGGCCCCCTTCCCAAGCCATTATAGGCTCCAGGGAGCCCACCCCGGTTGCCAAAACGTACAAAATAAGGGAGGGGGCCACTCTGCCCCCTCCCCAAGTCTCTGTAGGTCCTGGGGACCCCGTGCTCCAGGAACTTTTTTTAATTTAAGTGTTGGGGGGCTCCCTCCCGGAGCCATACTAGGCTCTGGGGGCCCCATCCCCCAGGGTCTTTTTCTAATGAAGAAAGAGCGGGAATATGTGGCGCACCCTCCCCGAGACGTTATCAGCATCAGGGACCCCATTCTCTGGGACCCACATTACTGAAAGATGGGTGCCCTAGAGCCCAACCAGGGTACCCACCAAACACTTGCTGGGGGCCGTTGGGGGAGCCCCACGGCTCCACCCAGCTCCTCACAGCAGAAGCCAGCATTGCTTCCGCCTGCAGGGAGCAGCTATTATGCTGCTCCCTCTGGGCAGGAGCAATCTCTTAATCTGTTTCCCTGCCAGAATCAGTGCAGACTGGGAAACAGATCAAAAGTCTGCTGTCAGCCGGCGGGAGCATTTTCAAAGCATCCCTGCAGAATGGGAGCAGACTTTGTGTTTGCGCTCGTGTGGCGGGAGATTAAAAAATTGTCCTGCCGAGCGGGAGCAAACACAGGTTTCCCTGCTGGTGTGGGCAGAGAAACCGCTGTGTCCCGGGGGTACCAGCAAAAGGAGATAACAAGAGAAATATATACTCATGAACATATTATTGCAATTAAGTCTTGCTAGAACAGTCTGCCTAAAATAATATTAACACAATCAAAAGGCAACAAGACAACATGGGGTCTATTAGGATGGCGGGCGGATGGGCGCCGCCGGTCTGCCACCGCCGGACCCGCGGCGGCCATCCGCATGCGATCAAAACCCTGAAAACCGCTGGTCCAATTAGCATCGCGGTCGTGACCGTGGCAGAGCTGGACCGCTACAATTGTGGCGGATCAGGGCCAAGCACCGCCGGCATGATTATGATGCCGGCGTTAGCCAGCATTTCCGCTGCGATGGAACTGCCATGGAAAGGGTGGTGGAAAAATGTTCCGGGGGCCCATTGCGGGACCCCAATGTGTTGGGGTGGTGTGTGGGTGCACTGGGGTGTACCCATGGTACCCCCCTACATTGTCCTGTGCCAGGTGGCAGGCACTGTGCAGTGCCTGTCACGCAGTGCAGGGAGATGCAGGAAATGCTTCTTTTAACATCACGGCGGTGCTGCTGGCAGCAGCAACCGCCACAACGTTAATCGCCAGAATCCGACCACCGCGGTCGAATTTCGACTGCGGAGCATCCTTATTGGACCGGCGGTAATGCCGCGGTCCTTGCGGACGGTCTTTTCCCGCTACTATGGTGGTCAGGGAGATTTTCCGACCGCCATCCTAATAGGCCCCCATAAATCCTCAAAACCATCCAGTAGAGAGTCTGTGGACATGCTGCACAGAAATGGCAAAATGATATGTTGTGTAGGGTTCAGAAACAGCTCACATGGCGCCCAGGGTCAAAACAGTGCGCTGTACCAATCACAGATAAGATTCCAAGTTAACAATTTAAGTCAGATTGCTTTCTACCAATTCATATACTGCCCCAGTAACGGGGTGAATGTCTAAAATGAACAAGAAATATGTTCATGAGTATATGTTTCTCGTTATCACTTTTTGCAAGGTTATCATTGCCTGAATATACTTTGACTGTTTGATATTTCGTCTATATATGCACTTCAATGATTTGTGTTGCAACTATTGAAGCATATTGGTACCCGCTTTTATGTATGGTAGGTTATCATCAGACATGTACTGGACTTCATTTATGTCAGTAACCTTTGTACTTTGTTCTTTGTTTATATTTATGCTGTTAACAATGTCTCCCCGCCCGTGACCAAGGAGGAGTTTGTAACGCCAAAACGTGTTGGGTGTTTTTTTGCATGACTGCACCAAATAAATTATGCATTCTAAAGCTTTAAGAGCTGTCTACATCTGTTTGCATCAGAGTGCGTCCTATATATATATATATATATATATATATATATATTATCTACTGGCGGTCGCCAGTAGATAGTTATAGTTAGGACCGAGTTTCCATAGGAAATCTCAAAATTCTATTTTGAATAACTTTGGCGCCGATTGACGAATCTTCGCGAAATTTTAGAACCTAATGGGGCGCTCCGCTCCGCTCCTACCCTGAAAGTCTCGGGGTGATTCGTCAAGCGGGGGCCGAGAAAAAGGGGGGGTCCCAAAACACGTTTCCCCCATGGATTTTTCCATAGGGACTTTAGTCGCAGCTACAGCCCGAAGGGCTGAACAGAATTACGTGAAATTTGGCAGAGAGGTAGCCATAAGATCCGTTTGGTGCCTTTTGCAGGTTTGGTGTAAATCTGTTCAGTATTTTCTGAGAAAATAGCATTTAAATCAATATATATATCTATACGCGCGCAGCGTGCGCGCAGGGCGCGCGCACTCGGCCGCCCGCGAGCGTACTTCTGATTGGTTGTTACATCTTAGTAAACATTCGAATCGGTCGAAACCAGGAAGTGTCGGCCGCCATTTTGTCTCTCGCACTGAGAGGGGGGTGAAACACAAAGGAGAAAAACATGTAAAGGGGGCACGCTGGACAGTTCCTGACCCTCTAGCAGGGGTCAAGGGGTCCCAGGAGGTCCCCCAAGGGCAATTAAAAAAATGTAATTTTTTTCGGTAAATCGCCGAGTGCGCGAAGCGTGCGCGCACTATAGGAATGAAAAAAATTCCGCGAGGTTCGCGCAGCGTGCGCGCACGGTGTAAATGATTTAAAAAAAAATTCCAATGTCAGTCCCCCCGTGTGCGCACGCTGCGCGCAGAGGAGTGTGCGTGCATGGCTTATTGGTAAAGAACAGTTTATGCCTATACCCTTAACAACAAAGCGTATCATGTGTCCTCCTTGTGCGGACGGTGCGCGAAGCGCACCGTGCGTACATGGCCCATTAAGCGTAACGTGGGCGCCCGGTGCGCGTAGCGCACTGCGTGCCCACCGTGCGTGCACGGTGCGCAAAGTGCACCGTGCGTGCTCGGCACTAACTGCGTAAAGTGGGCGCGCGGTGCGCAAAGCGCACCACGTGCTCACCGTGCGCGCACGGAACGAACTGCGTGAAGTGGGCACTGGGTGAAGTGGGCGCGAAGTGGGCGCGAAGTGGGCGCGCGGTGCGCAAAGCGCACCGCGTGCCCACCATGCGCGCACGGCGCGATCGGCTTAAAGTAACTTAGCATTTTAAAAAACGTACAAATTCACTGAAAAAACCATAGGTTTCACACACGTTATAGTTAGGAATTAGCATTTAAAAAACCTTGCAAATTCACTTAAAAAACCATAGGTTTCACACATGTTATAGTTAGCTGGGCATTTTCCTCGTGAAAAACCAATGAAATTCCCCCGTTATAGTTAGTGCAGGCAACTATAACTCACGCGACCGTAATCCGCTGCTGATGACGTCAGATATTACATCACTGATGACATGTGTCTTTCTGAAAAAAAAAATATATATATATGTATAGCTAAAAAAAAAAGGAAGAAGACATGGGTATATAAATGTGTAAATACAGTGATGTAATATCTGACGTCATCAGCAGCGGATTACGGTCGCGTGAGTTATAGTTGCCTGCACTAACTATGACGGGGGAATTTCATTGGTTTTTCACGAGGAAAATGCCCAGCTAACTATAACATGTGTGAAACCTATGGTTTTTTAAGTGAATATATATATATATATATATATATAATATATTTACCTTCACAAAATGGTGGTAGTCGATATTTCTCAATATTCTGAAAATACAACCTGTATTGTTAATTTATATATGTGGTCCGAGGACCCCTGGGGGTCCACAATGCCGGCTGCTCAGGGGGTCCCCAACTACTTAGAACAGTGATTTTTAACATTTTGACTTCTGTAGATCCCAACTTAATCATTGCTGGAATCCAGAGGCCTTGTCTGAATCATCATTGGAATCATTCCAATAACACCCCCATTAAGGTGTTAGTGGAACATATACACAAATTATGAAATACATTTCATTTAATTTACAAAGAAATATGAAAAAATCTAAACTTTAAAGGGAATGTTGGAGATATTCTAAAATCAATTGAGTTCACTCATCATCCATAGTGTATTCTGTTTCCTGCGCTTGCACTGCTCCCACTAATCAATCTGAGAATACCAGCTTATTCTTTTTTCTTTATTTATATATAGTTTATTAATCTGTTAATATTATTTAATTTTCTAAACCAGTGGTTTTTAACCTATGGGCCTGTGACCCCTGGGGGACTGTTCAATAGAATCCACAACTGCTTGGAAAATGTTTACCTTATAAAAAAAATATAGTCTATTGACTAATGTGGTTGAGTGTACAACTTGCATCTTTTTATGATTATGTTCAGTAACTTGGTGTAATATTTTTCTATTCGCTTCCTTGCCTCGTTATACACATCCGTGACAGCAGCACATTTGGCGTCCACTGCAGTGAGTAAAGTTTCCTGACGTTACCTCGCATAGTTTCTTAAAGTAAATCAAGTCCTATGTCTTAAAAGAATAACACTACTTTGACAGCTTAATTACAGTGTGCTACTCTTTCTAGCAGAATTAGACTTTGTAGTTTATGCCACCGTTCAAGATTAAGCCTTAATTGTTCGATCTCAGTACTCACTAAAAGTCAGGGCCCATGATGGAAGTTCGTGGTGATTCAGGGAGCTCACAGTAGTTGGTGATGGTGGTTGCTAGGACAATGGCAATATATGCCACAAGGATTTCTTAGGCTGTCCTTGAGGCATACCGGTCCTAGAGAACTGACCGGACATAGAGTCACTTGATTACTTGTCCATAGAACATTTCCCTAACTATTACAAACGTTTCCATGTGCTGTGTTAAACACCAGCTAAGTTTGGAAATGATCTACTGGCCATCAACATGATGAGAACTTGCAAGTATATTTCAAAGTTTTTCCAACTTCTGGTGTACCAATTTTGGAGCAGACTTTAGTTTTGTAATGTATTTTATGTCTATTTGAGATTATTCCAAAACATATTGAAAGAAATGCTACATTTGTTGTAGGTTCCCAAAAAAGTTTGTCGACTGACACTATTTAGAAGAAATATTTTAGAATGGGTTTTAGTTCTTAGATTTTCCAAGGAAACCATGCTTTTCCTATTACAAAGCAGACAGTTAGTCCCAGCAGGGAAGCATCGATGTAGCCCTTTGTTATCTTCATCCCTTCGGCTCTGTAGGCATTGAAGCCAAAACACTTGAAGGACCCTTTGACTTTTCCCTGACTTCCAACTTTCAATAAGCAAGCCAAAATCATATAGGTATAGAAACTCCCTTCCATCTGAGGAGATTTATCCCTGTCTGTTCCCTTAAAGACTTAGGGCCTGATTTAGAGTTTGGTGAACAGTTTACTCCGTCACCAATGTGATGTATATCTCATCGCTTGTATTACAAGTGCCATTGGATATTAAAATACGGCGAACGGTATAGCCATCATGTTTGTGATGGTGTAACGTAACCCATCTGCTGAACTCTAAATCAAACCCTAAATATTGCTTCGAAATTTGGACAGCCTGTTTACTGAATCCATCCTCAGAAGAAGTGGGACTGTATGTTTAATTGCTAGAGCTGATTTACTCCTTTGCTTTTAGAGCTGGGTTATACGTTCAATGCTTGGTGGCTGTTAGGTGTCAGGACCAGTTTGGGTCGCCCTGTTGCAAGCTGCTGAGTCCAAGTCGTGGAGACTATGGTCCATGCTATTTTGCCTCTGCAAACGTTGCCAAGTGCAACTTCTTCAGCACTTGACTTTCAGTGGTATCACTAGTGAAGTCGCAGACGTCTCAGATGATGTGCAAACAACCACTCACCAGTGCAATAACTGAATGCTGAACTCTGTGCTTTACTTACATAGGAAAGCTACTTTAATATACACACGTAACATGGAATACCAAACAGATAAGATAACAGGAGTAGATACAAACTTATACTGGCACTTGAGTTACTACACCTTATCTAACACCCTCGCATTCACCCCTTCCCTCAGGTTTTCCTTCTCTGCATATCTTGGTTGGTCTAATGTTAGAAGTCACTATACATAATGAACCAAGGCTTAGGTGTAGATACCCTAGCACGGGCACTCAGTACAATGTAGTTCATTTTTTAACCGTCTCACACATGTGGGTCTCCATGTTCATTTCAGCTGCCAGTGGGGAAACCAGCAACATGCATCTTGGATCTCTGGTGCTTCTGGGAGCGGACACGCTAGTAGAAGACACGGGCTTCACTTCAGGCATGTAGCTGTAGAATAGGTCAGCAGATGTGGTAACTTGAAAGCTTGAAAAATTAAGACCCTTCCCCAGTTTTTTACATTTGAAAAAAGATTTATGTATGAGATTTTTGTGCAAAAATTATTTTGGAGAATTATTCTGCAAAAAAGTTTTTTCTTTTGAAAAATCAAAGTTGTGCAGGTTTTCTCATTCAGTATTATTTTTTAATAGACCTCCAAATTCTTGCAGTTGGCATTTTCTTCTTTTAAAAATCTTCGTGAGCTCGTCAAAAGTCAAAATTACGAATTTTGCACACACCTCCATTTTAGCATCATTCGTATAAAAAATACCATCAGAACAAGTAAAGGAGTCGCACAATTACCTGTTCACACACCTCAGTAGTCTTTCCGGATCCCATTGAAAAATGCTGTCTTGTCCCAGGTCTGGTAGGAGACTCAAACGCAAACTCTATCCATATCCATAAAACTGTATTCATTATTTTTCATTTGAAATATTTTTATTAATTATAAAGAGAAAACATACGTAAGATAATACAAAGTGATAAAAAATAACAATAACCAGACATATGTAAATCGGGCATTGCTACAAAGGTCAGGTTATCAATATACAAGCAGAACCCAAAAGGGAAACATTATATCAAGCTAGTATAGAAAGGAGCAGAATAATGACGGTCAGACAGCCCAGAAATATGCCTGAGGTCATCGAGAGGAAAATGGCGCAATGATACCAGCCATATAACAAAGATTATTCCGCATGGGTGTTGAGGCTGTAATGTGAGCTGAGGTCAGCATAGGGGCTACAGTCAATCATGGTTTGTATCCATGTAATGAATGTGTATAACGACAGTGCTCAATTTGAGCCAGTGCTTTCCGGTGCTCAGCACTGGCCCGTAATCGGTTTCCGGTGCTCGGCACTGGCACCTAACTGTTCTAAGTATGGTGTTGACAGTCTAGCACATGGTGGGGCTGCTCATCTAATTTAGAAATGAGCAGAACAACGGTTGTTTAGGAATACAATATACATTAAAATCGTGCTAATACATGCCGCCCCAGCCATTCCTTTATCTTTGGGGACCAGGAATAATCTGAACTGTCCCATTTACATGCAAGAGAGATGGCCAGTAGTTGTTTTGGCAGTGATGACAAGGGCGATGGGTGGTGCAAGCCTCTTGGTCATTTTACAAATTAAGCACTGACAACAACCCTGTCACATGGTTTAACTTTATGTATAGGCGACAGGCACGTGTTTAGTACTAAGCGCGTCCTCGCGCTTTATGTTTTGAAAGTTGTATGTGTTCAAGTGCTACTCGTGCTCTGCGAGTGTTGAGCATGGATATTCCAGACAGTTGAAGTATTCACTGTTGGGATTCCAGCTGACCGGTCGCAGTGCGCTGTGGGCTCATTACTTCGGAATAAAACTTACCTTGAACTACATCATTTGGTCCGTTTCTCACTGCAACCCTCCTATTGGACCCCCATTTATCACAGGCCTAATCATGGGCATCGGCAATGCTGCATACACCTCCACCTGCTCATTACAAAATATAACATTTCTTCACTGCGTGAACACCAGCTGCGGCGCCGCCAGCCTTCCCCGAGTGCGGAGCACATCGACGACGTAACCTTCAGTCATGGGGAGTCTCAAGCTCGAGAGTCCGAAGTCAATCTCCATCCCCTTTTATGTAGAATTTTCTTGTAGAAGTGCAGTAGTGCATGATTGTTAGTTTGACCACATTAAGAGCTTTTGTTAATCCCTCATTGACAAAAACTGCATATGTACCTTGCTGTGATTAGATAACTACCACCTAATACAAGCATTGGCAAAGCCAATAAGTCTATGTTATGTGCCCTATTGGCTTTGTCGATGTTTTTAGCCATGTTGCACAGCATGGCTGAACATTTTTAGGGCTCGCCTGGCGTTAGCAGCGCACATGCGTTGCGCTCGCCATGCGAGGGCTTCTTGGAATCAATATGGTTCCAGAAGCCGTGTGTCAGCTCCGCCTGCAATTTTCATTGGCGTGCTTCGTTTGTTGTCATTCATTATGCTGAACAGAGTTTGTTGATTGGACCGGAGAGTTTTTAGTCTCCCCTGGTTGCCACCCTTTCCTCTTTTGGCCCCACCCACCAGGACTGGATCTTTTACTGGCGGCGTGACACTCTCTCCTACATTAGTTAGAGTAGGCACTTTGTTTTTTCATTAAAGAGAAAGGCTTTCCACAATGGCGACAGCTTGTTTATTTTTGCATTGCGCTTTCACTTAAAGTGAAAGCGCGATGCAAATGTAAACAAGCAGTTGCCTTTGCGCAATGTAGAGAGCTTGTTCTTATTGAGTTTGTCCTGCTTGAGTCACAGGACGGGCTTTGTTTACTTTCAGCACGCTGAGTTTGTCCTGCTTGAGTCACTAGGACGGGCTTTGTTTACTTTCAGCGCGCGGTGCGCACTTTCACTGCAGTCACTTTCTAAGGTGCCAGGACAATCACGTCCCCATTTTTTATTTTAGATGGGAGCGGACACAAGTGGCTCCCTGTTTTCTGCTCGCATGCTGTGGGCATTTCACGACGGTTACCTCCACCTTGCACCTCAAGAGTCTAAATATATCTGCGCCCCCCTCCACAATCTCAGGTGAGAGGCCACCTTTATGAAGGGGTATTACCTCACCCCTTGCCTCCGCGACTCTAAATTTATCAGTATGCCCCCACACACATTCTCAGGCGAGAGGCCAGCTTCATGACCTCCCGCTTACCCCCACGATTCTAAATATATCCGTATGCCCCCCACACATCCTGCGTGTGAGAGGCCACCTTCATGAAGGGGTATATTCAGACGGAGGGTTAGCTACTCTCCCAAATGTTAAACATGTCCATTGGCCGCCATCCATCCCAGGTGAGAGGTCACCTTTATGAAAGGGTTAGCTTGATACGGCAAGTTCTCTGTGCCCATGTCTCCTGCCACCCGCACGCCACCCCCAATCCACTCACACACCACCCTCCTACGTATCCGCCAATCTCCTAGGTGAGTGGACACCTTCATGACAGGGGTATCTTCATTTTGGGGGGGCACCTCACTCAGGAGTATTTGCTTCTCTGTCACCCCCCTTCCCCTTCCATTCACTTCCTCCCAGTTGAGAGGCCACCTTCCGAAAGGAGATCCTTCAAGGACAGCACACTACGGAGGAGGGACGTAAGAATGAGGTCAGCCCCACCGAGGAGCTCCTCTGCCCCACCCCCCTCCCTGCTCCCTCACTCCTTGCCCCGATTCCTTCCCTGATTGGAAGTCTCCGCCTCACATCAAGGAGCAGATGGCTGGAAGCGGGTCTGCTTGCCAGACATTTACCAGCTTGTGTTCCTCCAGTCCCCGCCGTGGAATAGCAGAAGAATAGTGCCCCCCCTTTCCCAATAATGTGTGAGTGAGTACGTGAAATAGCAAAATAATTATTATTTTGATCATGTTCAGGACACACCATATTTCTTCTTGGCTCCTTAACTAATACATACTAGCAAATGCAATTATACTTGTTTTGTCGACCTTGGAAGGATGACAGGTGCAGGCGCCCCTGCGGGAATTACCTCCCATCGTCTGCAGATTACACAGAAATCCAACCAATCAGATAGTCGCATCCGCGGGACTCAATCAAGCTACCTGCAGCGTACACACACACACCTCTGTACTGCACACGCTTAACCCACTCAGCTATTGTGATCCGGAAGTCGCACAGTGATCTCCACAGCAGGTTCGGGAAACAATACAGTCTTCGTCCGGTCGCAATCATATGAGGTTTTGGTTTCTGTGCCAGTATAGGTTGCAGAAAGTCCCATCATCATGCCAAGCCAGGGAGGCATGTGCCTATCTGTACCCAGGTCAGGCTATAACGTAGGCAGTCCTCACGCAACCCCACAGGGCGCGAGGCAGCCAGGCAGGAGGCCCGATAGACAGGCAGCAGTAAGGGAGGAGGGACGGCAAACAAGCCAGACTGGAGGGCTTGAAGAAAGGACAGAGAGAAAGGAAGTAGGGAAAGCTGTCGGGAACACTACTAGCAACACAAGTTGGAAAGAATGGACGGAAGAAGGCAGACGGATAAACTAAGCAAAACGAAAGCAAGGCAGGGAGGAAAAAAGTGGAAGCAAAGAAGACAGGTGGGGAGGCAAGAAAGACAACAGATGGGTAAAAGGAAGGAATGAAGGATAATAGCAAAGAAGGGAGGTAGGAAAGACAAGCATTGAAAATGAAATAGGTCTCGCCTTTGTTTAAGTTAAAGCCATTTGCTTTGCTAATGGTATTGTATATCAAAGCAAATGGCTTTAACTTAATGAAAGGCGAGACCTATTGCATTTTTAATACTTGTTTAAAAAGCAGTATGACGTGGTCAGTGCCAGCTGAGATATAGTATTATTTATCTCTGACAAGAGGGCAGGAGGCTTCTACATCCACCGTGCTGCATGACCTTCCTCCCTTCGAGCTGCCTCCCGCCCCACCCTCCCACCATCACAATAAAAATAAAGTTATGTGATGTGGCCAGCTCCTCCTTGATGGTGGGATGGTGAGAGGCATGTCAGAGGGAGGAGGGACTGCACCACGGAGGGGGTAGATTCCTCCCGCCCGCTCCTCCGCCAGCAATAAAAAAACAAGCACTGGCAATGCCAATAGGTCTCGCCTACTTGATCTTGTACTCGTAGGCGAGACCAATTGGCTTTGCCAATGTTGGCTTATAAAGGACACCATGCCACCAGGCTCTGTCGAGGAATGGTCAATATCTGGTTTCAGCTAGTCTGGATCTGCAAAAGGCTTTTGGCCACCTGATGCAGCGGTACATGTGTAAGGATTTAGAATGGCATCGGGATAGAGGTTAGATTTACTGAAAATGTTAGTGATGTTAAGCTCAACTAGGTGCAATATTTATCCAAGTGGGATTGAATCCAAATACTTCCACCTACAAAGTGGTACAGAGAAAGGATACATGCCACCTTCACTTGTGTTCATCATAATTCTTTAAAGCTTAAGAAGTCAGGATTAGGGTGCTGCTTACTAGAATAATTAAGCATGGTAAAGAAAACACATATGCAGCTTAAACTATTCCATCATTTTTTCCCTCCAGTCTCTGGTTGCTCAATTCTAGCCTTGTCAAGTATTGTAGAAGAGTACTCATCCATTTCTGGGCATTCTTTAATATTTATTAATCAGGGACATTTTTACGGTCAAAGTGCGGTATTACAAATCAAAATCCTATCTTAAGCACATTTTTCAAAGAGCTGAACAAAATTCTCTCCACATTGCTGTGGACAGGGGTAAAAGTATAATTGCCTTTAGTAAATCCCAAAAATCTAGAAGTTGGAGATGAATCTTTTCAACTTTAGTAATTATTAGGAAGTTCTCATTTTGAAGCAGTTGACGCTATAGAGAGAGATTTCTTGGGTGAGTGAAACTGGAAAGATATTTAACAAAGCCCTTCACAACCCTGCCAGACCCATAAGGATCACCAAAAGACTGAAAGTAATAAAATTCACTTGCTAGATATCTGGTGACAATTGAAAAAACATTTACAAAAGTCTGATTTTCAATAAATATATATTTTTTAAAAGTAACTTTTAGAAAGTTACAATTTCTCTGCCTGTAGTACCTCCGTTGCATCACCTCTCTAGCTTCTCCTAGCCATTAATTAGCCTTGAATGTTTGTGATTAGGTGCTAAATGTCATCCAGGAGCAAACAATAGACTGACCTGAATGGTTAGTGAGGGCTCCTCTAAACCCCACAGAATATGCAGGGTGTGTGCTAACGGCATCCTTTTTGCCACTACAGTGTTGAATCCTGCTTGACAGGTCTGCTGGATTTACATACAACAGTATAGGCACACTTAAAAGAGCAGAGAACAGGATGCCAACACAATTCTTTTGGATCCACTGTCTGGTTGCTGAAGGACTCTCTCTTTGTCCTACCAGAAATGTGTGGCTGAGTGTATGGTGGGTACAGTGGCTACCTCAAACTTTACTTTAATGTTAGTCAGATGTGGGAGGACACTAGGATTACCATAGTCTACTCCCTACACATAGCCCCAGCCTTCTGAGCCCAAGCTTAGTGTGGCGCAAGACATTTGCCATCTTAAAAATGTTTGCCAACGTTGGTTGGAGTGCCCCGGGGAACTGTTACCCCATTGGTTAGGGTGTTCCTATGAGTCATTCTTACCCACTAGCTAGTGCCAGGCATAAATGTGGCATCGCCAAGCACCTACTTCAGAACACTTCCTGGACCTGTGGAGTATCGAAAGGGGTTAGGACATTTTATCTGTGACCTGAAGGGCTGAACCTGCTCCCTTTTGTACCCAAGAGAAATAAATGGCTCCAAGGGTTATAGGGCTGGCCTCCTGTTCAATCTTAAGGAATACAACAAGCTGCAACAGGCCTTTTCCTGGAAGTTCCCAGCTGACCAACGGCAACTGGACCTGGACTGGACCCTGCCTGACAACCTGTGAGCCTCTAAAACCGCCCGCCCCCCCAGGCTTTGGGAGGAGGGGGACTTTAGACGTATTCTCCTGTGGTGGATTGTGATTTAAGTGACTAAGGACCTTATTTAGAGTTTGGCGTATGGGTTACTCTGTCGCAAACATGATGCATATCCCAGATTACGAGTGCATTATATCCAATGGCACTTATAATACAGCAGGCGGGATATCTGTCAAGTTTGTGACGAAGTAACCCATCCGCTGAACTCTAAATCAGGCGTTAAGTCAGAAACTAAAATCTTTGACCAAAATGAACCTGGTTGGTGTATCTGACCCGCTGTCTATCATGGTCAGCCTTAAAATGCACCTATTTCCCGATCTACAGCGCCATTGCCTAAATGTAGTATTTTGTGCTTTTTGGCACTATTTCTGCTTGAAACTATAAAAATTCATATCTTAGGTTCCCTTTATTGGGTTTTTGTCATTTCATTTATTAAATGTTATTATAATTATCTAATTCCGTTTGGTATTTTTATTGTTTGACATTTTGACTTTATAACCATTTTGGTTTTGCATAAATACTTAAAACATTACCCTGCGGTAAGCCTGTCTGCTCTGTGCCATAGTTATCAAAGGGTCCAGGTTAGTTTTGTGATTTTGAAGGTTCACTCTGACAATGGTTGTGATTATTCCTTCAGGTCGGTAGTCACCCACCGCAAATAATAATCCAGCTTCTTACTGTACAGATGCATAAACACTTTTCTGACAACCAGCTACCAATTCGCTTGTCCCTGCTTTAGATCAAGCTGGCTGGTTTGGGAACATGCTAATTGGAAAGCCTTTATTGATCGCCTATTAAAAAAAAACAAAAAAACATTACAATCATATCAGTAGTGGTCATGAATTTTTTTTTATTTGAAACAAGAATGCATTATTTAACTATTCATTGGTCAAATAAAAGCTGTAAATTTGCCAGGATATAAAATGCTTGCATTAAAATAATCGGCCAGACTAACCAAATTAAAAAAAATATGGCCACTTCAGGAAGCATCCTTAGGTTCAGAGGTCCAATCAAATGGCCAAATACTTGCAGAGAAAAATGAAGATCATTGCAAGCTACTAATCGGATTTTATTTCCAACGTCTTTAACCCGATTCACTACCGTTTTTGAGTAACTAAATTGAAATGCCCCGGAGCAAACAAAAAAATCAGTTTGCTAACAAAAAATTCCATCTCTATTCACGTAGTCAGGATTACTAGAATTTTGTGTTCACAAAATGCATTTGTAAATTCAGGAGAAGGGATAGGAATTTAGGTTTTACTGAGAGGCCAATCTGCAGGTGTAAGCGAGCACCCTCATGCATGGGGGCATATGTATTAGATAGTAAATGCACAGTTTTGGCTTCATGGTATGACAGAAGACTCTTAGTTAAGCATTATTAATCTATGTTACATTTATTAACAGCGGTTAAATGTCCACGGCACAATAATGGTACCCGAGTCAGGGCGCACAATGAAAAATGACAACAGTTACTAAAGCCTCACAACACGTTGTCAGGAAAGCCATTAACTAACATTATTACCATCAAACTCATATGCCGTAGGCAGACATACTGCCCCCATCTGCTGTATGTATACGTGTATGTCGCTTCTTCACACTGTGAACTTACAATACAGGAAAACAACAGTAGTTAATGACCGCATACTAAGCCTCCTAGTTTTGCTGGGCTAATACTAGCATTTCACAGCAGGTATTAATAACAATTACTATGTTCTTAAGGCAAATTATGGAAGCTAGTACCTTTCTGTTCTGACTTCCACGACATATGCCTATCTATATAAATGTATGTTCAGCATCAACAATAGCAAAAAATAAGTTAAGTACTCAAAGTTACTGCATCATTGGTAATAGTAATATTCATACCAGTACTGGTAGATGCTGTTCCCTACACCCATCCTGTATTTCAAAGGCTGCCAAAGGGAAGCCGTGTCTGGGCAGGCAGCACCCACAGGCAGCCTCGGTTCCCCGGGGAAGGCTGCGTCAGAATAGAAGTCAATGCCTGGTAAACAAATTAACAAGGTGGCTGTTTTCTATGAGGTCACTCAGAATAACTTGGTAAAAAATGTGACCTTTATCAAAAATGACTAGGCCCGGGTGAAATTTGCAGTACACTGACAATTTTACTCAATATCTGGAATTTCGTGCCTCGATTTCTTTGTGAAATTACGCCATTACACCCTGTGATGTAATTATATTTGGCACAAGAACAATGCAAACGACCAAAATGCTCACAGATTTTGCTCCCAGCACTTGGGTTTTTTTGCTACGTTTTTTAGCGAACAATGTGTCCTCATCCTCAAAATGGATACAAGGACGCATTTCATGCTTAAATACAGAGTTAAATGCCAGTTTCCCATTCCGCATAATTTTTCCGACATGTCCCACAATTATGCAAAAGCAAATTTCGCACAACCCTAAAACCCTGGCTACAATTCCAAGAACACAAAACTGGCAACGGCCTTATTAACACTGCAGTACTTCAAGGCAGACACTTGCATTAACTACAACCAAGGGTGCAACATGGAAAAGGGGGCAGCTTTAAACATATCGTTTTGCAATTTTAAATGAAAGTGTTTACATATTGCTAGCTTAAACTAAAGCATTTACATATCTGCACATTTACAGTCTCAGTGCCCTGCATGAAAACTGAAGTTGCTTGCCTTAATTATGTGGCGCCTGTTACAGACACTCCTAAAATATACTCGTCTTAGCCCTTTTTTTCTCTCATTAGAAACTTTCCTGGCACAGCTGGGCTGCGATAAAACAAGTGAAAGCTCATTAGACAAGCCCGGGAGTGCACGCTGTAAGCAATGCAGCTGCCAGAATAGATGGCATTTAAATATAAGGCGGGACATACCCGATCCTTTGGCCATTTGCGTGCTTTCTTTTGTGGAAACCTTACGCAAATGGCCAATTAAATGCGTGGAACTAAAATAAAATACACGAGCAAAGCTGTGGGAATTGGAAGTCCTTTTGGAAGCCCTTACAAAAGCCTCACAGTGCAGCGCATGCACGCTGGCTCAGGCGAGACCGAACTATGCCGACCGCAAGTGACCACACCACTCCATGACCGGAGTGTCCCACGTTGACCTCCTAATACATGCCTGACCGGCTCTCATATATTCAGATGGTGCAACCTTACAGGTTTTTCTAAATATTTGACAAATGACCGATATTACCGGCCACTGAACAACGCCTTGAGAGGGCCCCAGGCATTTACACCACTAAGGGGGCAAAACATGTGTTAGCTGTACCTCCAGATCTAGTGTTTCTGATTCTTGAAGAATCATCCTGGAGCTTTGATTTACCATTCAAGAATAAAGACCTTAATACAATACTGCCTGCAATATCATTAATCATTTGTTCCGATTGAAAGGAACATTTCGAAAATACTCATTTGTCCTGGTTCATATATAAACTTTCGGATTTAATTGGGTTAGGGGTAGCTCATTTACTAAGGACCAGTGGCAACATAGATACTCTCATTACTTTAGGACGGGCACATCCAGAAACTATCACCTCCACAACATTGGAAATAAAAAAAACTATGATGCGGCCCAGGCTGACTGCATCATAGCACTTTTGTTTTTACTTATAAAAATGCTGCAGAGCTAAAAACATTGACAAAGTCAATAGGTTGTGTAGGCCAGTCCTACTGGCTTTGCCACTGGTTGCTTCAAACTATGAACACACAAAAAAGGTTGATGTCTTATTGAAATGTAGACCTTAAGCAACAAGATGGAGCGAGATAGGACAAACAACAGGATGGAGCAGGTGGAGAAGAGAGGGAGGAAGCAGGTATGGGACACATGGTGGGAAGGCCAGTGGTATAGTGCACGCAACAGGTGACCTTTCTGTGAGGAAGAGTCCTAGAACAGTCTGCAGCAAGGTCTGACAGTCTTTGCAAATTAAGCACTAAATTATATATAGTTCCAAACTACATTATTTTATGTATTTGATTGGATAATAAAATACTCTTATTTTTGTGTTGCCATAAACAATGAAACTCAGATACCCTATCCACTACAATATTCTGTCTGCTCCCTTGTAAGCCAGCTCCAACCTCTCTCAAAGTGGATTTCCCCCTCTTTCTCCGGGTGTTTCACAGGTCTGATCACAAGTGCGCCCTCTACAGCTCCAGGAGAAACCTAAGAAGATAAAATGTGAAGTAAATGCTTGAAAAACCACCTCTAAGGCACTGACAATAAAGGGATCAAGAATATGCAAATCCATCTGACCCTGTCCCAAAAGTAGCTGTGTGGCCGGCACTACTAGGCCATGTCTGACTATAGGAACAAATAACCACAAATTGATCTAACATCTTTGAGCCGCGTATGTGAGGAGTAACTTTAGGGATTGGGTGAAGCCAGGACGAAGTAGTCCATGTCTGGCCACACTCACCCCACGTAGCGAGATACAACAGAGAATAAAAATTGTATTACAGTACTTACCACAAACCGACCCCAGAAGATGCACTGTGGCTCAAGCAGCTACGCAACATCCCCCTTGCAGATAACTAGCAACACCAGATGCCTCTCAGCTTATGAAGTACAGCTTCCTCGAAGCATGTCGAGCAAGGACTCAACGTCCAGATGGACAAATTGCATGCAGGGAGTCAAAAAGCCCAAAAAAATACATGGGAATGTTTGAGATAATAGTTCAAGGAAATCCTTGCCTAGGAGAACCTATAGGAATATATAAGTAGAACTTTATGAACCAGACAGCCATGGATGGAGGTGTCAGATGTGGTTGTGTTTGTGTAAGTATCTATGTTTTTGGTGGTGGACAGGATATTCATTTGTGAAATAAGTGTGTTAAAGCCAGATTCTCTCACATTTCCCACTATTGTGGCGCAAATGTTCCCTAGTTGTAACTTTATTAGATTCAGAACCTTATGACTCAGTATAATTTAAAATAACACAACACAACATGACAATTTACAGTGTTCTGCTGCGTGAACCGGAAAAAACTCACAGCACCATATTTACTAGATGGAGCATTCCGATGATGCCATCAGCTCTGCTTGCAATAACAATGCTGAGCTTCTGTGTCACAATGGTAAGTGAATGGTTTCTTGTGTGAGGTTTTTTTTCAAGACACGCCCTCCACTATAAATCCCTATGTGCAGACCATCACCCAAGAATAACTTGCGTAATATGTGTAATGTGCAGACCATCACCCAAGAATAACTAGCAAAATATGTGTAATGTGCAGACCATCACCCAAGAATAACTCGCGTAATATGTGTAATGTGCAGACCATCACCCAAGAATAACTTGCGTAATATGTGTGATGTGCAGACTATCACCCAAGAACAACTTGCGTAATATGTGTAATGTGCAGACCATCACCCAAGAATAACTCGCATAGTATGTGTAATGTGCAGACCATCACCCAAGAATAACTTGCGTAATATGTGTAATGTGCAGACCATCACCCAAGAAGAGCTCGCGTAATATGTGTAATGTGCAGACCATCACCCAAGAATAACTTGCGTAATATGTGTAATGTGCAGACCATCACACCCAAGAATAACTTGCGTAACGTGTAATGTGCAGACCATCACCCAAGAATAACTAGCGAAATATGTGTAATGTGCAGACCATCACCCAAGAATAACTTGCGTAATATTTGTGATGTGCAGACCATCACCCAAGAATAACTCGCATAGTATGTGTAATGTGCAGACCATCACCCAAGAATAACTTGCGTAATATGTGTGATGTGCAGACTATCACCCAAGAACAACTTGCGTAATATGTGTAATGTGCAGACCATCACCCAAGAATAACTTGCATAGTATGTGTAATGTGCAGACCATCACCCAAGAATAACTTGCGTAATATGTGTAATGTGCAGACCATCACCCAAGAAGAACTCGCGTAATATGTGTAATGTGCAGACCATCACCCAAGAATAACTTGCATAATATGTGTAATGTGCAGACCATCACACCCAAGAATAACTCGCGTAACGTGTAATGTGCAGACCATCACCCAAGAATAACTAGCGAAATATGTGTAATGTGCAGACCATCACCCAAGAATAACTTGCGTAATATGTGTAATGTGCAGACCATCACCCAAGAATAACTTGCGTCATATGTGTAATGTGCAGACCATCACCCAAGAATAACTCGCATAGTATGTGTAATGTGCAGACCATCACCCAAGAATAACTTGCGTAATATGTGTGATGTGCAGACTATCACCCAAGAACAACTTGCGTAATATGTGTAATGTGCAGACCATCACCCAAGAATAACTCGCGTAATATGTGTAATCTGCAGACCATCGCCCAAGAAAAGAATAACTTATGTAATATGGTAATGTGCAAACCATCACCCAAGAATAACTCCTGTTATTTGTGTAATTTGTTAAAATTGCACATTACGGCTGGAAATGTGACTTGATATTCTCTTTCTCGTTGTCTGTGTCTCTTTTCTTTTAATGCTAGGATTTCTCGCCAAGCCAGATCTCTTTACGGTGTGTGACTTTAGTAGACCTACCTCAGTGTAGAATCTTACAAGTGTTCATGCTGTCCCTTTTCCATTCCACCACATAGATTATCAGGCGTTTTGTTGCTCCACGACACAATCATATTTGGTGCTGTGCTTGCATCTACCCTCAGTGTTGGGTTGTATTAATTTGCTTCCCTCGACGCTCACATGGGGGCTGATTCAGCTCGATTCCTGCACCTTTAGCTACTTTCTGTTGCTAGCACCTTCTTCTGTTAACATTTTCAAAGGGAGAATCCAAAATTCTGGAGGGGGGTGGGGTTAGGGCGATGTAGGGGGTGGCAGTGGGTTGTGCCAACCACTGATTCCACATGCTACTCAGGAGCAAATTTTGATTTGAGCCCTGAGAATGACCTCACAAAACAATGCTATCAGAAATATTTAGTGAACAATTTTTAAGACAAAACACAGTACAAAGACAATTGTATAAAATATAGCTTCCCAATAGACGTATAGGTATGTGACTCATACTATATTAATGTAGGAGTTAAAGCGGATGTCAGTAACGGGTCGCAGAAGAAATAAGGTAGGTTTAAAAAAAAAATTATGTATAATTTGTGTGGGAAGCAGAGGAAGAAATTGTTTTTAAAAGAGAGCGAAAGTAAAAAATGATTTCCTCCTTGTTTCTCTACCTTTGTTCAGTCTCGATGCATACAAATAATATATACCTTACTGTTTCAATTTCCACATATCCGACATTTTAGTGCAGCCAAAGTCCACTTTTTCTGGGTGCCCATGATTTCTTCTTAAAGAAGCTGAACCAGGTGGAACCTTAGAATGGGATCCCAACCTCTACATATGCCTAATGCAGTTCATCCCTAGAAGAATAAACATAGGTTAATAGGATTTTTTCGTAGTCGTCTGTCTTAGACCTCACTGGTTACTCCAGCTCACTGTCCTTCTCCTTAATATGTTTTCATACCTAATGGCCTTGGTAGTACACAGGTTGCAGCAGCATTGTAGTCCTCGGGTGTTACACACTATGTTGCATTAGTCGACAAGGGGAACTCAGGTAAATCTTTCAAAAGGAGTCCATGTGAGAAGGGCCAATCCAAAGCTCCTACATTAACAACAAAAGTGACTGCGGTGCAATAGCGGTTGCTAACCTCAGCGGCAGTCTCAATTTAAACTCCTTGCTCGATGTTGAAGAGCGACTTTTAATAGTTCTTTCCAACCTGGGTGTTTGATTAAATTGTGGTTGGTGTGGCACTCAATCACTTTATGTGTGCTTCCTGTGTCAGAAATGGAATCAGTGGAAACAATAGAGAATTTCTAATGGATATAAAGAATAGAGTCAATGGGCCTCTGTTTCTTTCATTAAAGCGTTATGCAAACAAATGATGGATGAAATGCTGAATAAATCATACATTCATCCCCAGTCAAGATCTGGGTTAAATCCATCGTTCTGCTCACCATGCCACCCCAGTTTAGACCCAGCCATATGCAAATCAGTCTTGACCCTGTGCCTCATTTGAACAGTCCAGACCGAACTACCAAGCCAGGTCCTCCCTGGACCGGAAACAAGCATCCTGGGACCGTTTTCTGGGTATTACCCTTCATCAGCCAGGCTAGCTTGAATCCAGTGGCAAAGTGAGCAAGGGACCCACGTCTGGGCATACCCATTCTACTTAGGGTGAAAAGTGTTAGGCAAACAAATGATGAACGGAATGCTGAATATATCATACATTCACCTCCAGTCACAAGGATCTGGGTTAAATCCATCCTTCTTTTGCTCACCATGCCACCCCAGTTTAGACCTAGCCATATGCAAATCAGTCTTGACCCTGTGCCTCATGGGATCAGTCCATTAAAGCAGCCCAGTGTCTTTTAGTTCATATGCTCTTGATAAGCCCACTCACTCACATAAGGGTAAGGGGGCGTGGTGACCCAATGCTTTCCCTCAGGCTGCAGAACATGACCATGCATTGTCTGGGTGAACTAGCTAGGACTTACCCAAGGTGGGTCAGCGTGGTGTAATGGAAGTTTATTTCTGGAGTTTCACTTTGAATGCCATTGGGAGCCAAACAGTGTAACTCGCCTAAATGGTCATTTAAAAACGTAATGGGACATCCGGAGGTCATAGGCGCGGGTGTTTAAGGTTTACCAGTGTCCTCTTATGAAACAGGAGCGTCCTGGTTGTAGAGAGGTTCAGTTCTGGGTCTCGTGCTTTCCTTTAGGACTGTGGTTAAACGTTTCCTCCAGGGCCAGCCGTTTTGCGGGGAGCCAGAGGGACACGTGGGAACGTGTAAATAGCAGAGACCGTGCCCTTCAGCTTCAGGAGTTGCTCTCCAGCCAGTGCAGTTTCTCGCGGGGGTCACTTAAAAAGTCCGAGTCATGGCCATTCTCTGTATTCAGCGGGAAAAAAATCTACGGCTCTCTCGACATCGTGCATGTAAAGCGCCCCTTCACCTGCAGGGCCATCATACCCTGGTGCAGAGGTCTGTCACTCAGAGTCTCGCCCGCGTGTCTATAAAGGGTTCGAAGACTGGACCACTCGGTATCATTTTTGGACTTGACAACCCAGGAAGTTGCTGGGTAAAAGCTGGAAGGTAGAGAATAATAAGAGCACTTCCTACATTCAGTGTGGATCATTAATTTACGCATATTTTGAGAAGTTTTTGTTTGCTTCCGCCCCTTTCTGGCCTGCACCAAATTTTTAACCGAAATCTACCATTCTGCATTTCACGTAGCCACACTCGTGAATTTGGCAAAGCTGTTCAGATCATATAGTGAATACAATTTATGTTCTGTGTGCTTTGAGGGAGCCTCGGGGCAGCGTCGGCGCTACACACAAAAAAGACAATAACAAATATATGTTTTTGGAAAAGGCAGGGCACAGCGTATGTTGGCGCTAATGACTTGCTAAGTGGTACAGTAGCACGAGCCAAAACCGCGAACTGAAAAGCACATCTCGGGAGCTGGTGCCCGTAGGCACCTGGGTGCTGCCTCAGTGGGAGTGGGGACCCTCCCGTGCCAAGGGGCGGTTGCGCATCTGGACGCCCCGCGTGCATGATTTGTGATGTGAAATTAGCCCGTCTGCACCGGCTGCTACACTTGCAGTACTTGCTGCACCGTGAAACTCATTAACCAGTGGCTTAACAAAACACCAGCGTGCAGACAATGCGAGAATTAGCCACCGGCAAACTCAGCGATACCAGCCGCAGTCCGCCAGCCGCACCCCGGCTGCAATTATCGGCGAGGAGCGGTGACTCACCAGTCGCTGGAATGCAATGATGTCATCTCTTCCCTGGCCAGGGTGTGAACGGGGTCATAAAGCGTCGAACGATATGCGCGTGACTGATTGACAGATGGAAATACGGCCATAAACGGTGGGGGTGGATTGAAGCAGGGAGTAGTCCCAAATAAAGTGGGGTATTGTTCGGGGATGGGAAGGCACAGTTGGGCTTCAGTCCTTTGTGCACTGCAGAGAGGCGAGGCCCTGGGTGTAGTGTTTGCTTGAAGTGGTGCCTGCTGGGAGGTTTGGAGCCCAGAAAGCAGGCTCTTGCATCTGCCAACTTATTTTTAGTAAGTTCTTCCTTCCATTGTGCCAAGGCCTCACTCCTCCGGTTGATAAGCCATATCTTGTGACATCATGTTCCAGAGCTACACCTCTGCTTGACTGCATTCAGCTGTTCTACTGGACACATCATAACTATTTCAGTGCCTACCATGTGTTCTAGTTCGTATCGCTGTTCCAGGTTACACACATGCATGTGGTCAAGAGGATGGTCACACCAACCCTCATGCTTATCAGCAGTGCGTGCATAGGGTAGGCATGCTTTACCAGCCATCTTGAAATCCGGGTAACTGGCAACCTGGGTGTTGACTCTCAGGGGGCGATCTCACCCGCAGAACACAGAGCGCGGGTAACGACAGGGCGTGCTTTGTGGTTTCTGTCCTTGAGCGAACAGCAGTAAAACACACCGGTTCTTGGCCTTGCTATACCGCTCTGTTGATCTATGATAAGAACGACCATGGGTCAGGAGCATAACGTCTCCTAATTAACGTCACAAGACTTTCAGTGACATCACAGTTAGGAGAACAGGGCATCCTCGAAATCCAGGGGCTTACTAATATGGACACCCCGGTCCAGGAGCCGTCTTATTGGTGGCTGGACAAATGCCCTCTTCATAATGTTTCAGAACCTCTTGTTCTTTCGCGATCAGTGCCTTTCCATAAGAAATTGGTCCCTCAGGTGCTTACTCCATGGGACTGTCATAATGACAGCAAGGGGGCAGTCTTTGCTTCTTTAGAACTAAGCATCTCTTCTCAGACTTGATAATTTTCATTGCTTTGTGGACGACTTTCCTCCAATGCAGGGAATTGCATATACTTTTTATATTTTTAACCCACCCCTAAAACTCCATAGAATCACATTGTATGTCACTCCCACTCGGACACATTGGTCCACGTGCAGATGGATAGAAACAACAGAGTCACAAATCAAATCTCGACTAATCAGGGTGTAAAACAGGGGTGCGTATGGGCCGCTCACTGGCCTATGCAAACATCATCTCACCAAAGATCGGCCGCACACGCTCCCTACGACGCAATATGCAGACGATCTGCTCATCCTGGACCCCACGAAAATTGGACTGCAGCGCGCTCTTAGCAGCTTTATGTTACATCACAGCAAATAAGATCATGGCTAATTCCAATAAAACCAAAGGAAAAGCCAACTTCTAGATGTAGACTGGGGAATATAGCCTTCTCACAACCATCTAGTTATAATTATCTCGGAGTATGGTTCAGAGACACAGTGAATTCAGTCTACACCGCAAACACTTCACCACGAAGACCCAGGCAGTCACGGTAGCCTCATGTAGATTAAACTCTCAATTACACTCCCCAACAGCAGCGGCTATTTTTAGATTCACAAGAGTTAATTTACTTCCAAACCTTACTTATGGCCAACAGGCCTATCCTGGGATGTTTCTTACCCTATTGGACAACCTTCAGTGTACTGCCCATAGATGGCTATTTCATCTCCCAAAATATACTCATCACATGCTGCTTCGCTGGAGTTTGGTGTATCTGGCCAGGACTTTGACTGTAAGGCCTCCTTTAAAAAATATTATTATGCAATTCAACAAGCTAAACCTGAGACTTTGAAAAAGACTAACAGGACTAATCCATGGAATTAATATCTTAGAATGGCAACCAACAACTTAAATATCAATTTAAACCCACTGGCGGCCTCTACCATTTCCAAACCAATGATAAAACATATACTGAGAAAACAAGCGGCGGCCCTATCATGGGATGCAGACCTAAAAAATGTGCACTCCATTACCTACACCTCACCAATTCTAAAATCTTATGGAAAAATTAAGACATAACCGTACATAAATGCAAAAACAAACAATTGATGGACAGAATGCTGATCAATGTCAAATATTCACTCCAGTACAGAAATCTGGGCCTAAATCCATCGTTTTTTTGATTCCCATGCCCTTCCAGTTTAGACCCAGCCATATGTAAATCAGTCTTGACCCTGCTCCCCATGGGAACAGTCCAGCCCGAACTGCCAGGCCAGGTCTTCCCTGGACCGGAAACAAGCATCATGGGACCAGTTTCTGGCCATCACCCTTCATCAGCCAGGCTAGCTTGACTCCAGTGGCATGGAGAGCATAGAACCCAGTCTGAGCATACCCATCCCACTTGGGGTGACAAATGCAAAAAGAACAATTGATGGACAGAATGCTGATCAATGTTAAGCATTCACCCCAGTACAGAGATCTGGGCCTAAATCCATTATGTTTTTGTTCCCCATGCCTTTCCAGTTTAAACACAGCCATATGCAAATTATTTTATGATTGTGCGACTTACAGCAGTTTTATTTTGATTGCACTATTTTGGGTCATTTGTTTTATGTATTTATCGTGATACTGTTCTGATAATTTGTTTTATTGCTTACAAAGTTGTATCAATTTTAAATCATTGACAAAAATAAATAAATAGACCTCTGAAACAAATACTTAATTGTTTGGCCAATGAATTTGTTTATTAATTTAAAGGTTTTGTATAGCGCTGGCCAGACCCAGAGGTATCAGAGCGCTTTACATATGCAAGGAAAAGGCAATAACCGTGGTACAGTAGTTCCATGTGAATACAATCACATACATGGGAATCTCACCATCAAAGAACAGGAGAGAGGCACAAGAACTCAGGATTCAAGGATTAAATACAGTTAAATAAAATAGGGGAGGTAGAACATAGGAGCACACAATAAAATATAACAAAGAACCAATTGTAGGGTAAGAGGGAAGGGGTAACATAAGAGAGGACAGGACAACCAAGCAAAGTCTAGTGAGAACGCAAAACCAGAGCTAACAGACCAGAAGTTAGAGTCAGTAAAAATAGATGAGATACCAGGGGGAGCAATGGCAGGTGTAAACAATAAGTAGCATACAGGGAAAACGAAAGGCCAACAGGGAAGCAGAGAGATAGCCTGTTCAGGTGAACAAAAGGATATCAGGAACAGAAAGAATTATTGACTTAAGAATTTGTTGAGCAGAAATTGTTTAAGGTCTCTTTTGAAGCAGAGGTAGGAGGGGTTGCATTGAAGGTCAATCGGAAGGGCATTCCCGATGCTAGGTGCATTTCCTGAGAAGGAGCGAGGCTGGGTGGCTTTCTTTTTAGTAGTGGGGGAATGAGGAGAAGGGCATTCAACCTGGCTGTTTACTCAGGGCTAGCTTCTGCCTCCCCGTCAATCTGGTTCCTCAGCGCCATGAAGCCAATCGGCGTACGTGCGCTTTACAAATTCCCGCTAACATTACCATTAACATTCTCATCGTTCTGGTGGTTCCAGCTCTTGTGAGTTTATTGGTTAAGTAAACCGGAGATTGTGAGTGAAGAGCTTTGTGGATGATGCAGGCAGTCTTGTTGATGCATCTTCCTTCGATGGGGAGCCATTTAAGGGATGTGAGGGCAGGTGTGATGTGGTCAAAGCGTTTGCAGTTGGTAATCAGCCTGGCAGCCATGTTGAGCACTGCTCTGAGGGGGGCCAGGTGAGATTTAGGGACTCCAGTGAGAATAACGTTGCCGTAATCAAGTTTAAAGTGGACTAGTGATTGAACAACCCATTTAAAGTCATCTTGTGGGATGAAGGTTTTGATTTTTTTGAGGTGTTTTGAGTGAAAAGTGCTCCTTTGGCTGAATTGTTGATATGATCCTTCAGAGTCAGATTTTTGTCTAGGATGAAACCTAGGGATTTAGCAGAGTTTGAAAGATTGAGCGGACAGTTAAGGGCATTGAGGTCAGAGATCCAGCCTTGGATGGGAAGACGGTTACTTTTGAGAGAGAATAGAATGATTTCAGTTTTTTTAGGGTTCAGTTGTAGATGGTTAAAGTAAAACCAACATTGAATCTTGCTTAGGGTGTTGTTTAGATGTTTGTTTTTGTAGTAGAGTTGTGTGTCGTCAGCATCAAGGTGATAATGAATCCCTGCTTGATTCAAAATGATAGTAAGGGGCTCCATGAAAAGGCTGAAGAGAGAGGGGGAGAGAATTGAGCCCTGGGGGACACCCAGTGAGACAGGGGTGGGATTGGAGAGGCAATAGTTTATTTTAATTTGTTGAGTTCAGTGTTGGAGGTAGGAGGTGAACCATTTAAGGACAGTGTCATTGAGGCCTGAGCGGGACTTGACAGATTCAAGTAAGGAGGAATGATCAACTGTATCAAATGCAGCAGAGAGGTTGAAGAGGATAAGAAGGCAAGCCTCTCCCTTGTCTAGCGAATGATGAATGTCGTTGGCAATGTTTAGCATGGCTGTTTCGGTACTGCAGCCTTTCCTGAAACCAGATTGAAAGGAGTCAAGTAAGTTGTATTTGCCTATGTAGATAACAATATTGTCTAAAGTAGGCCGAGGTGTTCCTCCAATCAAATGTAAGTGACTCTCTTGGTGAATGACTAGCTCCAGAAGGCATCCTGTGCCTGGCCACAATCATGCATATCATATAAATCAAGTGTGCAGTTCTGCTTTTCATGGAAAGCTTCACCCACCACTCTGAGGCTCAAGGTGCTTCTCGCTGGTCACAGAGCATCGATTTCAGGATTCACAAGCCCAAACTCCACTGAGGTGGCAAGCTTTATCATTTGGCCGGTGTACTCATTTGATGGGCCCTCAATGCCCAACAGGCCCCCTTTAAGGTTTTTTTTTTCCGAAGTTCTTTTCTCGTGCTGTTTGTGTACCTGGAAATATTCAAACAACACAACCATGCCCCCTAGAGTTCTTTAGGCATGATTGAAAGTAGATTGGAGGGTTAGGTGATAATCAGTTGAAATTAACTAAGGACCTCAAAGCTAATTTTAATGTCTCTAGATATTCTTGCTAAGATTAAAATCAAATGATTGAACCAAACTGGAAATAATGTTCCTTAAGTTAAGTGAAGTGGGCTGCGCCAGAGAAGGGAGGTGGGGAGGGGAGGGAAGAGTCGGGGGATAAAAATAAAATAAAGAAAAAAAACTTAATTCAGCTGCCACTGTCTCCCGCCGCATCGTGCTCTTCCTGATTCTGGGCACAGGCTCCCAGAATCCTGACGCTGTATGAAGGCAGCATCAGGATTGGCCTAAGCGCCGGCAACTTGCGCTCCCAGGTATACTGGGAGCCTGTGCCTGCTCTCTTCAGCTCCAGCAACGCAGCTGGGACTGGAGAGAGCTTCTCTGCGCGTAAGGGTTTGGCCGACCTGAGACGGCCGGCCAAACACTCATGCGCAGTGAAGGGAGTGCCCCCCCCCCACCAGCAGTGTCATCACCTGGACCCGCCCCCAAGACTCATCAGAGTCCTGGGGGTGGGTCCAGGGGACTAAAATAAAACAATGATATTTGATTATTGGTTTGTTTGCTGGTGGTGGCGGGATGGGGGCGGTGCTCCTCTGCTCTAATGGAACGGTTGCCGCTGCTCAGCACTGCCAGTTTTCCACAACTAAGGTAATTAGAGGCATTCCCTGTTTACACAGAATGAGACATCCATGACCTGCTCATTACGAGAGAGAACTGCGTCTACCTTCTGTATGACATTTTGCATTAAGAGGAATGTAGGAAATGCTACGGGTGGCATGTTTTTCATGGAGGCAATGTGACTGACTTGTTTGATTTGGATTGAATTCTTCAATGTAAACCTCTGGGCACACATTTCTTGAAACTCTTTATTGAATTATTAAAAATAATTTGATAAAAGATTACTGAGTGATAGTTTTGCATGTGCTTCTTCCCAAGCTAGCACTCACAAATATAATATTAGCTTGGTCATTAAAAGGAGGGGTAATAAAAAAAGTACTACTCATACAGCAGCAGGAAGTTGCCCCACTTCTCAAAATGGAAAAATAAAATGACAATTACGTATGAATATTGTAATTTTTTTTTTCCGATTGCATGCAGTCAGTGGCCTGTGTGAGCTGGGACGGGGCTGGCCAGAGCAGGGGAGGAGTGGTTTGCTCTCCCAAAAGTGCGCATGAACTGTGTGGCTGGCCCTCTTGGGCAGACCAAACAGTTCAAGCGTACTTTGCATGTTCCTACCAAGCTACATTACACAGCCTGGTCAGGAACATGCACAGGCTCCCTGTTCGAGTCTGAGCGCCGAACCACGACGCTCAGACCAACCACAACGCTGCATTACAGTGTTATGATTGGCAATGGGGAGCCTGTGTGCCGAGTGCTTCCCGCTGCTGTTGAAGAGGACACAGGGGAGGCGGCGGCTGGCCACCTGCAGGCCGTTCCAAGGTAAGTGTTTTTTTGTTAATTAAACCCCCAAAACTACCCCACCTTACCACCCCAGTCCGGTAGCAGCCGCTACTGATAGCAATGGTAACTAAATGCCTTCCTCTCGTATAGGACTTGAAAAGAAATATTGTCAACTTAGCAATGAATCAATACAGTACAGACCTCTTTGGTGGGTCAACACGAATCACAGAAGGAACGCGGTTTTCCTCATTTTGTAAAGGACTATTCTACCATTTGCTACAAAGGATTTCCCCTCGATGAATTTCCGCTGTATAAGGTTGAGAAATTTGGCAGGTTTGTCAGCCAACAATCTTGATTAGGACCGCAAGTTAGTGCTCTCTAGAAGGCTCCTTATTTGGAACAGCCTCACCATATGGCCATGATGCTGGTGGTGACTATACATTAATAGGCTGGTGTCACAGACCTTGTAAGAAAATTGATGTGAGCTCCCTACATCAATGAATTTCGCAAAGTGGATGGCTCCTGCCAGAATACATGTATTTTGTATAGCGCCCTGATGAAAGTTGCAACATCCATCACATTGGGTCTTTCTTAACCGAAACACACATTGGCACAATTCTGTTCTTGTTTCTCATTTTGTTTCCTTTTCATGAATATTTATAGCAACAATTATTATATGTATTTTCTCTCAAATGAGGAAAGAAATGGACCTAGTCACCTAAATCCCCCAAGGAGAGATCACAGAGCACTCACGGTTTCCACATACTTCAATTTATTAAAGGAGGCAGACGCGTTTCGGCATTATGCCTTTTTCAATGCCTATTTTGCTTATCTTTACTCTTGCTCCCAGATATGTTTATTATAAATTAGTGAGATCCTTATCAAATTATCTTACCTGTATATATTTGTGTTTTTAATGTCGGAATTGTTTGATCGTTAGTGTTCTTAGTGTGTTTGATTGATCTGAATTGTGAGGGTATGACTGTGTTGTCTTGAGTGTGAGCCTGTAGGGAGCTTCCAATATTTTTGCATATTTTGGAAATGATTGGTGACTTTATAGCATGATTACAATGTATACATGTTTTGAGAAATAAATAATGTTAAAAGAACTGGTCTGATATATGATTTCCAATACTTTGAGAGTCATCCTTTTCTGTAATTATTAGGAGAAGTTTTTCTGTTTTATATTACTGTCAATAAAGTACACGTACATGTGGTTCTCTATAGTACTGCATATTCACCCTTTTTATCGCCACACTGTACTGCGCCGAATCTGAAAAAAAGACAAAAAACAACTTCATTTAGTAGATCCACCGCTACGACTTTACTCCACTGACTCATTGTGCAGCAGGTAACTTCCACCTGCAAGTCATCTTCGCTATTTACCCCTGCACAGTACTGAGCACCTTAGCCCAGCCTGTCTCTTATCCCAGGTATGGTGAATGTCTTGCACACTACTCTAGCTTCTAGACTCTACAGTCGATAGTAATAGGAAAATAATTAAGCAAGGTTCCTCTCTGATCATGGATAGAGGCACAGTGTCGGTGCCTGTGGCAGTCGTGCATGTCCTCTGGAGGAAACCTGATGTGGAAAGCACTGGAGGAGTTGTTGAATTCAAAGTGAAGAGTGACCACAACACATCTCATCTAAGCACGTCCCACCTGGCCTTCGTCTGTCCCTTCGGCTAATGCACAACCCCTTTGGCCTAACTTCTCCACATCTCACCACTCCCATTAAAGCACTGCTTCGGAACCCCGTCACCTCAGCATCAAAGGCCACCCCGAGTACATGGCCTTTGATGCATGACGCTTTGTTGTGCCCGTGATGCTGCAATTTTGGGAAGTGATACTGTGATGTAAAGATGTCAACTGGGGCAGTCAAACACAGACCCTGTGTGGTGGGGGGGGGGGGGGGGGTCCATGAATGATATGATGCCTCAAATTGGGGGTTACTGGATCATTTTAGGATTTAGGTGTGCAGCACGACACCATCTTGGCTGCCCCACTTTTAAGCGTCTGCTGCCATGTAATACCGCATCACATTAACAGTAAGGAACGACAAATTGTAAGAGAACAGGTATATATATATTGACCAGGTAAATAAGCAACTTTAATACCCGTTCGTAAAGCACTTTCTAGTCAACCATAGCCTACCATAGTACAGAAATAACTTAACGTGGAGGAGGGCTGGACTACAAATTCCAAGGCTATCCCTCATTACTCATTGAGCATGGGTGTGTATGACGTCAAGGTTGGGCTTGCACCATCAGATCCTTAACTTAGCTTACCCCAATCCATTCGGGGGACCACTTCATCCCACACCTACTCCTTATGTGCAGTTGGTGGGTCCTACGATTTGGAGGTAAAACAATAAGACAAGTAACATATATAATGCTAAAAAAACCCAAGCTGCTTGTTTAAAGAAACACTATCTTGTAATTAGCTAAAACCAGGGCCACTGAAAAGATGTGATTGTGCAGGCTTGGCTTTCTTTCTTTGCATAGTTGTATATTTGCCGCATTTGCCATATAATCCATCATCTGTGCATAACCTGCAGATTTGAACAAAAAAAGAAACTCTGTTTCTAGCTCAAACGGTTCGAAAGTTACAAAAATGCAGTGACACGTGTTGCTGCGCAGTGGAAGGCCCTTTACCAAGGTTGACTTGTCACCTTTCTGTTGCTTATTCTTATATTTGGGTATTAAACTTATACTAATGAGGTGAAACCAATACTCAGACAGTGTTAACAAGTGTAACAATGACTAAATAATTAAGTAATACTATCACAAATATGCCGCATAATTTTCCTTTTCGCATAATTCCAGTGGCCCTGACTAAAACGAATCAGTAGACACCTTAGATGAAGTATGTTAAATGCAAGGGTGTAATGGGCAGCACATGCACAGTGAGCAAAATACAATCAATTGGAATGTGGCCTTAGCAGTCCCAAAGATGAAGGAAGTATTCTGCCCATGTCTTTTTTGTTTTTCGTAGTTATCATTAGTGCAGTGATAACAGTGACACTGAGAAACAAGCGGTTTGGTGGTCCCTTCTGTTTCCCAAATAGGTCTTCTGCTGTTTACTGCCTAACTGAGAGAAGGGAGGTATTTTCCCTGCTTCAGTGGTTAATTTGGAAAAAATAAGTGCAGGGGCTTTCAGGAGGCAGCTTTCAGCAGCCCATTTCTCCTGCTAGTGCCGCCTACAACAGAGCCAACCACTACCCAAGAATGACAGAACCAACTACTAACAAATAAAGTTGGGAGAGGGTGTGGCGTAATGATCAGAGCTGCTGACTTTGGTAACTGGGGAACCAGGTTCGAGTCTTGGTGTCGCTCAACATCCCGTAATTCTGAAGCAAACCACTTAGGGGCATATTTTCAAGTCCCCATCACCACCTTGGCGATAGGGGTTTCACCTTATTTACAAGGCCGCGTTAAGCCAATTAATGTGGGTTAACGTTGCCTTGTAAATAAGGCACCATTTCACGCTGTATTTAGCGTGAAAGGGGAGGGCAATGGATGTTGTGGTGGGCATTCAATCGCAACACCGATTGATTTTGACGCTGTCCCCCTGTTTATAAGGGTGGGGTAAATAGGAGGCAGCGCCAAAATTAAGACCAGGGAAAAACTGGTCTTAAATAGGCGAAACAAGGAGAGTTACTTTAACGCCAATGATTGTTTATGTGCAGGAAGGTCTCCCTTATCATTAAAAAAATCCCAATCATTAAAAAAATAACATTTTGGAACTTCTATGTGTGCTGCATTGAGCAGCACACATAAAATTTACAAAACGCCATTTAAAGATTGTGTATGTGCAGGAAGGTATACCTTCCTGCACATAAACAATCTTCCCTTCAATGCAGGCACCCTTGCACTATGGTGCAAGGGTGCCTGCGTTGGCGCTAGGCAGCTAAATTGATCACCAGCGCAGGGGGAAACGCAGGGCTGCAGCATATTGTTTTGAATATGGTGCAGCCCTACGTTTCTAAAGTGATGGAATGTGTCGTTAGCCTTCTTGGCTTAACGACACGCTTCGCCACTTTGTTGTAAATATGCCCCTTAATCTCCCCGTAAATTAATGTGTCCTTAACTGGTGCTCATGAAAAGTGCTGGTGTTGATGATTAAGTGCCGGTGGAAACCATCATCTCGAATTAAGCACGCATTTGGGCCCTTGATAGTTTTGGTACATCACTTGCTATCTGTGACATATCCAGTCGATAGACAGGAACGGTTTGTACGAAAGTATTATATACCCTTCCTCTATTTTTGAACATGATCACACCAATGCAAAAGGCCCTTAGCCACCAATGTCTACAGGCCAATAGGAGCCTCACTTTCGATATCAAACACTACCCATTTAGGCCTCCCATGGGGTGCGTGGACAAATGTCCTACGCCAAAAAACATAAAAATGTAGACCTATAAAGGTCGTGACTAAAATGTTGTGATATGCAGGTACTGCAATTCTAAATACTAAAAAGTAGTAATAAAAAGTAGAAAATAAACATTTTATAGAATAATACTTCATTGCCTCTTGGCAGTAATGTTAGAATGGTTTTCTTATTGTATTATAAACCTGATTGCAACACCACTTAAAAAAGTAAACATGCACCGGGCACCGTTTATATTATAAATATACATGGAAATCCTCTATAACTCCAACCCTGATATAACTGATTTATCGTGTGTTGTTTTGAATGAACAAGTACACTGATATCAGAACCCTGCAACAAAAAAAGTTTAAATACGTGTCTTTCTTTCTAAAATATAACAACTGCAATGTGTACCAATTACGTTTTTTACAAAAGGAACTATTGTATTGTTTTCGTACTAAATATATTTAATGCCTTCATGTTCAAAATGTACAAAGATACATAAACGTCTGATCAATCCACCGTTTCGACCAATAGTATCAGGGTGTGATTCTATTCATGACCCCATTGGTCAATATTTGGATTACTTTATGCAACCATTTGTTCAGGCTGGGTCAATATATGTACAAGACACCACACACTTTTTGAAAATACTCAATGACCTCAACCTTCAGAGTTTTGATGACATATGGTTACTTACAGTTGACGTTGTTGCCTTATACACTTCGATCCCACACTCTGAGGGCATTGAAGCTATTGAATGGGCACTTCTCCAAATGGACACTATTCAGGCTAACAAAATTTTTCTTTTGGAACTCTTACATTTTTGTTTATTTCACAGTTATTTCAAATGGAAAAATAAATTTTTCCTCCAAACCCACGGAACATCTATGGGTTTTGCGGGAGCTCCCAGCTACGCAAACATCTATATGATGAAATTTGAACAGGAGAACATCCTTAATGACAATGAATGGACAGATAATCTCGTCATTTATCGCAGATATATTGACGATATCTTTATTATGTGGCAAGGCAACAGACAGGTATTGGAATCAAAACTTGCAGCTTTAAATGATTTCAATCCTAGAATCCAGTTTACACACACACTGGATAAACATTCAATTTCGTACCTTGATGTCCACATAGAATTATCATCTAACCGTTTGGTGACCTCTTTGTTCAAAAAACCTACAGACCGCAACAACACGCTACTGTATGACAGTTTTCACCCGCAATCGCTGAAAAGACATCTTCCTTACTCTCAATTCTTGAGAATTAAACGTATCACCTCTGATGATTCACAATTGCACACCACCCTTGAAGAGACTAAAACTCAGTTCTTGGCACGTGGTTACCCCAAAAAACTCATTGAATCTTCAGTTCAACGGTTGAACCAGGTGTCTCGACAAACACTCCTGGAGAAACGCATTAAACCTACCCAAACCAGGGAAGTTTATGTATCCAAGTTCTCGACCCTCTCCCCTGCCATCAAAAGAACGATTCTCACTAGATGGGATATTTTGCAGACTGAACCAGACTTTGGGAACCTGTTTACAAATCCACCGCTTTTTGCATATAAGCGGTCTAATAATCTGAAGGAACTTCTTAAAAAACGAGAACCCATCACTGATGTGGCACCTAAAGGGATGTCTAGATGTTACAATTGCTCACACTGCAATAATGTCATTACAGGTGTGTCCATGGCTCACCCTTGGTCGGAAGCACCGGTTAAATTTAACTTCACTGCCAATTGCAACACCCCAAATGTCATCTACATCATTCGATGCCCTTGTGGCCTATATTATGTAGGCAAAACTGAGAGATCATTACGTACTCGCATTACGGAGCACAAAAGTCGCATCCGTACTAAATCTACATCCTCACCATTGGCGAGCCACTGGTGCGATTCACATCATACGATTGCTCAACTCAAATTCAGTGTGATTGAAGTTATCAAATGCTGTAATGACCGAGATATGAGCAAACTCATTGTCCAAAGGGAGTCCTTCTGGATTCGGTATCTGAAGACCTTGAGTCCCCATGGTCTCAATGATAAAATTGAATTTGCATGCTTCCTGTAAGTACTTCCGTCTGGTAATGTCAAAAAAAAGGGGGAAGGGACATAGCAGTCCCTATATCGCATTAGAGCACGAATACATTATAAACCCCTCCTCGCTTTCTCATTCTGTGAGTCTCACCTGCGCACTTTCAGCACATCGAATTTACGAGGGAGAACTTCTTGCTGTTTGACGTACACACGGATTCTTTTTACAGACACGGATAGAAACCTTAAGGTAACATGGGCGACTTTTGCCAAAGCATTTAACAGTCCCGTCTAGTGAATATAGTGCCGTATTGAATTTCCCGTATCTACTATTGCAGGCTTTGGTCTTCTTCAACACTGTGTCGCATCTTCGCGTTTGTAAACATAGTCACCGACAGTTGTTGAGTGTACGCTCGAGTTGATAGAACTTTTGGTAAGCCTCCTTTTAGTGTGTTGCATGTCACAAACAGTCTCATACTGCATTCTGAATATCCATAAGACACAGGTTTTCACTCTTTTTAGATTGTTTTCTGTAATGCTTATAATGCCGGACAGCTTACAGTAACACTAGCTTTTTTCAGGTAATTATTTGCCTTCTCGTTTGGTGACGGTTTCTACTTTTTTCACATTTTCTACGTGTGATTATGCTCATTGGCACATGGTGTTGCACTTTCCCGTTCTCCTCCAATCGCGATGCTCTTCTGCTTGGGACCACCCTTCCTCTTTGCATATACTGACCCGAACCCCCACCAACCTGGTGGCGATGTAACTTTGTGGCTTCAACTTTTAATTTTTCATACTGTTTCACACCCTTGTGACGCCAGAATTGCCTTCCGAAAACTTTTCGCGTTGTGAATCCTTTAATAATTTTGCATTTGATTGACTGATGTTTTATTTCCAGATATCCCCTGAAGAAGGGCGAACATTGCGCCCGAAATGCATTGGGAAGATTGAGCTAGATTATATGCATTATAGTACTGTATAAACATGACTTTTTGGTACGCTTTGATCTTGGTAAAAGTGTGAATAAAATAACACTTTGACAAGAAGAAATGATGAATTGCTACTTTCATTTATAAATGATTATTGTCGGATTGATGATGAACACATTTCGATGTTTTGTTTAATTGATAAATGATGCTCAACTTGTTCTTTACTCAGTCTTGAGTCTCAAGAGTAGTGCAGTCCCTGTCTAGTGCATTTAGCATCTAGTCTCTTACGCTTTTGAATCTAGGTGACGGGTGGAACCACCTCAGGGTCAGCACACCAAGTACAATTAAAGTTTTTGAACATTGTTTTAGATTTGGTACTAACTCAAAAAATTCGAGTGCACGCCAGCTGTTTATTCTTTTCCCAAAATGTACCTTTGGCATTTTGTAGACATTGTTTAAATATCTTAAACTATTGATATAAATTTTAAAATGTATACTATTTTTACAATAATAGACAGATCATTTAAATGTTTCTAAATTTAATTTAACATGTTCAAAAATATACGTAATAAACTGAAACAAAATGTGTTACTTTTTCCTTACAGGTGCTTTTTAATACATTAAATTAGATTTTCATCCTGCATTTTTACTGCAAGCCTACCCATCAAATGCACACCTTTTCACCTGCTGCATGACCGCATTGGTGGTAGAAGTGTTCTATATAAATTATGAATAACATTAATAAGAATAGAAGAAAATGTATGGGTGAGCAGATGAAAGAGTTTGAAGAATAAAACTAGATGCAAAGGATCTGAAGACAGTAGGAAAGACCTCAGGAATGGATGAGCAGGAATTAATGAATGGAGGAAAGAACTTGAAGAAGGGGAGGTAAAGAACTTCAGGAGTAGGAAAACAACTTGAAAAGTGTAAAAAGAGATTTTAAGACTAGAAAACAAACGCAAAGAGGAAATAGCTTAAAAACGGAGTAAAATGTCTTGAAAAAATGAGAAACTTACTTTAGTACTAGAGAAAAAAGACTTCCAAAGAGGAAATGAACTTGAAGGTTCGAGAAAAGTGAATTGAAACTAGAAAAGAACTAGATAAATAAAGGGAAAATTACTTGAAAACTTGGGAGGAAAACTTGACGAATAGGACTTCTCGTTTAGACGATCCCAGTAACATGCATGCAGTGTGCTTCGCCCACCTGTAATCAGTGACGGCCCCTGTAGGGCGTTTTTACACGGGCCGTCACTGCCTGTAATTGTAAGTGCATCCGAGCTGTGCTCGCTGTGCCTGGAATGCGTTGATCCCCGGGTGTGATTTACTTCTCCATGGGTGACATTCCTTCTAATTCCTTGTCTGGATTTTGCAGGAAGCGCGGCCTTGTGCCCGGGTCAGCAGGGGTCACAGTGACCTGCCTCACCCTGTTTTGCCTGCTTGTCTCCCTTCTAAAGGGCATGTCACTCCCTCCAGTCGGTTAATGATAATGCTAATAGCAATTTGCTTTTCATGGGCTAATGCTAAAACCCCACTGGAGCATGCAAATCGCTTGGACCATAAATAGCAGGTTTTACTGGGCAGCAATTTACGATTATAACTCCTCGGACCATCCCCACTTGAACGAAAGTATCTATTTGCCTTTTTTTCCTCTTATCTCTGTTTTTATTCCCCTTATCTCTCTTATTATCATCACTGTGTAACTAGTCTGGCGCACAAATCTCAGATAAACCCCCCTTTTTCTGAAAATTGTATTCAGTATTATTTCCCTCAAGTCTAAATAAAATCGTATAGATTTACTGTTCTTCCATTAAGGTGACCAGTTCACTCTGTCATCAGGCACACCACGCTCCGGTGCCACTCGAGCGTATTTATTTTTAGGTCTGGCTTGACAGCTTGCTCTCTGCCGGTCCTCATGTTAGCACAACCCGCAATCCACAGAGAAACCTTTGGGACAGCCTCCTTCCATCGTGTCTTGTTCAGGCATAGTCTTGAGGGCCTCTTTTTCACGTTTGTGATCAGTTCATGGCATTTCACAGAAGTATATATTCGTCCATGTGTAGAGGTTGATTTGGTAACAGGACACAGAGTAGTGTAGCGACAGTCGCAGTGTGGAACACAAATTTGAAACCAAGCACCTACAGGGTAGGTTGGTTTTCCCTTTTGTTTTGGGCCAAGACAGCAGTAACACGGTAGGGAGTGTGATGAACCTCTGCTCCCCCAGTGCAGGCATCAGTACCCCGAGGGTTCAACTCTCTCCCGCAGAAGGTACCGCTTCTTGACCAGAATAGGTGCAGCCAGGCCACAAAGCGAAAGGCAATGCGTTCCTGATCAGCTTGCGTTTCGTTGATCTTCGATGACAAGTGGTATAACAAAATACACGAATGTATAAGTGTGATTCCCACATTAGCAGGTATTTTTAAATCCTCAAATGTGTAAGAGGTATTGGCCATCTTGGAACTATAATATTTCAAATGCAGTGCAAAAAAGGCTCTGCTTGGAAGGAACTTGAGAAAGACATTAAGTATGCCTGCAGACATACAAAGAAATTTTTGATGCCTTTTCAGTACAAACATTTCAATACAATTGTTATATACGTTATGCTTGTGTGTCTCAGGCATGGAGATGAAAGCACAAGCAGAGGCAGTTGGTGTGGTGACTTGACAAGCACAGCCTACCCCCGCACTGTTGAAAAAAGAACAGTTGATGGACAGAATGTTGAACAATGTCAAACATTCACCCCAGTACAGAGATCTGGGCCTAAAGCCATCCTTTTTTTGCTCCCCAGGCCATTCCAGTTTAGACCCAGCCATATGTAAATCAGTCTTGACCCTGCTCCCCATGGGAACAGTCCAGCCCGAACGGCCAGGCCAGGTCCTCCCTGTACTGGAAACAAGCATCCTGGGATTGTTTCTTTTTTGCTTTTTTGCTCCTAAGTGCACCGGGTATGCCAGACGTGGGGCCCGTGCTCACTGCGCCACTGGATTAAAGCTAACCTGGCTGATGAGCATCCTGGGACCCCGAAACTGGTCCCAGGATGCTTGTTTCTGGTCCAGGGAGGACTTGACTTGGCAGTTCGGACTGGACTATTCCCATGAGGAACAGGGTCAAGACTGATTTGCATATGGTTGGGTCCACACTGGGGTGGCGTGATGAGCAAAAGAACTATGGATTAAACCCAGATCTTTGTGACTGGAGGTGAATGTTTGCATTATTCAACATACCGTCCATCATTGCTTCTTTTTGCTTTTGCCCCCATGCTGTTGGCACCAGAGGAGGTGAGGGGGAATTACCATAGCGTAGGCTTCCACAGCAGTGACACCTGACTCTCCATCGATCCCTGAATTCAGAAGTTGAAGCAGCCTAACAGAGCATTTCAGTCTGCACCAAGACAACTGGCCGGGCTCCCCTCCCAGTCACCAGCTGCACCAAGCCGAGCAAAAGCCCTGTCACTTACCTCGTGATTTCGCTTGCCACAAGATGGCCTGCAACTTCACTAACATGTGATTCAAGCTACTGGTGATGTGCGCCATCCCGGAGTGCACTACCACAGGACGCAGGTGTTCCACTGAGTGTCATTAAACTGAACAAATGAGGTGGCATTTAATAAGGAGGTCTGAATATGATTAGTTTGATCCAGAATCTCAAAAAAGGTGTCGGAGTAGTGCTTCTGTTCAGTGATTGTGGCCTTCGTTGTGAGAACTTGGTGAGCAGGGAAATTGACCAACATATTTGTTATAGCATGGTCATCGTGTGAAGGGTCAGCAGTAGGCAGAGAGTGAATTAGTTGGTGGTGAGCATCAGATTCAAGGAATTCCTCTGTGAGGTTGTAGGTGTAGAGGTAAAGTGGGTTTTGATCAGATACTGATTGAAGAGATGTTAGCAAAGCCGAGTGTTCTGAGGGTGTTTTTTAGGTTAATATCTACAAGAAAAATGGAAGGAGTGGCAATTGATGATGTCTACTAATATGTCAGGGTCCTCAAAGGACGAGTCAAGAGTTGTGGGTGGGTGATCAAAGATTACAATTCTAAAAACAAATCATCCTTATGGAGATCCCCGAGGCACTCATTACAGGCCACTCTTTAAACCCCAGAATAGCAAGCCTCCAAATGAGTTTCCTCTTCAATAGTGCGGGTGGCCCAGCTCGGGATCACATTTTCAGATGCCACCTGTTAATATCAAAGACATGATTAGATCCTGGAGGCTGAAGGCTGAGAAGAGAGATAAAGTCCAAGCACCAGGTCAATATTCCGTCAACATCTACACATAACAGCGCTATCATGGTCCAAGCCATTGACATGAACCTTGTGGATTTTCACAACATATTTCAGCAATTTTATGTTGCTAAAACACTCTAAACACTCTGAAATCCCGGGTACAAAGCACTGGGCTCATTAGACTTGCCAGGATGGCGAGCAACCAATAGAACAACAAATAGTGACCTTAGCCTGTACGATGAAGACGGTGATTAGTCCGAGACAACTCGACCTGCCACCTACCTTTACAACCAACCAAAATGAAATCAGGACGCAGCTGAACTCTAGGCTTCTGCGAGCCACCATACCCCCCTGCTGCAAAGCTGGGAAGAGGCACTTAAAGGTCCATTACTAGTGATCAAACACTTGAGGTCAGACACTTGGACACACAGCTAAACCATTTCACGCATTTAACTGACCTCCATCAACCATCTCGCCTGAGAACAAAAGTCCTGTGGTGTCCCAGTGCCACCTGGGTGAACTTGAAACACAGAGCAGAAGACTATCATGAATTACACAATGCTCTCGTAGTGTGACCATCTTTTGCACATGCTAGAGAGACTGAACATGAATAGCTTTGATGTCTGTTAGTCTGGTGTGGTTATTACCAACAGTAGTAAACAAAACCTGAAATAACAACCTCAGGGAGAACATAGAAAGACTCGCCATTTACCACTTCTGTGGGACAAGATGGAAACCAAACCCCTCTTCTACACTACAAAATGTTCATCTTCCATCACCTTCAGGGTCCTTCTGGAGGTCAATGATTCAGCAAAGAAAACCCTAAGTATTGGAAACAGTTAGTAACAAATAATTATCTACATGTAGGAACTATGCCATCTTTGTTTATGATAAAGGTGTCATTATTACCCCCATGAAAAAAAAGAATCTGGGAAAGTTCAAAGCATTGTTCCACCTCCTCAAGATGCATATGATTCACCAGAGGGAAATTTATGACATGACTGGCTACATTCCAGCGTCCATGGTAGATCCCACAGTCAGTCTACGCTTTCTCAGGACTGGCAGGCAAGGGCTCAGCAGTCTCAAATAAGTTTTGGGATTTTGACAGGTTGCCAAATATGTGGATGGGCACACAGAAAGAGCCACAGTTTGGTGCATTGCAACATAAGAAATCTGGTATCCCAAACACCGGCTAAGCACCGCGTACAAGATGGCAGACAAGGACTCTCTAACACAGTCATTTGACACTGACCTAAGTGACTAGCAACCACTGGACATCATGACCGGACTAGTGAATGTCAGTTTAATCAGTGATAATACACTGCTTGGAGGTTCCCACACTAATGAAGGATTAAGAATCACAATTCTTGGGTTGACTGAGACCTAGTTCTTCCCGGACTATCATCACCAAATGTGATGATCTTGTATCTTCAAGCCATGGACTGTCCACAAAAACAGAGATGTAGGAAAATGAGGGGATTTTGCAGTCATCCAAGAGGAGTTAGCAAGCACGTTGGCCACAAGTTAGTCATACACCACTTTTCAAACATATTTTCATGTTGCCCAATCAACTCACAGAAGTGTCCAATAGCAGTGGTCTATAGCATGTGAGGAGGAGATCGTTGACCTTGACTCCACTTCCCAGTCCAGTCCAGGAGCTCAATCATAATGTCCAACATCATCTTCTCCGTTAACAAACATGATTACAAATTCGCCTCTGAAAGGTAGGTGCTTAACCCTGCTAATTAACGGCTCTATGCACAGAGCGGGGCACACTCTAGGCTTGATCTGCTACACCATTACAACAGCAAATGTGGAAGTTTGACTTTTAGCCCAGAGGAGTCACTCATTCAACATCCTCAGTACTGTCAGTGCCAATTCCAATATCCACTAACATCTGGCAATGCTGACCACTTTCACAATGATCAGATCACTGAAAAAGCTCTAAGAAGCCATTTTCAGGGGTTGTATGATAGAGGCACGCATGGCTGAACCACGCGGGCCTCTACAATGCGGTCGCAACCACAAATGAGTCTTAACCACGCATTCCTTTACCATGCATGCCTTTACACGCATGCCATTACAATGATTTTTTTTGTAAAGGCATGATTGCTAAAGGAATATGTGTGGTAAATCTCCCAAAATCACGCATACACTAGACACCCTTAGCCAGCAGTGATAGAAGCCCCTTTGACCTGGAGCAACTGGAACCACCCCAGAAGCATTTTTCCAGAAGCTCCAAAATGGGCCCTTTGGATAACATTAGACACCAGCACCTCAGAAACAACTGATTTTCTACCAGTTTCACTTGACCAATCCTTTTCAAACTTGGAGGGACACGAGTCCCACTTGTCCCCAACTATCTCACCAAACCCCATCCTGATCAAATCATGGGAAATAGTATGACTTTTACCCCAAACAACCCAAATCGCAGCCGAACCTCACCAACTCCAATGTGCATGAAACTGAAATGGGCCCTGAGCCCTAAACTCGCCTAGCCAAACCTCGCCAACTCCTATATGCACAAAACTAAAACGGGCTCTGAGCCCAAAACTCAGGAAACCCTAGCCCACTCCAACCGTAAGCCCTAAAAATGACCCCACCCCACCTCACCTGCCCTGAGCCCTAAAGCCAACCTCCCAATAAAAACTACTCCCCCCTCCAAACCCGGACCCAGCCCCTCTTATCTGTCTGCGTCAAGCTTTCTGTTCCGACACTTCCTGTTTCTCTCCCCACTCATCTGGACATCTAGATTGCTTATGCGTGGTTAAGCCTTATGCCTGGTTAAGGCACGCGTGGTTCCGCTTGTGGGGAAATAGCACTTGTGGCTCAGCTTGCGTTGTTTAAGCAGTTTCGCATTTTCAGGATGCATTGTTCGCATTGTATACGTCTGACACACAGCTCATGAGAAAACACCACTCCAAGATCACCAACCTCTCTGATCTGGGGGCATCATATCTGTCTATCACCCCCCCTCACACCCACTATGAAGAAACTGAGAGCGGGCTTAAAGGTACTTAACAAATGTGTCATCTTAAAACTACCAGAGACAAAGAGGTTGGGTCAAAACTCGGATGGCTCAGAGAAAGACAGACATTAAAAGACAACAAGCATTTGCAATGCAATAGGTCTCGCATATTTGAAAGTTAGAGCTCTTGGTGTTAGAAATGACAATGTTTTTTACTTTTGGATTTTGTATGTAGTGGAGTGATGATATTTGCAAATCGCTATTGCCATTCGTATCACCTTGTGGTGCTGGAGAACCAGAAAATGGGAAATAGGTTATGAAGGAGGGGAGACAAGAGTAAGATCATATGCTTTTGGGGAAAAAAAGTAACAACAATGCAATTATATGCTTCTGAAGCCACAAGGTTTTAAACAGGACTATGTATTTCACAAACATGACACAGAATCCACAACCTACTGCATAATCTCAGATTACACAACCAACACATCGTAGCTCAAACGAAAGCAAAAAAAAAAAGCATGACACGTGGTGTTTAGCACTGGCATGGTCTCTTAAAAGTTTAATTTGTCACCATACAGTTGCTGATTGTTGAATTCAAGTATTAAACTGGGATTAATGATGTTAATCTTTTCCCAGCTAGTAGTTACTGTCACAGGTATTGTTTTTAGTAAAGCGCTCTCACCCATTGCCTGGGCCTTTTATGTGCATTAAAAAAACCCTACAAAAATTAACATAGTTGCACAGATAGACACATACAAACATGCAAGCACAGATAAACACAGACACAAACGTACAAGCACAGATAAACACAGACACAAATGTACACATAGACATGCACACATTTGGAAACAGACACTAACAGCCGCATACACAATAGAAGCAACCATACAAGCATGCACACACACTCACATACACACATGCATGCAGGCATAAGCACATACAAGCAGACACAGACGTGCACATAGACATTCACAGAAGCAAGCATGCACATACATATACAGCATTACCAAGAGGAGATACATTTACACACTCACACATGCATGCACATATATACAAGCACACAGGCACTCATACATACCTGTGCATATGTGCACACTCAGATTCACATGCATACAGGCATGCACTGGCACATATACATGCACACACTCTTGCACGTCTCTTGCCTCGCCCCTGTAAGGAAGCTTGAATGAAATAATTATTTTACATTTTTGGAAAATGTAAGCATTTGAAGGGATCTGACGGGAGCAGCCGATAGATAGAGATAAGAGGCAGATAGGGTGTCAGACAGAGAAACAAAAGAGCGAGATGAGTATGTGAGATGGGGGAGAGCGATACGGAAAACACAGATGGGAGAAATAGAGATACAGATGAGAAGAAACAAGAGATGTTAAGGACAGAGAGCGAGATGGGGCTACATGGGTGGATGGGCACGGAGAGAGAGAAGATAGAAAGGGGAGAGAGATGAAGACAGAGGTGAGTGGGTAAGGTGATAGAAAAAGAGAAGGAGAGAGAGAGAGATGGTGCGACTTGGGTGAAGGTTGGGTGAAGGAGTAAGACAATTGAGCAAGAGAAGGGGAGAGATAATACAACGGGGTGGGTAACATTAAAGATAAATAGAGAGGGAGTGAGATATTGCATGAGAAGGATGGGTGGATTAAATAAGAGAGATAGAGGGGGAAAGTGGGATGAAAAGACAAGGGGATGGGTAAGGTGAGAGAGACAGAAAGAGAGGGAGAGAGAGAGATTAGGAAAAGGGATAGGTATAGAGAAATGTGAAAAAGAGAGAGGGACTAGAGAGAGGGAAAGATTGGGGGACATGGGTGGACTGGTAAATTGGGAGAGGAAGAGGAAGAATGGTAGAGCGAGATTTTGAGAGAGGGACACTTAGAAAGAGAGCGCGAGAACGTGAATGAATCTGCGGTTAATTATGTGAGATTTGTAGCGCGCAGATGAATAGTAGTTCGATGCAGCCTTTGAGTTTACACATTGTGAGAGCTGCAGACATCAGCGCATGGACATGTGCCAAGAGGCCTCTCGGTGCGGTACTGTGCATGTCTGTCCGCACTCTCTCTCTAGAAGAGCTGTCGAATGTGCAGTCTCAGGTATGCAGTGAGTCCCCCCTGAACACCCCACTTCTAAATTACATATCTTGTGGTCGGGAGTGTTAGAGATGCTGAGGCAGAAGGAAAAACGGCTATTCTTTATTTCAATTAAAAGTGCAGAATCGAAGACACACACTCACGACATCTCAGGAGGCCAGCAGCCTAAAGTACCGTATGTGCTTCCTTCGAGGTAGGCAGGCTCTATTTCAATTAAAAGTGCAGAAAGCAAAGACACACAGGGCCATATTATAAAGGAACGGCGATAACATTATCGCCGCTTTAGCGGCAGGAAACTGCTGCTAAAGCAGCGATAATGGGCTTGATAATATGCCCTTGTGAATTCCCATAGAAGCCCAGGTTCACACCAGAACCTGGGATTCTATGGGAATTCACAAGGGCATATTATCAAGCCCATTATCGCCGCTTTAGCAGCAGTTTCCTGCCGCTAAAGCGGCGATACTGTTATCACCGTTCCTTGATAATATGACCCACAGTCACTGCAGATATAGGTGATGAGATAAAGATTAGGACAATCTATCTGAAGGACTTATAATGAGGTAATTAGTGTGTGGAAAATAAGCCTTGACTGCGGCTATCAAGTCCCTCCCTCCCTCTTCTCAAGCTTGCGAACACTTTTCATGATACAGCAAGCAGTTCAGACGATTGACTTTGCCGGTTCTCGCACTGCGCGGTACACCGCCGATAGTAGCAATTATTGTGCCTCGCCCTGAGCCGACCAGCGTGTGTTTTTTGACCAGCTGTTTGAAACCCACCCTGAGGTTATGAATGATACAGTATGGGCAGGATAAATGGCAAAAAAAAATTCAAAACAAAGCAGCGGTGCCGCAGTTACCCAGAGACTGGTTTCCTGCAGCTGCCATTGCTTCCTTCCACTCACTTACTCGTATCTGGTTGTTGTTTAGTAATGAGCACGCCCTAACAGCCCGCAAATTGCCCATAATTGTTTATTCGGGTCGGGCACCTGCTTGATAAGATTATCTCCGTTCTGCAGGCGGCATTGCCCGTGAAATCTCTCTTTGAGAAGTTGAAACATAATTTAAACAAGAAAGCACATCCTTAATGTACCACTCGGTCCGCGTTTTTTCTTCCTTTACACATTTACCACCAACAGAAATTGCACCTGGCTACGGTTTTATGAATGTCAGACTGCCGCATTTAGCGATGGAGAGCGTGGATTTCTGGGAGGCTGCCGCCCTCTGGAGACAGATTACTTTCTAGATGCTCTTCACCAATCACAGAAAGTTCTGCGATCTAGACTAACTTTATTATTCCACACGCAAGATACGTTCCTTTAACAGGTTTCATTGGTGCATCCTTGCGTGCCAGCAGTTCAAAGTCCGTTGAAGATAAATAATTCCACATTAGAAGCATAACCTCACGAGCCACAGAACAAGCTGCCTGCGTTTTCTCATGAGCACATGAGCGCGAGCACATTTCCAGTTCGGGTGGGTGAGCCGGAAAGGAGACAGGGAAGGGAACATGAAAGCGCGCCAGGCGCGTGTTGTACTGAAACGCCTGTCTGGGCGCGTGCACCTCTCCTGTCCCCCTTCGTCAAGAAACCGACAACAATAGATCTCACCAAGTCAAACAGCGCATGCGCTGCGTCGCTAGGCGAGACCTAAAAACCAATTCAAAATTTGCGAACATACGTGACAAGAATTTTCAATTCTATTAAGGACACGGAGGCGAGGATTATGCTTCTTAATTTTCTTTACTGAAAATTCTCAGCAGCCAATCAGATAAAGCAAAACAAACAAATACACTACAATACCCATAAACACTACTGGGTATCACATGACAACCATAGAGAGACCCCTATATAAGGAGCACAAGAGAATACCACATCCTCTTTCTTTGTGTGAAAATAAACAGTTAAGTCCAATAATAATCATAAACATATGCTGACATCCGGAAACAGCTGAAAAGCAGAACCAATTCACGGAAGGAAATCCGCCGGCCAAAGGGCAGCAACGAGACCTGAAGCCAGCTTCAATGGAACAGCTTCCTCATGAAGAGACTTGAAAAAACTCCAAAAATCAGCAAACTTGAGATCAGAACCTGAAAGGGAAAGACAGAGCCGTAATACCACACTCCCATTAAGAGGGACTCATAGTATAAAGGGAAGGGCAAAAAACAGCCTAATCACACATTGCAATATACAAACAACGTAAAATCAGAAATACAATACTGAATTATGGGTGGGATAATCCTCGCCTCTGTGTCCTTAATAGAATTGAAAATTCTTGTCTAGTATGTTCGCAAATTTTGAATTCTATGTCAGGACCGGAGGTTCCGATTATGCTTGTTTAAAGCTGCGCCACCACAACAGATGCAATATTTACAGTTGGTTTAAATGTAGAGTCAGATGACCAGTCAGCTGCATTCACAATGTCCAATAAATTGACTCTACAGAAAAAGCTTTGGATGCCATAGCACCATGAGCAGAATGAGTACCAAATCTTGAAACATCAATACCAGCTTCGCCCATGAGCCAACGCACCCATCTTGCTAGGGTAGCTGGGGTCACTGGGCGAAAAGGATTTTGCAGAGCGATCAACAATTGACCCCCCATATCCTGGTGAAAACCTGCAGTACTTACCTCATAATCCCGGATACATTGTATCACACAGAGTTTAGGATTATCAAGAAACACAGGATAGGTGACAGAAGAGATGTTACATTTAGTGCGTCTGGTGACCGAGAAAGTAACACCCTCCGGAGAAAACCTACGACCCGCTAGATCAAGAGCGCGGATATCGGAAACTTGCTTGCAGGACCCTAGACAAAGCAGCATAGTTAGTTTAGCAGAAAGTTGTTTACGAGACAGAAACTGATTAGCCGGCCAGGTGTCCAAGAAACGTAAGACAGTAGAAACATCCCAAAGCTAAAGAATACTTAGAACAAGGTGGTTTCACCAACCGGATACCTCTGTGTAATTTACACAATAAAGGGTGTTCACCAATCGGTTTGCCATCAATCGCTACGTGACCCACAGAAATGGCTGACCGGAAATTAATGACAGTGCGATAGGCAAGGCCCGAAGCAGCAATGGATGCAAGAAAATTCACTACCAAGGAGACATCCGCCGTAGAGGGATCCACCTCCCGTTGAGAGCACCAATCACACCGTTTCCAGGCTGTGGCATAACGCTTGTGTGTGTTGGGCGACCAAGCCTCACTGATAAATCTGGCAGCGTCTCGTAAAAGGCCTGGGATTTTCCAGCGATCCCTGAAATTCGCCAAGCGACCTGCATGAGTTGGCCGGATGATATCAATGGGTGAGGGGAGTTGAGAGGGTCCAGCAACAGATTCCACCGTAGGGGAAGAAGAAGTGGAACCGCACATAAAATCTCCAGAAGTACTGGGAACCACACCTGAGCCCTCCAAAGAGGAGTGACCAGAATCAACTCCGACTGATAACATTTGGTCCGGGCCAGGACCCTGGGAATCATTACAAACGGAGGAAACGCATAACAGAAAGTCGGAGGCCACACCTGAAGAAAAGCATCTGTGGCAAGAGCCTCCAGATCCGGACGCCAGCTGAAGAATACTGGAATCTGTTTGTTGAGTCGGGAGGCAAACCTTTCGATCTGACCAGGGCCCCATGTTTGGTTCAACAATCGGAACACTCGAGGTTGAAGCCTCCAATCGCTGAAATCCCGGAGATGTCAGGAATTCCAATCGGCAACCTGGTTGCTGCACCCTTGAAGATACTCTGCCACTACAAACAGTTTGTTTGGAGTGCAAAAGTGCCAAAAATCCTTGGCGATCTCCGCCAGAAGTCGGGACGGTGTCCCGCCCAACTTGTTTACATAATGGACCGCTGACACATTGTCCATGCGGAGAAGAATGCAACAATTCGTCTGACGGGGTGAGAGGCAGCGAATCGCAAAGGAACCCGCCAGAAGTTCCAGGCAATTGATGTGGAGATTCAATTCCTCCAGAGACCAACGGCCGCCCATGGACATCAGACCGCAACGGGCTTCCCAACCCCACCAACTGGCATCGGATTCGATCACCACCTCCAGAGTGGTGCCGAATAGGGCTCGACTGTTCCACGACTCCATGTGCTCTAGCCACCACAACATCTCCCACCTCGCCTCCTCCGAGAGAAGAATCTGATCGGAATACCAGAGGCCTTTCTGGAGATGGCGTATCTTGAGCCTTTGAAGCGCTCGATAATGAAGGGGACCCGGGAAGATCGCTTGGATAGAGGAAGCTAACAAGCCGACGATCCGGGCTACAGACCTCAAGGACACAATCTGCTTGTGCAAAATCAATCTCAACTCTCTCTTGATTGATCTGATCTTCTGATTGGGCAAGAGGAGTTGACAAGTGAGGGAGTCTACTAGAAAACCCAGGAACTCGACAGACTGAGACGGAACCAACACTGATTTCTGAGGGTTGACCAAGAAGCCCAGATTCTGCAACAGATCTACTGTCCAAGCAAGATGTTCCATGACTAGGCGAGAACACTGACCCATGATGAGAATATCGTCCAAATATATGATGAGGCGAACCCCTCGGGCTCGAAGAAGTTCGACCACAGGCCTCAGAAGTTTTGTGAAGCACCAAAGTGCTGACGAGAGGCCAAAAGGAAGGACCTTGTACTCGTACCAGACTCCCTGCCATTGGAATTGAAGAAAACGATGATGAGGTCTGTAAATGGGCACAGACAGATAGGCATCTTTTGGATCTAGGCGGACCATCCAGTCCCCTTCCTGAAGAAGATCGCGGAGAAGATGGATCCCCTCCATCTTGAAGTGACGATATACAACCCATCCATTGAACTCCTTGAGATTTAAATCACATTTGGGAAAAAGGGGGTGGTGATGGACAGAGTTTCTGAATGATGCAGAATACTCTTACCAAGTCAAGAGATCATGGTTTTAATCCATCACCGTTTTTTAGCTCACTGCACCATCCCAGCTCAGAACCTGGCTACATGCAAATTAGTCTGTACCTGTCCCAGTGCATGATGGGAACAGGGCAAACCAAACTACCAAGCCAATTCTTATACTGGGAAGGAAACAAGCTTCCGGGGACCGGTTTCTGGCATCACAGCCTTCGTCGGCCCGGCTTGCCTGAATCCTGATGGTGCAATGAGCAAGGGACTCACGTCTGAGCATACCCTCCCACACTGAGTGTGGATAAATTCGATTTGGGAAAAAGGGGGTGGTGATGGACAGAGTTTCTGAATGATGCAGAATACTCTTACCAAGTCAAGAGATCATGGTTTTAATCCATCACCGTTTTTTAGCTCACTGCACCATCCCAGCTCAGAACCTGGCTACATGCAAATTAGTCTGTACCTGTCCCAGTGCATGATAGGAACAGGGCAAACCAAACTACCAAGCCAATTCTTATACTGGGAAGGAAACAAGCTTCCGGGGACCGGTTTCTGGCATCACAGCCTTCGTCGGCCCGGCTTGCCTGAATCCTGATGGTGCAATGAGCAAGGGACTCACGTCTGAGCATACCCTCCCACACTGAGTGTGGATAAATTCGATTTGGGAAAAAGGGGGTGGTGATGGACAGAGTTTCTGAATGATGCAGAATACTCTTACCAAGTCAAGAGATCATGGTTTTAATCCATCACCGTTTTTTAGCTCACTGCACCATCCCAGCTCAGAACCTGGCTACATGCAAATTAGTCTGTACCTGTCCCAGTGCATGATGGGAACAGGGCAAACCAAACTACCAAGCCAATTCTTATACTGGGAAGGAAACAAGCTTCCGGGGACCGGTTTCTGGCATCACAGCCTTCGTCGGCCCGGCTTGCCTGAATCCTGATGGTGCAATGAGCAAGGGACTCACGTCTGAGCATACCCTCCCACACTGAGTGTGGATAAATTCGATTTGGGAAAAAGGGGGTGGTGATGGACAGAGTTTCTGAATGATGCAGAATACTCTTACCAAGTCAAGAGATCATGGTTTTAATCCATCACCGTTTTTTAGCTCACTGCACCATCCCAGCTCAGAACCTGGCTACATGCAAATTAGTCTGTACCTGTCCCAGTGCATGATGGGAACAGGGCAAACCAAACTACCAAGCCAATTCTTATACTGGGAAGGAAACAAGCTTCCGGGGACCGGTTTCTGGCATCACAGCCTTCGTCGGCCCGGCTTGCCTGAATCCTGATGGTGCAATGAGCAAGGGACTCACGTCTGAGCATACCCTCCCACACTGAGTGTGGATAAATTCGATTTGGGAAAAAGGGGGTGGTGATGGACAGAGTTTCTGAATGATGCAGAATACTCTTACCAAGTCAAGAGATCATGGTTTTAATCCATCACCGTTTTTTAGCTCACTGCACCATCCCAGCTCAGAACCTGGCTACATGCAAATTAGTCTGTACCTGTCCCAGTGCATGATGGGAACAGGGCAAACCAAACTACCAAGCCAATTCTTATACTGGGAAGGAAACAAGCTTCCGGGGACTGGTTTCTGGCATCACAGCCTTCGTCGGCCCGGCTTGCCTGAATCCTGATGGTGCAATGAGCAAGGGACTCACGTCTGAGCATACCCTCCCACACTGAGTGTGGATAAATTCGATTTGGGAAAAAGGGGGTGGTGATGGACAGAGTTTCTGAATGATGCAGAATACTCTTACCAAGTCAAGAGATCATGGTTTTAATCCATCACCGTTTTTTAGCTCACTGCACCATCCCAGCTCAGAACCTGGCTACATGCAAATTAGTCTGTACCTGTCCCAGTGCATGATGGGAACAGGGCAAACCAAACTACCAAGCCAATTCTTATACTGGGAAGGAAACAAGCTTCCGGGGACCGGTTTCTGGCATCACAGCCTTCATCGGCCCGGCTTGCCTGAATCCTGATGGTGCAATGAGCAAGGGACTCACGTCTGAGCATACCCTCCCACACTGAGTGTGGATAAATTCGATTTGGGAAAAAGGGGGTGGTGATGGACAGAGTTTCTGAATGATGCAGAATACTCTTACCAAGTCAAGAGATCATGGTTTTAATCCATCACCGTTTTTTAGCTCACTGCACCATCCCAGCTCAGAACCTGGCTACATGCAAATTAGTCTGTACCTGTCCCAGTGCATGATGGGAACAGGGCAAACCAAACTACCAAGCCAATTCTTATACTGGGAAGGAAACAAGCTTCCGGGGACCGGTTTCTGGCATCACAGCCTTCGTCGGCCCGGCTTGCCTGAATCCTGATGGTGCAATGAGCAAGGGACTCACGTCTGAGCATACCCTCCCACACTGAGTGTGGATAAATTCGATTTGGGAAAAAGGGGGTGGTGATGGACAGAGTTTCTGAATGATGCAGAATACTCTTACCAAGTCAAGAGATCATGGTTTTAATCCATCACCGTTTTTTAGCTCACTGCACCATCCCAGCTCAGAACCTGGCTACATGCAAATTAGTCTGTACCTGTCCCAGTGCATGATGGGAACAGGGCAAACCAAACTACCAAGCCAATTCTTATACTGGGAAGGAAACAAGCTTCCGGGGACCGGTTTCTGGCATCACAGCCTTCGTCGGCCCGGCTTGCCTGAATCCTGATGGTGCAATGAGCAAGGGACTCACGTCTGAGCATACCCTCCCACACTGAGTGTGGATAAATTCGATTTGGGAAAAAGGGGGTGGTGATGGACAGAGTTTCTGAATGATGCAGAATACTCTTACCAAGTCAAGAGACCATGGTTTTAATCCATCACCGTTTTTTAGCTCACTGCACCATCCCAGCTCAGAACCTGGCTACATGCAAATTAGTCTGTACCTGTCCCAGTGCATGATGGGAACAGGGCAAACCAAACTACCAAGCCAATTCTTATACTGGGAAGGAAACAAGCTTCCGGGGACCGGTTTCTGGCATCACAGCCTTCGTCGGCCCGGCTTGCCTGAATCCTGATGGTGCAATGAGCAAGGGACTCACGTCTGAGCATACCCTCCCAGGGTATGCTCAGACATGAGTCCCTTGCTCACTTTGCCACTGGATTCAAGCAAGCCTGGCTGAAGACGGCTGAAATGCCAGAAACCGGTCCTAGGAAGCTTGTTTCCGGTCCAGGGAAGGCATGGCTTGGCAGTTCGGGCTGGACTGTTCCCATGAGGCACAGGGTCAGACTGATTTGCATATGGCCATGTCTGAACTGGGGTGGCGGAGTGGGCTAAAGAACGGTGATGGATCAAACCCAGATCTGTTGACTGGGTGTGAGTGTTTGATTGGTTCTGATGCTCCGTCCATCACCACCCCCTTTTGTACCACTTTGTTCGCCATAAGTTGGCAGGGTATGCTCAGACGTGAGTCCCTTGCTCACTTTGCCACTGGATTCAAGCAAGCCTGGCTGAAGACGGTTGAAATGCCAGAAACCGGTCCTAGGAAGCTTGTTTCCGGTCCAGGGAAGGCATGGCTTTGCAGTTCGGGCTGGACTGTTCCCATGAGGCACAGGGTCAGACTGATTTGCATATGGCCATGTCTGAACTGGGGTGGCGGAGTGGGCTAAAGAACGGTGATGGATCAAACCCAGATCTGTTGACTGGGTGTGAGTGTTTGATTGGTTCTGATGCTCCGTCCATCACCACCCCCTTTTGTACCACTTTGTTCGCCATAAGTTGGCAGGGTATGCTCAGACGTGAGTCCCTTGCTCACTTTGCCACTGGATTCAAGCAAGCCTGGCTGAAGACGGCTGAAATGCCAGAAACCGGTCCTAGGAAGCTTGTTTCCGGTCCAGGGAAGGCATGGCTTGGCAGTTCGGGCTGGACTGTTCCCATGAGGCACAGGGTCAGACTGATTTGCATATGGCCATGTCTGAACTGGGGTGGCGGAGTGGGCTAAAGAACGGTGATGGATCAAACCCAGATCTGTTGACTGGGTGTGAGTGTTTGATTGGTTCTGATGCTCCGTCCATCACCACCCCCTTTTGTACCACTTTGTTCGCCATAAGTTGGCAGGGTATGCTCAGACGTGAGTCCCTTGCTCACTTTGCCACTGGATTCAAGCAAGCCTGGCTGAAGACGGCTGAAATGCCAGAAACCGGTCCTAGGAAGCTTGTTTCCGGTCCAGGGAAGGCATGGCTTGGCAGTTCGGGCTGGACTGTTCCCATGAGGCACAGGGTCAGACTGATTTGCATATGGCCATGTCTGAACTGGGGTGGCGGAGTGGGCTAAAGAACGGTGATGGATCAAACCCAGATCTGTTGACTGGGTGTGAGTGTTTGATTGGTTCTGATGCTCCGTCCATCACCACCCCCTTTTGTACCACTTTGTTCGCCATAAGTTGGCAGGGTATGCTCAGACGTGAGTCCCTTGCTCACTTTGCCACTGGATTCAAGCAAGCCTGGCTGAAGACGGCTGAAATGCCAGAAACCGGTCCTAGGAAGCTTGTTTCCGGTCCAGGGAAGGCATGGCTTGGCAGTTCGGGCTGGACTGTTCCCATGAGGCACAGGGTCAGACTGATTTGCATATGGCCATGTCTGAACTGGGGTGGCGGAGTGGGCTAAAGAACGGTGATGGATCAAACCCAGATCTGTTGACTTGGTGTGAGTGTTTGATTGGTTCTGATGCTCCGTCCATCACCACCCCCTTTTGTACCACTTTGTGCGCCATAAGTTGGCAGGGTATGCTCAGACGTGAGTCCCTTGCTCACTTTGCCACTGGATTCAAGCAAGCCTGGCTGAAGACGGCTGAAATGCCAGAAACCGGTCCTAGGAAGCTTGTTTCCGGTCCAGGGAAGGCATGGCTTGGCAGTTCGGGCTGGACTGTTCCCATGAGGCACAGGGTCAGACTGATTTGCATATGGCCATGTCTGAACTGGGGTGGCGGAGTGGGCTAAAGAACGGTGATGGATCAAACCCAGATCTGTTGACTGGGTGTGAGTGTTTGATTGGTTCTGATGCTCCGTCCATCACCACCCCCTTTTGTACCACTTTGTTCGCCATAAGTTGGCAGGGTATGCTCAGACGTGAGTCCCTTGCTCACTTTGCCACTGGATTCAAGCAAGCCTGGCTGAAGACGGCTGAAATGCCAGAAACCGGTCCTAGGAAGCTTGTTTCCGGTCCAGGGAAGGCATGGCTTGGCAGTTCGGGCTGGACTGTTCCCATGAGGCACAGGGTCAGACTGATTTGCATATGGCCATGTCTGCACTGGGGTGGCGGAGTGGGCTAAAGAACGGTGATGGATCAAACCCAGATCTGTTGACTGGGTGTGAGTGTTTGATTGGTTCTGATGCTCCGTCCATCACCACCCCCTTTTGTACCACTTTGTTCGCCATAAGTTGGCAGGGTATGCTCAGACGTGAGTCCCTTGCTCACTTTGCCACTGAATTCAAGCAAGCCTGGCTGAAGACGGCTGAAATGCCAGAAACCGGTCCTAGGAAGCTTGTTTCCGGTCCAGGGAAGGCATGGCTTGGCAGTTCGGGCTGGACTGTTCCCATGAGGCACAGGGTCAGACTGATTTGCATATGGCCATGTCTGAACTGGGGTGGCGGAGTGGGCTAAAGAACGGTGATGGATCAAACCCAGATCTGTTGACTGGGTGTGAGTGTTTGATTGGTTCTGATGCTCCGTCCATCACCACCCCCTTTTGTACCACTTTGTTCGCCATAAGTTGGCAGGGTATGCTCAGACGTGAGTCCCTTGCTCACTTTGCCACTGGATTCAAGCAAGCCTGGCTGAAGACGGCTGAAATGCCAGAAACCGGTCCTAGGAAGCTTGTTTCCGGTCCAGGGAAGGCATGGCTTGGCAGTTCGGGCTGGACTGTTCCCATGAGGCACAGGGTCAGACTGATTTGCATATGGCCATGTCTGAACTGGGGTGGCGGAGTGGGCTAAAGAACGGTGATGGATCAAACCCAGATCTGTTGACTGGGTGTGAGTGTTTGATTGGTTCTTATGCTCCGTCCATCACCACCCCCTTTTGTACCACTTTGTTCGCCATAAGTTGGCAGGGTATGCTCAGACGTGAGTCCCTTGCTCACTTTGCCACTGGATTCAAGCAAGCCTGGCTGAAGACGGCTGAAATGCCAGAAACCGGTCCTAGGAAGCTTGTTTCCGGTCCAGGGAAGGCATGGCTTGGCAGTTCGGGCTGGACTGTTCCCATGAGGCACAGGGTCAGACTGATTTGCATATGGCCATGTCTGAACTGGGGTGGCGGAGTGGGCTAAAGAACGGTGATGGATCAAACCCAGATCTGTTGACTGGGTGTGAGTGTTTGATTGGTTCTGATGCTCCGTCCATCACCACCCCCTTTTGTACCACTTTGTTCGCCATAAGTTGGCAGGGTATGCTCAGACGTGAGTCCCTTGCTCACTTTGCCACTGGATTCAAGCAAGCCTGGCTGAAGACGGCTGAAATGCCAGAAACCGGTCCTAGGAAGCTTGTTTCCGGTCCAGGGAAGGCATGGCTTGGCAGTTCGGGCTGGACTGTTCCCATGAGGCACAGGGTCAGACTGATTTGCATATGGCCATGTCTGAACTGGGGTGGCGGAGTGGGCTAAAGAACGGTGATGGATCAAACCCAGATCTGTTGACTGGGTGTGAGTGTTTGATTGGTTCTGATGCTCCGTCCATCACCACCCCCTTTTGTACCACTTTGTTCGCCATAAGTTGGCAGGGTATGCTCAGACGTGAGTCCCTTGCTCACTTTGCCACTGGATTCAAGCAAGCCTGGCTGAAGACGGCTGAAATGCCAGAAACCGGTCCTAGGAAGCTTGTTTCCGGTCCAGGGAAGGCATGGCTTGGCAGTTCGGGCTGGACTGTTCCCATGAGGCACAGGGTCAGACTGATTTGCATATGGCCATGTCTGAACTGGGGTGGCGGAGTGGGCTAAAGAACGGTGATGGATCAAACCCAGATCTGTTGACTGGGTGTGAGTGTTTGATTGGTTCTGATGCTCCGTCCATCACCACCCCCTTTTGTACCACTTTGTTCGCCATAAGTTGGCAGGGTATGCTCAGACGTGAGTCCCTTGCTCACTTTGCCACTGGATTCAAGCAAGCCTGGCTGAAGACGGCTGAAATGCCAGAAACCGGTCCTAGGAAGCTTGTTTCCGGTCCAGGGAAGGCATGGCTTGGCAGTTCGGGCTGGACTGTTCCCATGAGGCACAGGGTCAGACTGATTTGCATATGGCCATGTCTGAACTGGGGTGGCGGAGTGGGCTAAAGAACGGTGATGGATCAAACCCAGATCTGTTGACTGGGTGTGAGTGTTTGATTGGTTCTGATGCTCAGTCCATCACCACCCCCTTTTGTACCACTTTGTTCGCCATAAGTTGGCAGGGTATGCTCAGACGTGAGTCCCTTGCTCACTTTGCCACTGGATTCAAGCAAGCCTGGCTGAAGACGGCTGAAATGCCAGAAACCGGTCCTAGGAAGCTTGTTTCCGGTCCAGGGAAGGCATGGCTTGGCAGTTCGGGCTGGACTGTTCCCATGAGGCACAGGGTCAGACTGATTTGCATATGGCCATGTCTGAACTGGGGTGGCGGAGTGGGCTAAAGAACGGTGATGGATCAAACCCAGATCTGTTGACTGGGTGTGAGTGTTTGATTGGTTCTTATGCTCCGTCCATCACCACCCCCTTTTGTACCACTTTGTTCGCCATAAGTTGGCAGGGTATGCTCAGACGTGAGTCCCTTGCTCACTTTGCCACTGGATTCAAGCAAGCCTGGCTGAAGACGGCTGAAATGCCAGAAACCGGTCCTAGGAAGCTTGTTTCCGGTCCAGGGAAGGCATGGCTTGGCAGTTCGGGCTGGACTGTTCCCATGAGGCACAGGGTCAGACTGATTTGCATATGGCCATGTCTGAACTGGGGTGGCGGAGTGGGCTAAAGAACGGTGATGGATCAAACCCAGATCTGTTGACTGGGTGTGAGTGTTTGATTGGTTCTGATGCTCCGTCCATCACCACCCCCTTTTGTACCACTTTGTTCGCCATAAGTTGGCAGGGTATGCTCAGACGTGAGTCCCTTGCTCACTTTGCCACTGGATTCAAGCAAGCCTGGCTGAAGACGGCTGAAATGCCAGAAACCGGTCCTAGGAGGCTTGTTTCCGGTCCAGGGAAGGCATGGCTTGGCAGTTCGGGCTGGACTGTTCCCATGAGGCACAGGGTCAGACTGATTTGCATATGGCCATGTCTGAACTGGGGTGGCGGAGTGGGCTAAAGAACGGTGATGGATCAAACCCAGATCTGTTGACTGGGTGTGAGTGTTTGATTGGTTCTGATGCTCCGTCCATCACCACCCCCTTTTGTACCACCTCGAGATTTAAATCAAGCCTGGATCCACCCCCTTCTTCTGAACTAGGAAAACGTTGCTGACGAAACCCTGAGGAAGACGAGACGTCCGCCCTATGGTTCCTTTCTGAAGCAGAGACGCGATCTCGCTGGAAATGAACACCTGATCTTGAAGTAAAAAAAAAGCATCGGGAGAGGAGGGAGAGTCTGGGAGAGTCTGGGGGAATGAAAAAACTCTATTTTGTAACCCTGCACCGAATCCAGAATCCACGCATCCTGCGAGATCTTTTGTCAATTGTTTAGAAAAATTGGATTCGGCCCCCCAATTGAAATTTGGAAAGGGAAGCAGGCTCACCTGAAGTTGCGGCATCACGTTGACCTCCCTGGTTACCTCCATAACGTCCTTTCCTGTTGTTATTGCGGGATCCACGGGTTGGATAGAAGGAGGAGGAGGAGTTGGAGTCCTGAAACTTTCCACGTTGGGAGTTATAACCCCGCTGGGCGCCTTGCTGGTAACTGCGGCCGAACGACCGCCCCTGATGTCGTCCAGTCCGGCCAAAAACCGGGCGAAAAGCCCGCTTTAGAGAACCCTGTGCCTTGTAAAAGGCCACTGAAAGTTGCGACAAACCTAGTCAGTTCCTTCAAAAAAGGCTGCCCGAAAAGAAGACCTTGTGCCAAAGGGCCAGCCTCAGAGGTAGATAATTCCGCCGACTTAGGGTCAAGTTTCAACAGAATAGAGCGGCGGCGCTCACAGGACATGGCACAATTGGCATTGCCCAACTGACAGATGGCTCATTGAGTCCATCCGATCAGATCGTCAGGATCAATAATTTGCCCCGAAGCTTTAGATTTAAACCCTAAATCTAAAATTTGGGTAAGGGGACCGGTCAAATCAAGTAGTTTATCTTGACAGGACCTCCATGCACGATCAATTCCTTTTTTTAAGATCTCTCGTGTATTTCTTTAAATAGGTGAGCATAGAGGGGTCCACTTCCGGAGTGTCTGCCACTTTGTCTGCCAAATCAGGTCTGGGGCATTCCGAGCGCAACCACGCTCTGACATCCTGAGGAAAAGCTTGACGCAGATGCGACTGCACATACTCAGCAACCCCCGTAGAGGAGAACCACGAAGAGGAGTTAGGGTGGACAATCGCAGTGGGTTCAAAAGTAAGTAAATTAGGATGGGTGAGAGCATCAACCAAACGTTCTTTGCGTTGCTTCTTAGCTGGGGGAGGAGAAGCCTCCGGCTCAGACGCCGTATCAGAGGAGGTATTACCATCATCTCTGAGAGGCGAGCTAGAAGAAGTGTACTTGGATGAACAGCCATAAGAATGGTCATTAGAGAGGGTTTTAGCCAATTTGGCAAAGTCTGAAGAATGTGGATTCTTGGAACCTTTTCGCCAGATGTAGAACGGGACGTAGACCCGGGAAGCCAACCCTGCTGCAGGGCATAGTTACACAAATATCGTTTAAAGCGTTCAATAGCCCTGACCATGGCTTTATTTACAGAGTGCTGGACTCCAACATCAAGAGCCTCGACCAGCTCATGCTCCAATGACCCAGAAGGGTCCTCATCAAAGTATTCCTCGTCATAATAATAGTCAGACATAATGCCACGTTAGAAGTGACTGATATACCCACCAGATGAAAAAATTGAGCAAATATGCACTCTCTGTGTAGAAAAAGGGAGTCACTGTAAACAGTGAGGGACGGACAGTGATACAATAGGGCGGAGTGGCGAACCCCAAGCAAGCCAAAGCAACACAAGAACACCAGACCCACTGTGTGCGTTAATAATTAAATGTGGAGGGAGGGCTTGCCTAGTAACACCACTCTATGCTTTAGTATACAGCCCAAGTCACTAAAGGAAGACCTGAGCATCAATGGAGGGCTGGCAACAACTGGTGGGTGAAGGGCAATGGCTAGCGCTGCCCCCGTGCTCACTGAAACCCGAAAAATGGCAGAAATCGGGTACAAAATAGACGCCGCGCATTTGCGGAACGGACAGAGAATTGTGCCAGAAAGAGGACTACGTGTCGGAAGGACACGCGTCCTCACCTCCGTCTCCCGCTCCACTCAAGAACACGGGCACACAGCGCCCGGTCCGGGAGGCGAAACGTGCTCCCAAACAGACACCAACACGGACAAAGGAAGCACGATCAGCGGGAAAGCAACGTGAAAATGCGAACAATCGTGGGCAAAAGAGAAAGCAGACGAGCGCACCAACGGCACTAGGGGCACACAGCGGAAGCAAGCGGCAGAGTGCGAGCTGCGCGAAAATAAAAATGAACCATCAAACAGGTAATAATGTAAAGCGCATAAATGCAAATTGAAACAAAGCGCAATGAACGATAAAGTAAGGGAATAAAGTAATGCACTTAACTGGCTGCGGAGCAGCAAAGAAATAGGATATGGTATTCTCTTGTGCTCCTTATATAGGGGTCTCTCTATGGTTGTCATGTGATACCCAGTAGTGTTTATGGGTATTGTAGAGTATTTGTTTGTTTTACTTTATCTGATTGGCTGCTGAGAATTTTCAGTAAAGAAAATTGAGAAGCATAATCGGAGCCTCCGGTCCTCCTGACATAGAATTCCGCAGACCTGTCGCACTATTCTTGTGAACTCCTCTCTGCACTGTACAACACAGGCAGACCTAGTGCTACGAAGAGGCCATAGATTAAAAGTTGTCTAAAAAACTGAAATCGTAATAACAAGAACCGTTAGTCGTTTGTTGTGGATTCTCCTTTAATGTACATAAATTACATAAAAATGGAACAATTACATGGAATGCCGTTGTTAACTATATTATATTATAACTTGGGTTTGTTTGACCACTTTCACTTAGGTAAAATGATGCAGATGCTTCGACTCATTTGTCACCCACTCTTTTAAACGTTCAAATTCCCTTTTGAAAGTACTTCTAAAATTCGAAAATAAACAATTAACCGCATTGAAGAATTTCCGACGTGCATAACACTTGTAAACAGGAAAAAAACAGGATTAGGAAGATGCTGTATGTGGACTCTAACCCCTCACAACAAGATTAGTTAATGGCATTCCAGCACAAAGTAACTTCTAGCTGTGCAAAGTATCTGTAAAGTGCTGCCTAAGTGCTGGGCAGAGTGGATGAGCGCGGAAATGACACGTTGCCCAATGACAGGGTACGGCCAGGTTGTTTGGGGCGGTTTCTGTCTAGGTCGGCTCTCATGCCCCCTGGGCCTGTTCTGGGGAGATGCTCCTTAACTACAACCTTGATGACAGGTGACTGTGCTTTAATGGGGCCGCCCGGGCCCAGCTCTTCCAGCTGCAGCCCCCCACTGTGCACTCACGGCTGAAACTGATGGTTAAGTCTCCTGCCTCGCCCGGGGGCTGTCGGATGGGATGTGCTCTTCGGGTTTGCAGCGTTCCGATAACACAATCTAAGCCATTTTTTTTTATTTGGGAGCGTCGCATGATTCACAGCCTGGCAGCTGTCTCTTTACTTGTATACACGCTGAAGGTCCTCTGTAAAAGAGGTAGCTCGGTGGGTTGTGGGTGTAATCGACAGTTCATCACAGAGCCAGATCCGATGCAGCGTTTAAAGATCGACAACAAGAGTACTGTTAATTGGGCGATATTTGCATCCATTATTTTAACCAAAAAGAATGAACCACTTTGTGGTGCATGTTAATTACCAATGTTAACAAGCTCCGTGGAGCCAGGGTTGGCCCTTGCCTCAGCTGCTGGCAAGAGGTGGGCTCCTGCACAGAAAGAACATCACAGATACAGGGAAAGCAGCACTCCGGAATAGTCAGGAATTGAAGGATATAAAATGTAATCTTTTTATGTGCCACTGTCGCTATCTCACACTTTGGCAGTAATTCGATATTTGTTTCTTTTAATGTTTGTAGAACACTAAAGACAAAGAGCCGAACTATGTCAGATGGGAGCGGGCTTTAAGTGGGATGAAAAAACTGGGGGGTCTCCCAAAGGGTCGTGGCCGATGTAATTATGGGTGTGGCTTAAAACACCTAAGCTAAAAATCTGTGTTTAGCATAGTGTGCCACCTGACTGGTATTTTGCTGTTTCTATCCTTGCATCCAGATATATAATGCAACAAGTAACATTACACCTACAACAAGCCAGGTCTATTAGCTTTGTCAATGGTTGTTAGTTGCTTACGGAAAAAAGCAACAACCACGCCTTCGTTGTATATAATACTGAAAATGCTTCAGTTCTGAAATGATGAGACTGTGAAATACCTAAAATGAGTCTCTTTGCAGGGTGCTTCAAAGTCATTGAAGAGTGGCACTGCGGCTAAGTTAATATTTTTTTTTTCACCCTGAGGGTGAGGGCAAAAGTGGAGAGCCTGATAGGGACCTTTGTCAGCAAGTGCTTTAAGGAACTGCCGGTGCTGAGCACTGGCAGGACCCGGCCCACTTAAATCCCTGGATGGGAGCCAGGAGGGAATAGTGGAGAGAGGGAGCAGGAGGACGTGAGGAGGAGGAGATAAGGAAGCAGAAGGCACTGGACTAGAAAAGGTACAGCAGCAAATATGTTTTCAGAGATGGATGGGCTGATAAAGTGATCAGAGTGAGGGAATGTTCCTTGAGATCTGCCATGACTAAAAAATATTTTTGTACCTCACTGTATTACAAACCCAAACTCTTGCCCTGTTGTGCCACCAGCACTCTAGTCATAAGGCCCAGGTCATGCAAACCTGTGTTCTTGCTGTTGTCCCGAAAATCCTTGAGCAACATGGGAAGTGGTCTTCAACTATACACGTGTTCCAAAAGCGCACTCAAGTCCTCAACAAGCAACTCACAACCCACCTCGAAACTCGCCATCTTCTGACAACACTCAATCAGGATTCACGAAGAACCACAGCACCAAAACATCACTCATCACGGCCACCGATGACATTCAAATCATCCTGGACCGAGGAGAAACAACAGCAATCATCCTGCTCGACCTCTCTGCGGCCTTCAAACCTGTCTCCCATAACACCCTCATCAGAAGACTGCATGAGATTGGCATCCGGTCTCAAATGGATCTCTTCCTTTCTCACAGGAAGAAAACAAAGGGTTAGGCTGACACCCTCCACATCAGAGACCAAGAAATTGATCTGCGGAATCCCACAGGGATCGCCCCTCAGCCCCACCCTTTTCAACATACATATGATTCTGCTCACCAATATCATCCGATCACAAAACATCACCGTCATCTACTACTCTGATGACACCCAACTCATCCTCTTCCTGATGGACAAAACTACCACAGCCAAAACCAACTTCATCAACTGCTTAACCATGGTAGCAGACTGGATGCAAACCAAATGCCTGCAGCTCAACTCTGACAAGACAGATGTACTGGTCTTCGGCAACAAGACCTCCCTGTGGGACTTCACCTGGTGGCCTTCGGAAGCTAGGACTAACACCCACAACCACAGACCACGCAAGAATCCTGGGATCATCCTACACAACAAACTCAACATGACGGCTTAAGTCAAATCAGTGCGAAAAATCTTTCAATGGTTGCCTCAGAACACCAGACGGACCATCATGCAAGTACTCATCACCAGCAGGCTGGACTACATCAACACTCTGTATGCTGGAATCTCCAAACAACTCCTATACAGACTCCAGACCATCCAGAACACCACTTCAAGACTCATTCTCTACCTCCCAAGCCGCATCCATATCACACTGCATCTCAGGAAGTTTCACTGGCTCCCCATTCACAAGCGCAGCCTATTCAAACTTCTCACGCACACGTATAAAGCCTTACACAACACAAGGAACAGAATATCCAAACAGCTGCATACACTTTCACCAACGCACCAGACACCTACGCTCTGTCTCATTCTCACACATTCCCCGCATCTGCAAAAGCAAAACTGGAGGTCGCTCATTCTCCTACATTGCACCCAAGACATCCCCCAACACATCCAATCCTCCTCACTTCTTAAGTTCCGCAAGAAGCTGATGTCCTGGCTCTTTGTATAAGCACCCTGGGAACCACAATCCTACACACTCGCCTATACACCTGGATACTTTTCCGTGGTTAGTGCTCTAAACAAATCAATGTAACGTAACATACCATAACATAACATAACATACCATAACATGTCCTCACCAAGCCCAAGGTCTTGATGGTGCAAAAGCACAGGGACCTCTCTGTAGCAGCCCAGGGTGTGGCTCATTCACCTCCCTAGGCAAGGCAAGGGCACTGAAACCAGCGCATTGTACAGAGCTCTTCCATGCCAAACCATGATACCTCAGTACTCTCAATGGTCTGAGCACCTAGGGAAAAGAGCTGGGTGGATGTAGTGGCCCTTGACTGCTTTATTTATTTCCCAACAGGAAAATGTGCTGACTAGAGAGACACCGTATGAAATATGGACTTCTAGCTTGCAGGGCCTGCCCAAGCATCTCTGTTAAAATGTACAGGTTTTTTTTTTCTTTCTTTTTTTTAAACTTTATTTTTCGTTTTAAAACAAACAATCTTAGTTCTCCCCCCTCCCCCCGACATCAGAGAAAAGCAGTACATACAGGTCCAATCAGAAAACATATACGTATGTAGTACCTTAGAGTGAGACAGGTCACCGGCTATAACGTGAGGGTATCCGGTCCAGCCCCGCTCAGTGCCGTACAGGAGCAGCCTCGCCTTCATCTCCTCCAAAATGTACAGGTTAATGCATAGGTCTTCAAAGTGTGGGGCGCGCCCCCATGGGGGGCCGCAGCTTTACCTCAGGGGGGCGCGCACTCCACTTCGCCATTTCACCTTCCATTGTTGCTTCCCACGTTGGAAGTACGTTTCCTGCCTGTGTTGCAGGCCCCCATCTCGAGTTAAGGCTCTCTCTGATTGGAGCATTCAGAACAGCCAATCAGCATGTAGTTCCTGCAACACTGACGTCCTCCATAGAAATGGACAGCAGTACAGATGCCAGGGAGTGCCGCGAATTTTGCATACAAAAGCTGCAAAATACTTCTTTGTGATAAAGCAGCGTTTCACCACAGCTGCCTTTTGCCTCCCGATTGCTTAACTTCATATCGGGTTGCTGACCTGCGCCTCGCTTTTGAAGCCTTCCCATGCAAGGTTATCATAGTTTGTAACCTCGCTGCTACTGCCTTTCGCTCCAAGGATTTCAAAACGGGTGCATTCTTCCTGAGGATTCCATTCAGCAGCAGGTAAGTCTGAAGAGTTTTTTTTATTTTTTAAAGTCTCCTACCTTTGATTAAAGTCACTGGTGCTCATTTAAAAATTTCAAATACTTTAGAGCTGAGTACACAAGTCTGAAATAGCACATATCATGAAATATGCCATCTGTCTTTCGTAGGGCAAATAGAAATGCTTTCTTATTACATGTTTCTGCATCTTTGGAAGCCTATCTTCTTTATAAGCCAACTATGTTAACAACTCAATGGCTCTTGATGCTGCTAGAGAAGAAAGGTATATATCCCCCTGAATCACTTATATCGCATATATGTCTGATGTAGATGTCCCCTAGGCCTCTTTGAAAATCTGTGGATGACCTTCTACCGGCAACACCTGGCCATACTCCACATAATCACTGATTTTTCAATTGTATCAGAAAGCATGTTTTTCGGGCCCCCTTTTCCTGATATCTTATCTAGGGGCAATGATGTGGCACAACAGCCAGAGCTGCTGACTTTGGAGCTGGGGAACCAGATTCAGTTCTCAGCATCTGCTCAACGTCCTGTGATTCTGGGCAAATCACTTAATCTCCCTATGCTTACAAAAAATGAATGTGTCCTTGTGTAATGTGAAAGATGATCCTGTAAAGCGCGCCAATCCCTTTGGGTCATGTTTGTGCTATATAAAATTGTAAACAATATATTACAAATGTTTGTGAGCGCTCCAGTTTCTAAGTACCACTCAAAGCTGGGGTCCTCATTTACAAGCAAGTGCTGCAGCGCGGCACCGCAATCCCTTTGGCTGTGCCGTGCTGCAGCACTTTGAAAGCACAGGGATGTGTCATATCTACACGGATATGGTGGATCCCTTTGCTCTCCCATGCGCTGGCGCACAATTTACTGCCATGCGCCAATGCAGGCACCCTTGTACCATGGTGCAAGTATGCCTGCGTCACGGGGATAATTGTTTATGTGCAGGTGTCCCTTCTTGCACATAAACAATATGAAATGGCATTTTTCAACTTCTATGTGTGCTGCATTAGCACACACAGAACTTGCAAAGCGTCATTTTTTTTTAATGATTGTTTATGTGCAGGAAGGGACACTTCCTGCACATAAACAATCACCGGAGGTGATTTCCTCTTTCTATGTGTGCTGCAAAATGAAGCATGCATGGAAAGAGATAAAAAACGAGGAGAAAAAAATACATTTACCCTTGTTGCACATCCCTACACCTCCCGTGGGGAGGAGTAGCATTTAGATGGATTTCCAGGTTTACGTTTTTTTTGTACATCTGGAAATGTGTCAGGTTCCATGGTTGTTGCGTGGGAACACCCACAGCAACACCCGTGCAACACCCCTTTCCCACAAAGTGCAGCATGTAAATGGGCCGTTTTTACAAGGACAGGAAAAGCCACTCAGGTGGCGTTTCCCATCCTTGTAAATATGGAGCAGCAAAATGCGCTGCCGGTGCATCACAAAAAGTGATGTGCTGGTGGCGCAAGAGGCTTGCAAATAATCCCCTGAAATTGGAGCACAACCTCAGGATTGTAGTAGCAAGAATCCATCGACACATTGGCGGTCTCTTTGGTATGCCTGTCTCAGTTTTGAAATGGTTTTTATTGATCTATGCAAAATGTTGTTTTATGTGTAAAATAATTCACCATTGTAATTTTTTTGTGCGCATCTTTTCTTGGAGACTTTTCATTTGTAATAAACATCTGTCATCTAACCACAGGCAGTATAAAAACTGCAGCTTATTAAACACTCTTGCTTTCATATTATTTGCCATATACGACCTGGACTCTGCAGATGGGAATGACTAGCAGTGATGCAGAGTACCAGCTTCCAGAATTTGTTGTCAAGTGGTGATGGTAGAGGGGGGGCTCGAAGTCTAAAAAAGTTTAGATGGGGGGGCTCAGCCTAAAAAAGTTTGAAGACCTCTGGGTTAATGTATGATTCATGAACTCCATCTCAAGCCATTGTTTTGTACTCTGTTGTTCTAATGCAGCAAACATTTTCCCAGGGGCCAAAAAGTTCAGCCTGTGGTGTGACCGAGAGCTGCATTGATGCCAGCAAGGTGGTGGTCATGGGAGGTGTAAGGTGGGCATAGGGAAAGTTACACATGTACATCTAGTGGCTGAATTGTACCTGGGATCAATGCCTCCTTCCTCATTTGACTAAGTTGTGTAATCTTAGACAATTGTTTTATTTCACTTGTTTCCTTATTCTTCATTATCACATGTCAGAGGACCTCGAAATATATAAGTGCATGATCTGCCCTGTACAAAACCTTCTCTTGAGTTGATTTAATAAACTATAATATTTTCCATGTATACTAGCATCCCAGGCCAGCCAGAGGTGCACATAACAACTGACTTGCCTCAAGGCACTGATTTACATCTGATGTACTAAGGTGAAATGCTTCTGCATGGTCATGAAATACACTTTTTTGAATTTTCAAGGGACTTTATCATATTTGTATACGTTTGATTCAAGACAGCTTTAAAAATTAAGGTGTTCTTAAAATTAAATGGTACAAGACACCTTCTGTGCATCTTTTTTTTTCTTTAGTTCGCCTGTAAATAAATGCTTGTCATTTATTCAAAATCTTTATAAATGTTAGTGCTTTGTAAAGTAAACAGCAGCCGAGTGCTGATGTTTAATTGGGGCGCCGCATTTAAAGGTCAGGAGGGCCGGATCTGGCCCCTGGGCCGTACTTTGAGTATCACTGCTCTAATACCCTGGTGGACTTAGTCTTCTCTTTCTTTCTCTCTTTGGTTACCTCCTCCCTCTACATCTAATCACTTGTCTTTGACTCACAGTTTACACCTGTGTATGCTCTTCCTAAACGAAGTGGCAATATGCTTTCTGTTTTAATATATTTCTATTGGCATTTATAATAAACAACACCCGTAGGAGAAGACATTTGTGAATAAAGGTATCAACAACCTGGGCATAATCATCCTACACAAATGAAGAAGGATACAAGCAAGACCCCATACACAAACTATGCCATGCTACAGCGAATATTACTGCCAATCTAGACAACTGTTTGAAACAAGGTAAAATGGTATTTTAAACAATTTAAATACCGGGAAAACTGTATCATCCAATGTGCAAGGAACTTAAAGGAAAGAGAGAATTAAAAACAAATCAAACAAACCGGTACAGGAATTGCTTAATTCAGCTAGTTCAAGGAAAACCAAAGAGCTAAAAAGAGAGATGGGGGGATGGTGGTCAGCTGGCCACATCGTGGCCAACGGGGAGATCCCCAGTGGCATGATCAGCAAGCTGGTGATAGGGATCAGGGTATCTAAAATATGCCCACTACCACGGATAGAGTAATCACACAGTTATACGCACATACACTCATCATACGCTAGGGCCCATTTCACTAACATACGCTCAAATACTCTACCAGCAATAAACCTGTGGAAAGAAAACACCTAAACACCCTGCATCGATATCAGGTCGATCAGATCTGGTTTTGTGACTGTCCTAATCAATAACATAATCTACACAACATGTACAATAATGATCAAAAATATAAACCCAATAATTGACAAGAAAGAAAATTCAACACCATGTTTAAAAATTATATTGCTTTATCTAAAATTAGTCAAAGTAAATCAATCAGAATAAATCATTTCTCATAGTTACCTATTCTAACTAAGTGTCAGAACGGGTCAGGACAAGTCTCTCGGTAAAGTCTCTCAAGACGAAGTCCTCAGCATCGATCCTCAGCAACGCAGATTCACGCGGCAAAGGCAAAATGGCAAGTGGCAAATCCCTCCCTAAGCTAACATTTTTTATAGTAAAAATTACAATGGAAATACACATAAAGTTTGCAATATACACTGAATCACTGAGCAGAGCGAAAAGGAAGAAATGTAACATTGCCACATCTGAAAATCTCCGCTCAGGAAAAGTCACAAGACGGAAGCTACGGAACAGGAACCAAGAAAATAAAACATGTATCACATTAATCCGGCTTCTCCTCGGCTATCGAGCCACAGTTCAGAGTTTCCCTCTAAGGCTCCTTTGTTTTTCAAAATTGCCAAGGACACTTTCACTTCTCTTGGAGAACTCCCAAAAACTGCTGCTGTCCTCATGGAAAGTTTCTCAACATGGACCATGGTCAGTTAGCTTCAAGACCATTTCCAGCAGGGGTCTCCCTCGTCTCAGTTTTCACATATTCACTCGAGGCCAGGCTCACAAAATCAGCCATCATGGACTAGGCCTCCATAGGCCACAATAGACCATCTCAATTAAAAGAAATAAAAACAACATTACTACAGCATAATGATTAAACAGTGTTAACCCCACTAATACCCTTATGTGTATGCATTTATCTAGCTCTCGCGACATAAAAAGCATTAATTCAGACAGCGTTTTGTGCTCAAAATAAACAGCACACAGCAACGTTTAAACATGAAAACTTGCACATTATTTTTTAGGAAACAGAAACAGCACACACATGCTAACCCTCGTATAACTTTCTCTTATGTTAAAACAAACAGATTGATTAATAAAACACACTTGCACAAGACAAATAATTAATTGTTATTCATTAATAATTAATAAAACGCATAGACATACTAGAGCTTCAAAAGCCCCTGAATTTTCTAAATGAAAACTCTGCTCCAGCAATCCCCCCTTTGGTGATTTTATCACCAAATAAACCCAAAAAAAAAATTAGTGAAAATTTAGTCCCATTTTAGGAGAAATCAGAAATGTCTTTTCCCCTATACACAACATTAAACACCAGTCACTCTTTCATCATCCCTTTTTGTCTCTAAGTAAACACTCTCCCTCAATTCTTCTAATTCAATTTCTTGAGGTTCTCTCTTCAACCTCTTGTTTTTCTTTTCTTTATTCAATTTCTTCCTCCCTCCCCTGTTTTTACAACACACACACACCAATTTTATTATTAATAAAGCCACAATTATACAAGACAAGGGAAACAATATTCTACCTATAATAGTACTACCTATCTTTGCAATAAAATCCTTAACAGCTATCATTTTATTAGCTATTTTAGTCCACAAACTCTCAGCTTCAAATGATACAAATTTTTCATGCAAATCAGTAATATTTTTGATATAGACCTTCAGGTCTTTACTTTCGTCAGGAATGTAAGTGCAACAATGTTGAACTTTCAATATTCCACAGACTCCACCCTCCTTGGCCAATAGAATATCAAGGGCAAGTCGATTTTGCATAGACATGGCACGTACGGCACTTAATTCCGTATTCACCAAAAGAAACCCTCCTGCGGTATTTGTCGATAAGCGATCAACCACTGTGGACAGTTTCCGAATTCCATAAGCATTTAAAGAAATTCCCACTGCTGGAATCAAAACCCCCAAAATATCACCCACAATTTCAGACCAAGTTTCTCTCTTAAAACGTGTTAATAAGTTAATATGTTCTACATCTGTTATTTTATCTATATGAAAAATCTTTGGAAAAACTAGGCCCACATAACACGTGCCATACCAATGGTCAGGCAACTTGTAATAAGCCTTATTCCCACAAACATAGTACACTCCTGGAAAAATTGTATCTTCTCCACCTCTGAAACCCCAACCTGTCGCAACGAAGTATGTATCATGGCACTCACTAGTCCCCACAAAATATGTATCATATTGGGATTTCCTTCTTGTAATGCAAAGTTTACCCTTCTGCGGTGCATCTAGAGCTAAAGTTGGACTAGCCCCATTTCTCAACTCTTTTCCCATCTCAATGTCCCAAATTGTCTCACTCACTTCATATTTTCCCGCTTTCTCATGTATGTTTACTCTCCTTTCTTCTACCATATCCAGGAAAGCTTTCTCCTCTTCTTTCAAACTGCAAGTTAAATTATTCTTAAAAATGTAATCTAATGTTAATCCTTTTTCTTCAATAAAAATCTCACCAAAAGTGTTAGCTTCTTTAGCTGGATTCAGCTCTTTATTCATTGGCAAGTGCCCAAAAATACTATCTCTATTAGACATCTTATAATCTACTTTCCCTAACAAATAAAAAACACTACTTAAAATACTACAAGAAATACCATATGTAGCTGGTAAATGGTGATAAGTAACACCCTCTGAAACGGATGCAGGTAATTGCATACAGACGTAGCAATCCCTTACTTCCATTGTCTTCACATATTCATATAACAGTTTAGAAAAAACATTACTAGAAAAATTATTAATTGACCTATCTTTGTGTGTGTAAGCATCACTAATTCTAATTGGAACTACTTTTTGTGAATTCTTCTCTACATTTGTTACATTCTCTATATGCATTCCAAATTCTACTCTAAAAGTAACTAATAAAACTAAAACACCCCATAGAAGCATTAATAATCCAGTACAACAGCAGCACATCCTACAGCACCTCTTAAAGAAGGCACATCTATTTCTATTATCCTCTATGTTAGCCATTTTAGTTTAGCCTCTACTACTCCACTACTATTTAAATTTCTTCAATTCTTCAGCAATTCTTCAGCTTTCAGTTTATCCAAATGACCTCTCCGTTCACTTGTTCCAAGTGAATCCTTCTTTCACTCAGTTTGGATACTTGTCATTCTTCACTTCAATTTCTTCAACATCAAATTGTATCAGATCTCCAACATCAAAATCCTCAGTACTCGACTCTTCTCCAATGTCAGTCAAGAGTACTTTCAGAATTTCACCAGTATCTTCCTCAACCACTTCTCTCAAGACCACTTCCGGATTATCTCGAGTCACTGCTTCTTCTTTTCCTCCTTCAGACAGTGCCACATAAGACCATTCCGGTGATCTGTACTTTTGGTTGGGTCTTCTTACTCTTTTTATTTCCACTGGTTCATTTAACTCCTTTAATTCTTCTCCTTCAGCTTTTGAACTTTGACTCGAAACTTCATTCACTTGTTCAGCTTTTGATGAATTTGCTCTTATTATTCTGTATCTCAGCCTCTTAACTCTGTTGTTAGGCCAACGGTCTCCTCTTAACACCTTCTTCTGCTTTATTTCTTTATTACTTCTTTCTCCAATCCAAGTTCTCTTTCTCAGAACTCGACCCTCTGTTTGTTCATCCTCATCATCTGTTTCAAGTGCCTCTTGTTTCCGTTTTCCAGCAGCTTTCTTCTTTTCCACAGATTTTTTCACCACTGTTTGAGACTTCCCTACTCCTGTCCCTCCTCGGGTCTCTGACACGCAATCTTCTTGCTGTCTACTTGTCCCTTCACCTGACTCATCAAGAATGTTCCCTACACCTCCTCGGGGGTCTTCCGCAATCTGTCCCTCTCTATCTTTTTCTGACCCTACTTCTTCAAGTATAATCTCAAGTGGTTCTTCGATCTCCTCCTCTTCCGATTCAGGAGTAATCTCTGTGTGATTTCTTTTTTCTTTTCTTTTTCCTTCGCTGCTGTTTGAAACTTCAGGCTCTCTTACAGAATTTGATCTTCTCTCTGATACTCGCAGTGATTCTCTTGAAGCTCTCTCTGCTTCTTTTCTCACTGATTCCGTATCTTCAGTATCTTCACCATCACTAGAATCTGACTCTTCAAAATACTCTTTACCAGTCCCTTCTTTTGGGTTTGGAACTCTCAGAGTATGACTTGCATGTACCCAGTGCTTCACTCCAGCACACTTTACTGCAGTCGTCGTAGTCAGAATAACTTGTCTCGGCCTTCCCCACCTTGGAATCAAGCAATTTCTTCTCCTGTGCACCTTAATCCTCACCCAGTCTCCCGGACTCAGATCATGGGCTTGCTTCTTCTCAAGTGTGGTAGCTTCTTCTCCAACCTGGTGAAACACAGAATGAACTGCGTCAGCCAGGCCTTTACAGTAATCCAAAATCATGTCATCAGTTATTGTCACCAACTTATTGACAGGCACGAATGCATGGCGCATAGCACGTCCCATGATTATTTCATGCGGGCTCAAACCAGTAGTTCTATCTGGAGTAGATCTCATTGTCATCAGAACTAGAGGCAAAACATCTGGCCATTTCATGCCAGTGGCTAAGCACATTTTTCCAATCCTATTCTTGATCGTGCCATTAATCTGCTCAACCACACCAGAAGCCTCTGGTCGGTATGCACAATGTAGCTTCTGCTGTATTTTCAATGCTTCACAAATCAAACCCATAAGCTCATTTTGAAAATGTCTACCTCTATCAGACTCAACTGTTACTGGAAACCCGTACCTAGGAATCAACTCCCTCAACAGTAACTTTGCCACTGTTAATCCATCATTTCTTCTAGTCGGGTAAGCTTCCACCCACCTTGAAAACAAACAGACTACCACTAGAACATACCTCAGTCTGTTCACTTGGGGCATTTCAATAAAATCAATCTGCATTCTTCTAAAAGGACCTCCTTCTCTGCCTATTGTTCCCAGACTCACCACTGTCTTTTTCCCAGTGTTAAATTGCTGACAAACTAAACACCTCTGACAGATACTTTCTGCAATTGTCCTGAACTTTGCATTGTACCAGGTCTGTTTGAATGACCTAACCATCGCGTCTCTCCCCAAATGTCCCTGGCCATGATACATCCTTGCCATTGACGACAAGATTGAGTTAGGCATCACTGGTCTGCCATCTCTGTAGACCAAAACATGGTCTGTTTCTCTTGGAGCACATCCTGCCTTAATCCAATCTTTTTTCTCTTCTTCTCCTGCCTTATCTTGTAACTGCTTCACTTCATCCCAGGTCTCTAGGACATTAGTAAACATCACAGAAAGAAAAGACATTTCCCCTTCTCTGTCCCTATTAATGGACTGATTTGTCTTGGCACAGTATTGCGCAACATCATTGGCATATCTGTTTCCAACCGTTATAAAATCCTCCCCTGGACCATGGGCAGCACATTTTACAACTGCTAACTCCTTAGGCAGCTGTATCGCCTCAAGCAATTTTCCAATCATTTCAGCATTCTTTATTGGAGTTCCACTCGATGTCAAGAAACCTCTTTGTAGCCAAAGTTGGCCAAAATCATGCACCACTCCAAATCCATACTGACTATCAGTCAACACAGTCGTCCTCAAATCTTTCCCAATTTCGCAAGCTTTTGTCAATGCTATTAATTCAGCAACTTGCGCAGATTTCACTCCTTTCAACGGTGATGCTTCCATGACCTCTGAAACTTTGCACACCGCATATGCTGCACATAGCACACCATCATCATTCCTCAAGCATGATCCATCCACAAACAACACATGGTCATTCTCAGGTAAGGGAATATCCCTTATGTCTGGTCTTGGTTTTGTACAGTACTCAAGCACATCCAAACAATCATGATCATCTTCCATTTTCACACCCAGATTATCAATGTCTGGCAAAAGTGTCGCTGGATTCACATTCACACATCTCTCAAGAGTCACATTTGATGCTCCCAGAATCACTTTTTCGTACTTAGTCAATCGACTATGTGACATGTACTGAGTTCTGCTTCTTGTCAAAAGAATTGCCACATTGTGAGGTACGAATACCCTTACAGGATATCCCATTATGATTCCTTCACTCTGTTCCAAACTCCTGCATGTTGCAGCCACAGATTTCAGACAACCTGGTAAACCCACAGCTACAGGATCAAGTGTTGATGAGAAGTACGCAATAGGCCTTCTCAATTGTCCATGTTTCTGGATTAACACTGAAAGTGCACATCCATTTCTCTCACTGCAGTACAGCTCGAATTCTTTTTCATAGTCAGGCATACCCAAAGCTGGAGCTTCACACATTTTACTTTTAAGCTCTTCAAATGCTGCCAATTGTTCTGCATCTAGATCCAATGGATCTGTCATTTCACTTTTTGTCAGTTTAATCAGTGGCTTTGCTATCAGGGAAAAATTAATTATCCACTGACGACAATATCCCACCATACCCAGGAACATTCTCACTTCTCTCTGGGTCTTTGGAGCTTTCATTTCTCTGATTATTCTGATCCTGTCAGTAGTCACTTTTCTCAGACCTTTTTCAATATTGTGTCCAAGATAATGCACCTCTTTCTTGCAAAATTGCAATTTGGCTGGAGATACCTTTAACCCTCCATCTGCCAGATGATTCAGTAAAGCTATGGTATCCACTTCACAAGCTTCACGTGTCTTTGATGCCACCAATAGGTCATCAATATATTGTACTAGCACTGAACTCTCAGGCATGATCAGACTTTCCAACGATCTTTTCAATAACTGATTGAATATCGAAGGACTCTCCGTATACCCCTGTGGGATTCGACACCATGCTAAGATACGCTGGCTAAACCTAAATGCAAAAATCGGCTGGCTGTCATGATGCAATGGAATTGAAAAGAACGCATGACACAAATCAATCACTGTATACCACTCAGCATCATGTGGAATTTGATACAGAATCACTGATGGATTTGGCACAATAGGACAACATGCCACCACAATTTGATTAACTTTTCTCAGATCTTGCACGATCCTAAATTTCCCATTGGGCTTTTTCAGTCCCATTATCGGTGAATTACACGGACTACTCAATAGTTCTCTCAGAACTCCTTGCTGAATCATTTTCTCAATTATAGGAGTTATCCCTTCAATTATTTCTGGTGTCATTTTGTACTGAGGAATGTTAGGATATGTAATTCCCTCTTTCACTGCAATTTTCACTGGATCTACATTATTCATCAATCCCACATCCTCTCCTGTAAAATCCCAAACTGCTCCTTTCACTGTATCTCTCAGCTCTTGAGGCAAGTCCTCCGGATTAAACACAGCAAATGCACCAATTAACTCATTTTCTCTATTTTCTAGAGTCATTCGGTAGAAAACATCATCATCTGGTGTCTCAAAAGCTATTCCATCTGGTGTACAAAAAATTGTGCAGTTCATCTTACACAATAGGTCCCTACCCAGTAGGTTCACTGGACTCGTGTCACAGACAATGAATCTATGCATGTCTGAAAATTTCCCTATCTGTACTCTTACAGGTTCAGTAAGACGCGTTTTGATTTGTGTATTAGCTACGCCAACTACTTGGATTGCTTCATCCGAGAGAGGAAGATTTCTAACATCTGTTGACCTGACAGTTGATCTTGTCGCACCCGTGTCTACCAAAAAAGTAACACTCTCCTCATTTATTTTCCCATCCACAAATGGTCCTGCCTGGTCTATTTCTAGAGTTGCACCAAGTATGCACTCTTCCTCCTCTCTTCGGCACCGTCAATAATCACCCTCAGACTCACTCCCTTCACTCTTTAACAAGTACTGCTGTACTTTGTTAGAACGTCTTGGTTTGTTTACCTGCTCATCATTGTAGAATCCTGAATCCTGATTATATTTTTGTAACCCTCTATTCTGCGGCAAGGGCGGTTTTGGCTCTTGACTCTGCTGTCTCACAACTTTCTGTTGTTGCTGTTGATTATTTCCTTCGTTCTGGTTCTGCACCTGTTGATTTAAAGGTTTACTCTCATTACTCACTAATGGTGGATTAGGACATTCAGATCTCCAATGTCCCAGTTGGCCACAGTTGTGACAAGGAAACTTTTTCTTCGCTTCCTCAAGACTTCCTTTTCCTTTTCCTGCATATCTGGGTCTATTTCCTGCATTATTTCCTGGATTATTCGCCTGTTCCACTAACTGTGCTTCCTGTCTTTCTGCAACTTTCACTTGTGCCCACATTGCTTTCTCTTTCAGCTTTCTTTGTTTTGCTTCAATTTCATCACTAAAGTATTTTGCATGTCTCAGGATTTCATCTACTTTTTTACTCTGCCAATCCACTGTGTGTTCACGAATTCTCTCACCAATTTCAGGTCTTAGACCATATACAAATCTGTATACAAAGTGACTCAAATCCTTGTCACCCAGGTGTTCATCTCCACTGAATTGTTTAAAAGCCAGTATCAGCCTCTCGTAAAAAGCATGAACTGATTCTTTCGCTTCCTGTTGTGTTCGATCTATCTTAACCCAGTCTGTCTCTTTTGGAGGAACTTTACTTTTCAGGTATACCATCACCTGATCATACTTCCTCATTACCTCTGGATCTGGTGCCCCTGTTCTTGGGTCTCTTGGATATTCCTCAGTAGGCCAACTCACAACTATTTTACACTCCGTCCACAAATCTGCTGGAACAATTATATCAAACAGACTATTCAGGTCAACCCACAGCACTTTTGACAATTTCACAAACCTATCTACCTGCCTATACCACTCGACGGGCTTTTCTCTCAATCGAGGGAAATCATTCGTAAATGATAAAATATCCTGTCTGGTCCATGGAACATGTACATATCCTCCTCCAGGTATTTCTCTCATAGGATAATTATCCACTGATTTCTCCTTTTCTCTTACTGGAAATGCTGAATAAGTTGTTCTATCTACAGATTCCTCTCTTTTCTTATACCACCTATCCTTCCACTTTTCTACATCACCCCATCTTCGCAATAATGCCACCATTTCTTTAATCTGTCCTGTTCTACCAGAAGCATTCAAATTTTCAATATCCTTCTCTGTAAAATCCATCCTGTAAGTTTTCTGTAAAGCTTTCACTTTATCAATGTCAACTCCCTGCTCATTTGCTATTGCTCTCAGCCTGTCATGAGTATTCCTTGCTCTCCAGGTAATACTTTTACACATAAACATCAGCTCACCATCATAATGACTCTTCAGGATTTCTATTGGAACTGTTCCTGTCACAAGCTCTTCTAATTCTATACGTAACCTAGCCACATCAATAACTTGTGAATCCTTATCCTTTTTCTGAAGAACCTTCATCCAATCATTGAAATCATCAACTGTTATTTCAGCAGTTTTTCTCACTGGAACCACTCTTTTTTGCGGTTCTAAAATTGGCATCCCTGAACAACTAGGTTCACTAGCATCCAATAGTTCACTACATGTGTCATGTCTGGTTTGTTTCAGGTCACCTTTCCCTGTTCTTTTATCTGAATCTCCTGAAGGACCAACTGAATTTGTCAAATCATTCCAAACATATGGAATCACCAGTCCATTTTCACCTGTCTTCTGTTTGTCAAACACGGGCATAACCGGACCTATAGTTACAGGCACCGTAACAGCTTCCAGATTTTTCGTTAACTCCCTAATTTTCTCAGTCAGTTCTGTTGTCGTTTTTGCTAATTTTCTGGCATTTTCCTCACTACTTCGATTCTCTCTCTCCCTGAAAGAACTACTACTTCTTGATTCAGGTGTCACTTTTTCTTTCTCAATAATACAGACTGTATCTCTTATCGGAGAAACAACTGGTGTACTCTCATCTGGTTCTGGTCTATATGGAGGTGGTCTCTTGTAAATCATGTCATTTAAGACCTCATCATCATACTCATTAACTCCAACTGCTCCTTCTTCAATTGTTCTCATAGGATATAATCCCTCTGACATATTAACATCTCGCCACCTCTTCATCCGATCATGATGTGTTTCACGATCATGTCTCCTCCCAAACATATTCCTGTAATACCCTCCAGATCTTTGCTTTTCTCGCTCATGAACTTCCTCTTCCCATTCCACTAAAGCCTCGAACTGTGTAGGTCTTGGCTTCGGGTCCAGACATACCATCTTTTCCCGTAAATTTCTCAACACGGCCAAATTAAATGAACCATGTTCTGGAAATGCTAAAACACCATCTTCTTTAGTATACCTAACCCAATTCTGCAACCATATACAGGTATGTAATCCATATTTCGCAGCCATGAAGGATGCGGGTGTTTTCGCTGGAGGTAGCAACTCACCCTCTCTCGTTTTAACTTCTTTATCCTTGCTAAACCACTTTTTAACTTTCCCAAAGAATGTTTTTTTCTTTTTCTCTTCTTGGTAATACATTTTAGCGCTTACCAAAACTCTCTACTCTCTCCGTATTATAAATATACAATACGAGCTTCTCAACCAATAGCAGCGCGACTCACACTAACGCACCAATCCTGGAGCGTCTACGTCACTAAACAGCTCTTCCAATCCCTGCGCGAACCCTATTCTGATCCACTATCCAATCAGAGCGCGGACTTTCTGACGTCAACAGTCGCTGCAGTCGCTTGTCTCCTGTCTTCTGTCACTCGTCTACCCCTCCTTTACAAAATCTCTCAGTAGACTTCGTGTCAAGATTTCTACAAAATCTATTAGTTACAACATAAAAACATCTCCATTGTCTGCTTCGCTAACCACAGAATAGTAAAAGAGTCTATTTCATAAGAAACCTTTCATTGACACAGTAGCACTTTTCTACTCTGCCCTACTAACATACATTCATTAACTGTTTCCTCTAGGACTTGTCCAAAGAGTCTTACAATCAACTAAATGTACAAACATTCACGCACATTCATGCAAGAAAAATATAGTACATGCACACAGAATCCTGCTTCCCGAGAACAGCGCACAATCTGTCCCACTACAGAATTATAACATACATTAACTAAGCAACTTTGCCCAGTTCCTCAAACAAGCTCAGAGAATACCTATTACTCCTCAAGACCATCTCAATTAAAAGAAATAAAACCAACATTACTACAGCATAATGATTAAACAGTGTTAACCCCACTAATACCCTTATGTGTATGCATTTATCTAGCTCTCGCGACATAAAAAGCATTAATTCAGACAGCGTTTTGTGCTCAAAATAAACAGCACACAGCAACGTTTAAACATGAAAACTTGCACATTATTTTTTAGGAAACAGAAACAGCACACACATGCTAACCCTCGTATAACTTTCTCTTATGTTAAAACAACTGGATTGATTAATAAAACACACTTGCACAAGACAAATAATTAATTGTTATTCATTAATAATTAATAAAACGCATAGACATACTAGAGCTTCAAAAGCCCCTGAATTTTCTAAATGAAAACTCTGCTCCAGCACTGGCATATGGGGGTGAAGGGACGGTCCCAGCCACCCGTTCCTCAAGTCGGTTAAACCAAGTCACTAGCAGTCCAGCCGCCATCCTCGTTCAATGCGTTTCCTCTCCCCTAATAGAGTCCTTTGGGGAGTCAGCCCCCTCCCCTTCGGTAGGTCCATCCTGTCCCTCAAGTTCTCCCTCAGACTCTCTCTCTGGGTGTTTCCAGGCATCCAATACCTCTGACTACAGTCCCACTATCTGGCGCCTCTATACGCCGCGGGTGTGCTCTCTAAGCAGAGCCCTCTTCTCTGCCAGCCATCTGAGTAACGTCTTTCACCCAAGTTCCCACTGCCGGCCCGCTGCTGATTTCCAGGCCATCGCTAGTCATCTCTTCATCAACACTAGGGCCAAGTCTAGAAATCTAGAGCCCACTTTTCGATTGTGTGTGCCTGGAAGCAACCCGTACAAAGCGACCTCCAAGAAGCAAGTGAGGGAGCATCCCAGTGTGGTATTCAGGGTGTCCATCCCTGTGTCCCAGAATGAACGCAGCCGGGGGCAGCTCCAGGTTACATGGACAAAGTCTGCATTCAAGTGCCTATACCGAGGCCAGCTATGTGGCTCCCCGCCCAAAAAAACCTGGGGGCATATTTGCAAGGAATTAACACCACCAAAACATCAATTTTTCCGATGTTCTGGTGGCGTTAACTCCTTCACCTTATTTACAAGGGGGCGTTAAGGCACTTAAAGTGGCTTAATGCCGCCTTGTAAATAATGTCCCTATCACTTACCGTGAAAGGGGCGTGCAATGGGTGTTGCAGTGGCCGTTCCGCCGGAACACCCATTGCTTTTTGATGCTGCCCCATATTTACAAGGTATTGGGCAGCGCCAAAAATACTGCCAGGGAATACCTGGCCTTTAGCAGGCAATACAAGGAGAAATGTTTTATTTCTCCTCATTATTTGGCTCTTCCCACATGTGCAGCATTCAGCAGCACACATAGATAGAGCATTCAGCAGCACACATAGATAGAGCAAATCGCACGTAAAGATTGTTTATGTGCAGGAAGGCGTCCCTTCCTGCACATAAATAGCCCCTGCAGCACAGGCACCCTAGCAAAATGGCACTAGGGTACCTCTGATGGCGCTAGGCAGATTTTTTTAGCTCAAGCGCTAGGGGTAATGCAGGGGTGCAACGCATTCTTGTGAATACGGCGCATCCCTGCAGTTTGAAACTGTTGGAGCGCGGCAATACCAATTTTGGTGTAACACAGCGCTCCGCCAGTTTCTTGTACATATGCCCTCTGGAGTCTCTAGGAGGTCATATATGTCATGTGGACATAATTAAATTGTGTGTATTTCAGCCTCATGTTCTTGGAGACCTTCTTGGGGTATGTCAGTATCTTGTGCCACTTCAAGTCCGTAATTTCCCATTCCACCACCATCATAATGCCAACAAGGGTTTTCGGACCATCTCAGATAGTGATTGATAAAGCCATGTCACCAGGTGTCTCACAGTGCCCAAGGGGTGTTTTGGCTTGCACCCACTGTGCCGGCCACCCCTCAACCGCACCAGGTCAGCCGCATGACATCCTCACTTGCGTCCACAGCTACTGCCTAAAAGAAGCTATAAAATTGGCATCCCCGGACCTGCACAGTATCTCATATGAAGGCTTAAAAGTGTGTCTCTACCAGGACCTATCCCCCATTATGCTCCAACGATACCGCTCCCTCCTGAAGGCAACCATCTAGCTATGGGGCAAGAAATCAAATACAAATGGGGATACCCCTTCCTCCTGATATTTTATGGGACAAAGAAACACACACAATCTGCACCATGAAGGAGGCCTTCCCAGTCCTAGGCCTGAAAGCCCCCCTTGAGATCACCGACCCAGAATCAACATCCTAAGATCCCCGAAACACAGATCGCCTAACAGAAGGGTCTGCTGGCCAGCACGGAAAGGTACCCACAAGCCAACCCTTGAAGAAAGGCATAGAGAATGAACTGTGCTCTTGCAACTCCTCCAGGGCCAGTACAATTCTCGGGATCAATCAACGTAAAAGCTCCCACACGCAAGCGCTAGGCCATAAGCGCTCAACATGGCGCTGGTAACCTGCTTGCCCGGGGGACCTGATGGAACACAAGGCTTTTTGTGCAGGCCACTGCTGCCTCCATATCTACCCCAATTATTGAATGGGATGGAGGGGCTGCCACCCACCCTACCTGTCAACTACTTTTTCCTGCTGTCCACTACCATGACCCCAACACTCATGCAGCACAAGCCTCACTTGAAGGGAGAGGCTAGTATCCCAGTTACTTCTCCCCGGTTGGTCTACCCTCCCCCTGAGACTTCACCCACTGAGCCACCACACCCTTCTGAGCCAGCTTCCACCCCTCATGACACTGGAGGCAAGCCCACTCGCCAGTCCCATACAATAAACCCTCCCTTGAGACTCCCAGATGCATAAGATACTAAGCCTCAATGTTCGGTGTCTCAGCAACTCCATAAATCATCTGGTGCTTCCTTCCCTGCAACGAGACTCCCATTGTGATATTGTTCTCCTACAGGAGAATCGCCTTCTTAAAAGAGACTGAGGGAGACTATGATCTCAACAATTTGATAGATACTACTTCTCCTCTAAGCCTAGCAAAAAAGGCAGGGTAGCAAATTTACGGGCTAGCTGGATCACACAAAATCCAGCAGAATTGGTAGAGAGGATCATCTCCCTACGTATCTCTGTGAATTAGTAATACTTTACCCTGTCCATGCTTTATGCCTCTAACGACTACCAAGAGCATTTTGTCCTGCAAATCCCGGGTCTAATAGCTGCACCTCCTGACGCAGACATGGTAAGAGGGGGGACTTCAATTTGGTCCACGGCGTCTCACTAGATAGATGGACACAGCGACAGAATCAGTCAGGGGCCTTCATATCAGTGGGTCTTCAATGGCTAAATGACATGGGCCTGACGGACTCTTGGGGCAATATGCAAACCTCATCCACAGAATATACCTTTTTCTCTGCCTCAAATCAGATACATTCGCTGATTTTCTACTAACCCTGCGTGTCCTGGTGGCTACAAGCCAGACAGAATTGGAGGTAGCCTCACTGTCTGACCATTCCCCATCACACTCTCATTCCTCACCACACTGACAGTAGCACCTCATTCAAGTGCTCACATGCGGGTCTACCAAACGGGATGTCCGGGAAGCGATCCAATACTTTCTGAATACAAATGACACTCCTAACACTCCGATTTCCTTAGTGTGGGAAACTGGCCTATGAAACTCCAGTGTTTTTCCAAGAGCTGCCTGTTCTATTCCACCCAGAGAGTGGTCCAACATCCTCCAAGGAACACACACCTCCTCCCACAGCTCAACAGGTAGTAGCAACACTGGAACTGCACCACCACTTATCGATAAAGTCCATGACACATTATCCATAAATATTGCAAAATCCTGATTCAAAAAAGAAAGTTGCTGTTAATGCAAATTATATGATGTTTCTCTTCTTTATTTTTTGATTTGTACAAAACCATTAGCCAGCGCGTTTTGTCATTTTTACATAGGACTTCTTCAGGGCTGCAAGTTAAACAGATATATACAAAACATTTACAAAACACTGTACATGACCAACAACATTTATATATACACAACATATATATTACATAAAAAAGACATTAAAAAAGACAAGGTAACGGAATTATGTTATCTGCATCCAATAGAGAAATCCATAAAAGAACCATACCCAAACTGACGGACAAAAATCACTACAAAAGTAATTTCCAAAAGTAGCAGGTGGTAATAACAAACATGTGTCAGAGGTAGACACAATAGAAGAGGAGAATGAAGATCATAAATCAAATATAATTCTAGAGCTGAAAAAAAGATGAAATAGTATCATGAAGATGTAATAACAAAATAGAACAAAATAGAACAAAATTGGGATGGCAGAGTCAAGAGCATACAGTCACACGCACACACCCCTCACTTGGCCGTAGCAAATGCTACTGCAAACGCATGAAAATACAATAGATCCATATGATACGTCAGTGTATTCAGGTTCAAGTGCACCATATCCCAAGGTCAACCGTGAGTCATAGACACCAATGTGCGATACCCCATGCAAAAAGCATAAGTGGGGACCTACCAATGTTAATTCAAGGCGGCACCCGATTAGCTGATTTTGGATCAGCTTGCAAGGAATGTTTTGAGCTAAAATCTCAGTATGGCTTCTGTAAATTAAGCCAAAGAAACTGATTTCATAAGTAACGTGGTGCATTCCTCAATATATATAATTGAGCAGTATCAAGCACTATGTAGTTGAAATGCCTACCAGTTCAAATTATCAAACTAAAAATCCAAGCCAAGCAGGAACAGGCTGTTTGACGCAATCAATTGCGCAGATCAGTTAAAGTACCAGGTACATATGGTTTAATAGCCATAGGCCGATGATAGACGTGCAAGTTCAATTAAGGACTAGCACATGCTGATGGAGACTATCCAACCAGACTAGTGTATCTGTGGACGAAATATCATATGGTTACATGGATGCCCATAGAACCCCACATAGGAAAACAAAATAGTTGTAAAAAAAAGATGCTCTACAGGTCTCCCACAATCTGGCAGGGGATGTATAAAAAATCATCTGCCAAGATGCTACGGACATTTAACCTCTACAAAAAATATTATTGAACGCACGTGATGCAACACTCTTTATGTGTGTCCAACAAATAGCCTGCCAATCGTGTGTATGGACATGAATATAACATGCCCGAAATGCTTGTTACTCCTCATCTCAAGACAGCGCAATGTTTATGACATAAAATCTATAGCTTAAGCCGGAACATAACCCATGGTTCGGTGTCCCCGTGGAGGTGCGGCAAAATGCAAGCCTCCCCAGTCAATACGACAATTGAAAAACCCTTGTGCTAGGCCCCTACAAACAATAAAGTTGGAAAACCATGTAACCCATGGTCCGGTGTCCGCGTGGAGGTGCGGCAAAATTCAAGCCCCCCCAGTCAATACGACAATTGAAAAACCCTTGTGCTAGGCCCCAAACAAAATAAAGTTGGAAATCCATGTAACCAGCGTGACTCGGAAGCGGTCGTCAGCAAGCCGAGCCATATTGCAGTCCTTCTTTTACGTGGATAGGTAGTGTAACGTGATCACGTGGTGTGATCACCACTGTAAGGGATTTTTTATTTTTTATTAAATGCATACAGATAGTGGATCCGCCATATTAAACAGGTGCAGATGGTAGAATAGGTAATGGCCAAGCTTCAAGAACCTCCAGTGTACCTCCCAGAAATGTACGTCCCAAACACAAATTAATTAATTTATGTATGCCTGAACCCAAAATTGCAAAGGAAATAAAACATTATGTCATGAGGAGGAAGAGCCATGTCATATGCCAATTCAATCCATAATGCTCCAACACTCGAAAAGATATCAAAACGGGGAGGGCAAATTAGCCGGAATATCGGAATAACCCCCGTGTGAGTGTCGAGAAACAGGCTATCTGGCAGTTAGTCTGTATACTTACTAAAACATCAGACGAAATCGTGAAGGTGACCAGAATCAGGAACCAAGCGTGAGAAGTGGTCCCACTGTAGCCAGGATTAGGTTGAAGTATTGCTATCCTGTGAACGCAATTCTGTGTATATCCGGAAAAGCCACAGGCGGGCCCTAATAGGACCACAATGGGGCTCATAGAGGAAATGGAAATGCAGTAGAGTACAAAAAAAACCTCCATGAGTTACCAAGAAACGGCCATCATGGTAAATCACTGGTAATTGACATCAATTTTTTGTAAAGATTATGACAGCAGAAACAGAGGACAGAAAACAAAAGAATAAAGAGATATACAGTATAAATCAACAGTAAAATGGGAAAGCAGAAAAAAAGTATGTTAAAGGATGTATATAACAGCTAATTTTAGACAAAAAATTTACAAATTCATCGTTTGAACCAACAGCGATCTCATCATCACAACATACTGATGCCCAAAGGGTGACATGAAAAGAAGCAAAAGAAAAGACTAAAAGAAAAACAGTATCAGTTAACAAGACAGGAAAAATTATGTAGCGAATGAAATCCCAGCGAGAATTCATAAAGTGAGCAATCAGCATTCCCATCATTACAGCATAATGGACTTCTGTAAGAGAGACAAAACCTTGGTCATATAAACCCAAAGAAAAGGTAACTGATATAAATTGGCACAGCATTAACACAAAAAGGAAAAGAAAAAGAGACACAAAAAATTCAACCTGGTCTACCTTAACGATACATGACAATGTATCCCCTTTTAGGTATATGTAAACCTAACGTACCGGCAGGGATGGACACATACCACAATCTGACTTGTTATAAATGGTAATGCATTTTGTCATCCGTGTTATGTCCCATTTCGATGCACCTTAAATGACATATCCAAACAGCTTCCCTGCGGCATAGGGCCAATTCCCGGTTACCACCACGGGGATGCGCCGGGATATGGTCAATGCCATGAAACCACACTCTGCAATCTTCACCATGGTGTTCCCCCATATGGTAAGTCATTGGATATTTCAAGTCATTGTTGCTAATTGCGCGTTTGTGCTCTTGTATCCGCTGTTTAAGTGGTCTCACGGTACTGCCAACGTATATCTTATCACATTCGCAGCTCAGTACATATACCACATGCTTCATCTTGCAATTTATGAAATGTCTAATCTCATACTCCTTTCCAGTATTGTATTGGATTTTTTTAATCTTATTTCTCCCAAGGGCACATACATTGCAACTCTGACAAGTGAAAAATCCATTAGGAGCTGAGGGGAGCCAGGTTTTGCTGGTGACACTCCTGATATAACTGGGGCAGAGCAGATTTCTAAGAGTTATACCCCTACGGAAAGTGGCCTTCAGTACAGGTGTTACATGTTCCCTCAAACTGGGTGTGTCATACAACAAACCCCAATGTTTCTTCAGAATTTTAAAAAGTCTTTTGCTGTTGCCAGTGTATTGTGTGGCAAAAGCCGGATGTAAGTTGGAAGCCTTGTTGGTTTGCCTGTCAGGTTTCTTCACTAGCGTACTCATCCTAGGGACTTTTTGGATTCTTTGGTCTGCCTTTCTGAGAGTCTTCTCACTGTAACCTCGAAGTCTGAATCTGTTCCTAACATCTAGGATATTTTCCCTAAATGCTATATCAGTGCTAAAATTCCGGCGAACACGTACCATTTCACCGAATGGAATGTTCCTGATTACGGATTTGGGGTGGGCACTCGTTGCATGCAAAGTACTATTGCATGCTGTAGGTTTGCAAAAAATGGTGCTCTGTATAGTGTTGCTCTCAATATAAAATAAAAGATCCAGCAATTCGATACTTGTGTGGCTGTACTTGATGGTTAGGTGTACATTGTGGGAATTGCTGTTGAGAATTGTGTGAAACTCCATTAGTTGACTAGATGTACCCTTCCACAACAAAATGGCATCATCTATATACCTCCCCCAGAAGACAATCATGTCCATCCAGGGGGAGGCATATTTGCCCAGGCATGCTCCCTCTCCCATCAGCCCATGAAAAGGCCAGCGTACGAGGGAGAAAACCTGCAGCCCATGGCGGTCCCCTGTATTTGATGGTACCAGTAACCGTCATGTAGGAAGTAGTTTTAGATAAGATGATATGGATCATCTCAATTAGCATCTCATTATGCTTCATGTGATGCGCTGTCCGTGTTCTCAGAAAGGATTGTACCGCCATCATGCCAAATTGCTTCTGTATGCATGTATATAGTCCAGTTTCATCCATGGTAACAAACATCAAATCATCCGACCATGTGAAACCTTCAAACTTTTGAAGGATGTCCTTGGTGTCCTGAATGTATGCAGGAAGATTGGTCACAAACGGTTGGAGGAACTTATCGACATATTGCGAAAGTCGTTCGGTCGGCAAGTCAATGCCCGATATGATTGGACATCTGGGTGGGGAAAATATCATCCTTATGGATCTTGGGGAGGACGTATATACAGGGAGCCAGTGAATTGCTGACAGTGAGATAAGTGCATTCATCGTCAGAGAGTAATCCACTCTCACGCCAATCATGGAGTCTAGTATTGATGTGGTTGACAAGGGAGGTAATGGGATTGGTGGCTACTAGCTCATAGCTACTTGGATCCCCAAGTTGTCTATTAATTTCATTCACATAGTCACTGGTGTTCATCCTCACCACATTGCCCCCCTTGTCAGCCTCTCTAATGACGATAGAATCGTCCTTACTGAGACTGTCCAAAGCAATCCTTTCTGCTTTAGTGATATTCTGGCTGTAAGTCACCTGCCTTCCTGGACTATCTATTAAGACATAAATGACCCTAGTCACCTTCTCTTTGAATAGGTCTATGTTGGTATGTGTGCTGCTTGACATAAACTTAAAATGAGGTTTGAGCCCACTGCTAATCTGCATGTCTTCCATAATATCAAGATCCTCTCTGAGATGTTGAATAGTGATGTGTTCATCTCCTGGTATGGTCAGAACCATTTGTAAATCGTGTAAATCCGAAATGGTGTGCGTCACAGTGTGTACAGGTGTTACAATAGAACATTCATTAGAGGGATTTGCATAGAAGAAATCTTTTAATTTCAAAAGACGGATACATTTATACAAGTCAATCAAAAGGTCAACTGGATCACACCATTGGGAGGGACAGAAACCCAAACCTTTACGTAAAATATTACATTCCACATTAGACAAATTCCGGCATGACAGGTTAACAATAGTCAGTTCCTTTGATGTGAGTAACTCAGTCTCTAAGCTGTTTTGGACCGTGTTGTCACCCCTACAGTCGGAACTTGCACTCAAAAATTGTTTTCTATTTAAAATAACGTGGTAATTTACGGTACTGGTGCTGCACATGTGTTTCATGGTCCACTGTCCTTTGCTCGAGTTTTCTAGGTAGTAGCAACACCCTACTCAATGTTTTCAAAACTTCACATTGTCCGTACACCCCCTTAGTGGCATCCTACATGCTGCTGCACATTAAATCAAGGGTCTGGAGAAATATGACCACATTACCCTGATGAAACTTCACTATCTCCATTTTCTGGCCCGTACATCTTCAAAACCAGCTGCATCACCTACAATGTCATCACGACTGGCACCCCAACCTATCTATCTGAGAGGTTTACTACCTCTAGTGGCACTCAGCATGTTCAACAGCCATGACACCATCAGCCTAGATACAAAGAAGAACAAAAGACAAAAAACAACACAACTGGCCTTACCGTCTACGATCTCGAGTATGGGTTTACTGGTAAAACCCATCAACTTGCACATTGAGTAAATACCTGTACCACGGGGTTCATTAAATAACACTTGTTAAATAACACTAATATGAGTTTTTACTGAGTACCACTTAATCTGTATTTATTGCAAGTGTTAACTATTGATTGTGTGCTATTTACCTCAAGTGGTAAATACTGCACATGATGAGCGGCACATGCACAAAAATAAGGAACTGTCTATTTTCAGGAATTGGAAGTTCCTGGAGTGAGAAAATCAATTCCTAGAGAGCAGAAACACCAAGAGCAACATGTAGAAAAACTTCAGGACTCTCCCAAAGTACACCAACAGCTACTTCTGTGTGGAGTATGCAGGCATTCACTTTGTATGGATAAAGCACCTTGAAACAAGCCAAGCAGTATCCATTGCCTTCCTCTGATATCACTCAGTTATCACAAGCAGAAACTTTCCAAACTCTTCCATCATGGGCCCCACCAGGAAAAGGAAGTACATGTTTATTGCTCCCTAGCTCCAGTTTATGGATCCCTAGCTCCAGGTCATGGACAAGGAGGTGGTAAGCCACCATGGCTGTCTAATATGCCATCTCATGTTCAAGATGCCACAAAAACAAACAAGAACATGCCTATGGAAGGAGATGTCGGACAAAATCAATACTGTATCAAATAACCCTCTTTATGTTCAAAATAGTAACAACAGGTTCCAAACCTTGAAGTGCTAGGTACATATGTGAGTTGTCAAGCACAAGTAATAAAACGTTGCAACTGGTGGTAGTTCTTTACCTCAACTCTACCTTAAGCCATGGAAAGAAAAAAATATGACCACCCACAACAGTTGAGTTGAGTAAGAATCATCATCATTATGAAAAGTGACTGATGTAATGTGTTGCACACACTCACATTGATCCACATATGTGCTGCCATAGGGACTTGCAACTCTTTAATGGTACAGATGACATGTATTGAGATTGGACTACAACAATCATAATGCATTGTAATCTTGATGAGGAAAGGTTGATTTGTTTTCCCAGTACATTGAGGGTGATATATCACCCCAGTATGACTAATGTTGCTTCTCCACTGGATCATGGCATTGTGGTTTGATCCAGGGCATCAAAAAGAGGAGTTCAGGGTACACACTTTTCCGCATCACCAGCATTTGCACATTAATAGTGTGCTTCATTTCATGGTTGTCGCACACTTGTTCCTGTCGAAGTGAGGCCAATAGGTGTACATGAGTGCAGTCAATTGACCCTAGGATGTCAGGAATTCCTGCTGTAGCACAGATGATTGTTTTGCTGACATTAGCTATGTGGGTGTCCAAGGGGAACTGCATATGCTACCCACTCACACTCTGCAAAGCAGGTATCACTCAGAGTATTTTACTAAAGGTTGACTGAGAAATGCCATGCACCAGTCCCACTGTCCGCTCTGTGGTGCTTGCTGCAAAGAATTCTAGGGTTGCTAGCCTTTTCAGGAAAGGGGGATGGCAGTGGATCCCTAAGTTGGCATCCAGGGTATCCGTTATGCTGGCAATATAGAGCCTGCATATACTCTGGATCTCAAGCTGACTTATGTTTATGGGTTTCAGTTTTACTCTATCAGTCCAGGCTGTCATCCTGCATTGCCGCACCACTTAAAGTCATTGTTCGTTGGCCTGGATTCCATCCTCACGCTGCATGTTTTATCTGGAATTCAATGATATAGTGGCCTAGCAGTGTTGCATCCATTGTGCTCTACTGCGGAATGCACGTGGGAGCTGCTGCAATCAACCTGTGAGAGCTTCACCTTCCCATGGGTGTTTACATACGTCTGACCCTCAGGGTAGGTTTGTGTGGTTTTATTTTTCAGCCAAAACAGTGCATGTACTATTTTTTTTACATTTTTGTGTTGGTCTTAGTTTTTTGTATTTTTTACAGCTAATCTTTCATTCTCGACACTTTCAGGAAAGATTACTACTCAAGTTTGATTGGAGGTATTTCAAGATTTTTTTCCCGCTAGTTTTCAATGACATCTCATACCTGTACAGGGTATTTTTCGCCACATGTGTTATTACATTTCATGCAGTAAATAGCACATGTGATAAATAGCGCACGTGCACCAGAGGCATTCATTATTTAGCACATGTGATAAATATCACATGTAGTTTTTAACTCTTGATCAATCGAGTCAGTAAATGTATGTGATATTTATCCTGGAATGCAGTAATTACGCCTATGCCGCACTCAAAATCAGGCCTATGCACACAGTATCTGGAACAACATCCCTGTGTCCCTCACGGCTGTCCCAACCCTGTTCCAAATAGGAAAGAGCTGAAAACACAGCTCTTTAAAGAACACTACATCATAATATAGTAAGGTTCCGCTTCCATTCTCAAAATCCAGCAACCCATCTAATCCCTCCTTGAGGTATCTTTGTTTATGACCCTGTACAGCACTCCACTGCCCACCTTTTGGCTAGGCTGGCACTATATAAATGCCACATACATACATACATATGATAAGTGCGTGAATGCAGAGAAATGGACATCAGACAAAAACATCCGGGCCATTTAGTCTGCCTCCCTCGCTACCTATCTTGGAGAGGTTTGGTTGGTCTGCTGGCAAAGGTGATGTGATCTTGGGCAAATCACGTTAACTCCCCAAGCCCGAGTCGCCTGATGCGATGGCATTGGAAGCTCTGAGAAACAGCCACGACGCTGGTATTTAGAGCCACATAAAAACAGGCCACTGACATGACATTTGACTTTGAGCCCGGCTGTAGTTTAAAGGTAACATGCTCACACCAGGCTGCGTGCATGCCTACCTCCAGGTCTCTCAGGGGACACTACCTACGTATATCCTCATGTCTGTCCACTAGAATAGACTCTTTCTCATGGGCTGGAAGGAGCTGTGTGCCGAGGCCACCAAGTCCTTGCACCAGCCTCAGGCGCTCTTCAGACACTGCTGACTTCTAGCAGATGTGTTCAGCCTCCTGTTTCTTTTCAGCCACATGTTCGAAGTGTAAATCTTTGCGCAGCATCTGCCTGCGCTCTCGTCTTACCTCAATCGATCGCTCTTATATAGGTGCACCTTATAAAATAATATGCATCAATTCAGTCTACCCCTGCAGGCGACCCCCATGCCAAGGTATTCACCATCTCTGATTCCTACTTTTAATTGCCCATGCACATTGTTACTCTGCAGCATGTAAAAGCATTAAAAAGGCCCCAAACTGTAGATGGGATGGGCCAACCATGGACTACAGCAAGAAAAACCACTGAGTATTTGCTGCAGAGAACTATAATTGACCCATATGTCTTAGCCAATTCAGCAGGGCCAACATCAGCTTTTCATCCTTCCCGAGTCGGTACAAAGAGGTCACTGACTTATGAAGTGACATCACTATCTTTCTTCGTCAAATTTTACGAGCGTGAAATCCTTTTATAGGTATAGGGCATCCGAGTAAGAGGACAGAGCTGCTGGCCGAACAAGAAGCTTGTCCACACCGTTCGCCGGGCTATCGTAGGTCACTCAGCAGTTGAAGCTTACCTAGTGCTTTAAAGTGGCAGAAATTAGGCCGGCGGTGCTTTACAAAGGATTTATGTAAATATGTACATACATGGTCAGTATCACTGTCTTCTGGCACGCCTGCCTGGACAGGAACTGTAACCAGTTTGAACTCTGGGAGGGAGCTCGGCTAATGCCTTCCATGCTGCTGCTGGTGTCTGAGACCGCGTCTGACATCCACACGTGCCTTTCTTCAGAAAAGATGAAAGCGGTGCTGCGCGCGAGGTTCGGTGCTTTAAGAGTTCTGGGGGTCTGTCACGCGTGAGTCATGGCCGGGTGAATGGGTGAGTGTAATGCTTCCTAAGATGGGTGTCCGAGATACTGCACAGCCCTCTCTGCAGGGGCTGCTCCGTTTGACCTTGACTTGACTTCCAAATGGTGGAAGTGGCCTGGGGACTTCCGAGCTGACTGTTAAGATAATACGGCTCATTTCGCTGCGCTTAGGACAAAGTGATGGAGGGAAGCGCTTGAACCCGTCTCATCCACTGGGAATTGCTCTCGGCGTCTGCATCTGTACATGCAGGGACCAACCATATGAAGTCAGTCGTGCACTCTCAAAAAGGGACAGTTCGCCCTGCTCACACTAACAACTTCGATGCATCCTGGTCTTGTTGGGCCTTATACATGAGGTGTGACTTTGGTATATGTGGCAAAGTATTCATGTCTGGCCACACCAGGCTACTTAGGTGAAGTCTCTTAGTACAATACGAAATCTGCAATACGGGTAATTACTCTCGGTGAATTCCAAGCAATCGTTTTTGGCTTGTCTGTGCTACTATATTTAGAGCCAGATATACTAATCATTTTTGTTGTCACAAACACACTGAATCACAGTCTGCACTCTGCCAACTCTTAATCAAACCTTCGAAAGTAATCTTTATTTTTTTAAGTGTAGTCCGGTTTCCCTTATAGAAAACCGACTACATTTAAAACAAATTGGAAGGGAATCAAAGATGTAGTGGTCTGCTAACAACTGCTTTACAGGGAAATAGAAAAGTCCTGGTCCTGATTATCCAGAGCACCTGTGTGCTCCTCAAAAGTGCCAGCACTCTCCCATTAACTCTATTGTAGCAGTGCTGAGAAGTGCAGGTACTCCCCGTTTCATGTTAAAGAAGTACTCAGTCCTGGGCAGTACCAGCCATTTAAAGCACTGCTGTTAACTCTAGCAGGCCGCCATCCCTGTGATGCCACCAATTGGTAAAAGTTGCATATTTATGACCTATTTCATGAATATAATTGAGGTAGGTTGGATTACAACCCACTTCAATTCAGTATTTTATGTAGCAACACATTAGACAAAGGTTCACTACTGGTTGCAAAAAACATGGGGTAGATTTACAAGAAACTAACGCAACGCGGTGCTGCAAGTCATTTTGCTGCGCCACGCTAGTTTCGAAACACAGGGATGCGACATATTTACAACAATAGGTTGCATCTCCGTGCTTTCCCATGCGCTAGCGAACACACTGCTGCCATGCGCCGGCACAGGCACCCTTGTACGATGGTGCACGGATGCCTGCGTCATGGGGAGACTGTTTTTTTGCAGGAAGGGGCACCTTCCTGCACCAAAACAATCAATTGAGGTGATTTCCTCTTCCAATGTGTGCTGTAGAATGCAGCACACATTGAAAGAGGAAAAAAACAGGGAGCAATGAAAACTTTTCTCCTCATTGCACCTCAATAGGCCACTCCTCCGGTGGCGTAGCATTCTGATGCATCTGCAGATTTACGATTTCTCGTAAATCTGAAAATGCATCAGTGGACATGGGTGTTGAGTGGGAGCACCCACAGCAACACCCATGTCACACCCCTAACACGCAAAGTGTTGCATAAAAAAGAGATGATATTTACAAGCACAAGTAAAGCCACGCAGGGTGGCTTTATGTGTGCTTGTAAATATCACATAGCAGGTTGCGTTGCTGGTTTGTTACGCAACGTGACACACCGGCGGTGCAAGGGGCTTGTAAACCTTCCCCATGGTTTCCAATTGCAACCAGTTTTTTTTAGCAGTATATAGTATATCAGCCCCATAGCGACCAATCATATGCAAATCAGTTGTGGACACACACCCCGAAAAGGAACAGTTCATGCATTAATATATTTTTTCGTTTTCTCAGTGGAATGAACACCACCTGCACATATCTGACAATCACAGATGCCAGTCCCTTCTGGCCGATTCACCCTTTCGACATCAATAAAATGTGTGCTAGAGTAACATGTAATAATAACAAGTCTTATCAATCAGTAAGAGATGAGTCCTCTGTGGATGTCAAGATTACTATCATAGGAGAGTAAAACTGGTAGTTTCCTGACAGTGCGGGGCGCTGAAAGGCAAGTGGTGATAGCTGGTCACCTGTGAGGTTAATGCCTAGCCTGTGACTGACCCGACTCAAGTCAGGTGTCATTTGACCCGACCAAGCTAGTGTCATGGTTGCTTTTTAAAAAAAACATTAAAAGAACTTATTGTCAGCATATGTCACAAAAAAAAAGGGTAACCCTGATGGCCATATGCAACAAACAAATATTTTAAATTAAAGAAAAAATAATCAACCTACATAATTTTATTAGTACAGTACAAGTACGTCGCAGTGGACATGTGCACTTAGAACTGGCATCGAAGCACTTGTTAGATTCAATGCACATCACTGGCAAATATTATTGCTATTGGCGCAAAGAAAAGGTTCTTTTGGCTTGGAATTACTGTAACCCAAAGACGGAGTTTAAAAAAAGAAGAGTGACTAAAGTAAAAAAGAATAAAGAATAGATAGGAAAAGAAGTTTTGGCAAAGAAAAATATTAGGCTACTAGCACTGAAGGGCACGTATTTGCAGGTCTTTTTAGGTGAATGTTATCAGGCCAAATGTTGTCACTTACCGTGCAGGAGAACCGACTCCTCAAGTGGGCTGGCCTGTTGCCCCCTGGTATATGCTGCAGTGGACAGAAAGAACTGTGAACGGAGGCTGAAAAAACACAGTGGAAAGCTGATTGGCTAAAAACGGCTGAGCCGGACCCACTCTATGTTTCTATGTATGTATTGTTAATGAGTGTTTTTTTTTAAATTTCATGAGACTGGGGAGACGGCTGAAGCTGTCTCTAGGTCAGTCCTGCAAGGCTTATTTATGAGCCCTTGCAACACTTTTGCGCGGCCGGTGCGTCACTGAGCATCAGAACCAATCAAACACTCACACCCAGTCAACAGATCTGGGTTTGATCCATCACCGTTCTTTAGCCCACTCTGCCACCCCAGTTCAGACATGGCCATATGCAAATCAGTCTGACCCTGTGCCTCATGGGAACAGTCCAGCCCGAACTGCCAAGCCATGCCTTCCCTGGACCGGAAACAAGCTTCCTAGGACCGGTTTCTGGCATTTCAGCTGTCTTCAGCCAGGCTTGCTTGAATCCAGTGGCAAAGTGAGCAAGGGACTCACGTCTGAGCATACCCTGCCAACTTATGGCGAACAAAGCGGTACAAAAGGGGGTGGTGATGGACGGAGCATCAGAACCAATCAAACACTCACACCCAGTCAACAGATCTGGGTTTGATCCATCACCGTTCTTTAGCCCACTCAGCCACCCCAGTTCAGACATGGCCATATGCAAATCAGTCTGACCCTGTGCCTCATGGGAACAGTCCAGCCCGAACTGCCAAGCCATGCCTTCCCTGGACCGGAACCAAGCTTCCTAGGACCGGTTTCTGGCATTTCAGCCGTCTTCAGCCAGGCTTGCTTGAATCCAGTGGCAAAGTGAGCAAGGGACTCACGTCTGAGCATACCCTGCCAACTTATGGCAAACAAAGCGGTACAAAAGGGGGTGGTGATGGACGGAGCATCAGAACCAATCAAACACTCACACCCAGTCAAGAGACAGATGCATCACTTTGTAAACGCCTGCGCTACATTATACCTGCGTCAGGTAAAATGTATGCAGGGTGGGCGTTCCCTTCCTCAAAGACTCATTGAAGTGACGCATTGAAATCTATAAGATTTCAGTGGCAGATTTACAAGCCCCTTGCATCACTTATGCGCCACAGTAGCGGCATAAACAATGCGCCACATTGCAGCCCATTTACGTGACTCATCTCGGGAGATGTGTCACCTTGTGAAGTCCTGCGCCGTAATATACCTGCGTCAGGTATAATGTGTGCAGGGTGGGCGTTCCCACGCAGGAAAGCCTTGTAGAAGTGACGCAGTGAAATCTACAAGATTTTCCTGTGCCACTTCTAGGACGCCACTGCGTCAAAACCTTACGCCTGCTTAGAGAAGGCGTAAAGAGTGACGGAGCACAATAAGTATAGGCCTCCCCATGAATTGCTGGAGTTGTGTCGTGCTTGTGAGACGACTCCAGCAATGCATGACTTTTGCACCAACAGATGCGTCAATCCTTGCGCCATGTTGCGCCGTATTCTAAATACAGCGCATCCATGGTGGCTAAAGGGTTTCACATGGAGGCGCAGGGAAACTGGCGCATTTCTACGGATGCGTCAGTTTCTTGTAAATCTGCCCCTTAGTGCACCACTTATATGACGCCATTACGTGGAAACCCTACACCTGCCTGAGGCAGGCGTTAAGGTGACGCAGGCCCTTTCACAAGCCCCATGTGAAAGGACACATTGCTGGAGTTGCGTCTGTTTTCAGACACACCCCAGCAATACGCCACTTTTGCGCCTACAGATACGTCAGTAATACTGACTTATCTGTAACTCCTTGCGACATGATGCGCCGAACTTTAAATATGGCACATCTATGGTGTCGCAAGGGGGGTGCACTGAGAAGTGTCTCATCACTGCTTTGACGCAGCAATGCTACACTTACCATAAATAAGGCACCCAATGTTTATCCTAATGTGTCAAAATGTGGGCCAGGGCTGATATGACATTTCCCACGGTTGCTCCTGGCTCCATGTGCGACCTCGGTCGCGCTGTAACCTCACGAAAGAGAAACGTCTCCACCGGCTCGTCCTCAGGTTGCCTCAGCTGGCGGCCCTCATGATGCGCTTTGTTTATGTTTTGCCGTGCTTCAAACGCTGCCATTTTGTTTCTGACCCTGCTGTTAATAGCAGTGTTGATCTGGCTTTCCCTGAAGTGAGAGACACTTAAATCCGAGACATAACATCCGAACAAAGAATTCGAGGGCAGGGGTGCTCAGTACAAACATGGTGGTTTCACCTCGGGTCGAGAGCACAAACGCCCTCACCGCAAGCCATGCACCTGCCGACACCGCAGGCGGGTCTGTAATTACCCCCGACAGAGCTGTGCAGAACTTGTCGACATGCTCTTTGTTTACATCATGGCAGCAAAAGGCCGATATCAGTTTCCATTTAGAACATTTCAAAACTGAAATATGCCCCAAATGTTTGCATTCTGACTCTGTGATTCCCCTCTTGACCACACTGAATTATCTTGGGCATATCACTTTTCTATGATTCTGGTCTTTTACCACTCCAAGTAGAGTGAAACTTCTAATCATATTAAGGCTCATACAAGAAATGGACATTTACATATTCCGTGATGCCCAAACACATACAAAATTACACTGATTTCTGCACAAAGGTGCACGCACGTTGTTGTGAATAGACTCGCCCTGAAAGTTTTTTGTCTGTAGTGATTAAAGCTATTTTTATCATGCGGCGTTAAGTCCATCTCAGCACGAGGGATAATGCATGTAATGCATAGTACACAATACTTAACTCACCATTGTCACTGCCGATGAGGAAGCTCTTGTGGTTAATTGTGTAAGCTGTAGATCGGATGGACCAACTGTAGATTTGGGTCGCAAATATCACGAGTATTTGCGGCCAGAAAAATGTTTTTGGAAAATTATGTATCCCATTTTAGCAGATGGTAAACTTTTACTGCCACCTAGGTTTGGGTTGCAATCCCATCCCGATTAAGTATTTAGAAAGGCTGTGTTGTAGGCGTCCATCATCTGTATCACATTATTCAATATTTTGTGAGTGAAATCCGGTTACAAAATATTGAAAAATGATTGGCCCCCAAGTTGGTGTGGTAAGCAAAATTTGTGAATGTTAAAAAAGTTTGGGCCTCATTCATGAGAAGTGTTGCATCGCTGCGTGAAAGCAGCGATGCAACACTTCTCAGTGCGTCCTCCTCGTGACACCTAGGATGTGTCATATTTATTGTATGACGCATCATGTCGCAAGGAGTTACAGATACCTCGGTATTACTGACGTATCTGTCGGTGCAAAAGTAGCGCATTGCTGGGGTGTGTCTGAAAACAGACGCAACTCCAGCAATGTGTCCTTTTACATGTGGCAAGCTCCATGTGAAAGGGCCAGCGTCACCCTTATGCCTGTCATGAGGCAGGCGTAAGGATTTGACGTATTGGCATCCTAGAAGTGGTGCAGTGAAAACTCATAGATTTCACTGTGCCACTCCTACGACCCTTTCTTGCGGGGGAATGCCCACCCTGCATAAAATATACCTGATGCAGGTATAATGTAGTGCAGGTGTTTACGAAATGACGCATCTGCCTAGATGCGTCACTTCGTAAATATGGAGCAACTGGGTGCATTTTTTATGCTGCCAATCCGTCACAAAAAGTCACGCAACAGCATGGGCAAAAGTGACACAGGGGCTTATAAATAAGATCCTTTGTTCTGAAAGCATAGGACCACTGCTGCCTCGGTCACTTTACCCAGCTCCCTGAAGGTAACTTCAGCAGCCACAGGGTGGTTTGGGTAGAGAGACAAAAGGAAAAAGAGGGAGAAGCAAGAGACCTGAGATAAGGAGGGAAATAGAATGGATGGAAGGAGAGAGGGTGCAGGGTGAGGAAAGGAACGTGGATGATTTGAGTATTTTTGCATTTGGTCCCCCTGTCCGGTCCTCATTCAAGGCAATCAAGTACATGGTTCTTTACTGACCTCAGCATGCAAACATGCCTGTGAAGGCGACCAATTGGAGTGAGCCACAATTTACGACCTACCTCATTAATATTCATGAGGTAGGTCAGATTGTGACCCCTTATAAACTGACCTATTTGTACATAGACGGCCGATGGAAAATTCTCGACTGGTCGTAAAAATAATGGTGGCAAATTTCAACCATTTTTTTGAGACCAGTAATTCATACATCTAGCCCAATGAAACAATAATGGGAGAGGGCTGAAGACTTTGCCCTGTGTTGGGGCGCCTCCTACAATGAGGAATGAGGTCGAGGAGACTCAGTAACACGCAAGGCACATTCCGCAGAGGTTAGGTCTTGGTGATAAAAAGGAAGACACATACACACACAAATATATATACACACACACACACACTCACACACACAAACATATATATATATGTATATATGTATATATATATATATATATATATATATATATATATATATATATATATATATATATATATACATATATAGTGTTTCCTTTGGAGTGTTGCTTATTTTAAGTTCCTGACTCCATGGTTTTCTAAGTGGTAATGTGTGATGTGTGGGGCTGGGGAAGACCATTTATCACTGGTTTGGTGACCTCAGTGGCGGCCTCTCTGATATGGCGGAGGAGCGGCATCCCACTGCTTTTAATCAGTGCGAAGAAGAAACATAAAAGGATAATAACTTTAAGTTATTATCATTTTATGCTTCATGCTACTTTGCTTGGCTGCTCTGCTGTCGGAACAGGGCAGGAGAGGACTGGTTTGCCCACTCCTAAGTGCGCAATGGCTGTTTGGTCGCACCTCTCGGGCCGCCCAAACCTGTCATGCGCACTTTCCCCGTTTTCCATGCAGGCTGCATTACAGCTTGCGTAGAGAACAAGCCCAGGCCCCCATTCCCTGGTTCAGCGTCGAAACAGTACACTCAAAACCAATCACAACGCTGCACTGCAGCGTTATGATTGGTCAGTGAGGCCTGCTTCCTGTTCCTCAAGTTCCACAAAGAGACAGGGACGCAGGGTGCAGGGACGCAGGCACGCAGACACGCAGGGATGCGGGACCCGGCACAAAGCTACCTTTATTTTATTTTTTTAATATATGCACGAGCCTTCCCCCTGCGACACCCCAAGCAACCCCCAGTGCAACCCATTGCGCCCCTCGAGCCATGCCTGCCGCCACTGGGGAACCTTTTGGTTGTTGTATCTTTGGAAGGGTAAATTGGGAATAGCAATGGGCTTACTTTTGTGTGGGTAGATGACATCATAGCCCTGAACCACCGCTCCCCCTCCTGCCCCCCAGTTCACGGCACGGCTGGCACCTAGTGCAGGGGTTCCAGTGAGTGAGGAATGGAGGATGCTGCAGGATTTCAATGTTGCCTTTCGCGGAAAAATGTAGCACGGAGTGTTAGCATAGCAACAACCTGAGAGGTAATTTGATGCGTCCTAGCTAGGGCTGGGCGGAATTTGCGGAATGCCTCTTCGCGGAATTTTGAAAAAAAAATGTGGAAAACGAGCGCACAACCTGAGGGACCGTGTGCCCGGGACTGGGGTCCTTCGTGCTTGGGCAGGCTCCCCTATCTCCACGGCCTGGCTGCGTTGAGAAGCAGGGACCGGCCCCGGGCCGCCTGATTTTTGGTCAGGGCCTGGGATCCCACGTCCTGCGGCCTGCCAAGTGTCCATCTGCCCGGGACAAGGGACCCTGGTGCAGAGCCCCGGAGCCCTGCAAGGGCAGGCGGGAGCCCTACCGCTATGGCTCGGTGGGGGCAGCTGGGAGTCCTTTCGGTCCCGGCCATCTGGTCGCACCTTTCCCTCGGCCATCTGGTCGCACGCAATGCTTTCCAATGGGGCGACCAGATGTCCGGGCCAGCCTGGAAGTCCCGATGAGGGCTCATTTGACTCCCGGATCCCAGTCAGGGCTCCAGGAGGCCGGGCGCGTCCGCGCCTAGGGTCCCCTCCGTCACTCAGAGCGCGAGGGTTACAAGAAAGGTGGGTAGCCTTCCTCCGGATTAGTAGGGGCAGGGTATGCCGGGACACCCCTCCTGGGGATTGCGGTTCTCAGGCGGGGACCAGATGGGCTAAGCCCGGACGACACTTCCCCGGGGCGTCCGGTGCTCCCTCCTCCAGCCCGCGGCGAGGCAAAGTGCCCAGGACGTGCTCCATGGGTTCCCCGGGCGTCCACCGAGGCCTGCAGCCCCAAAGCCCTGCAGCCCTGGAGCCCTTCAGCCCGGAGCCCTGGAGCCCTGGAGCCCTGCAGGCCCGGAGCCCTGCAGGCCCGGAGCCCTGCAGCCCCGGAGCCCTGCAGACCCGGAGCCCTGCAGCCCCGGAGCCCTGCAGGCCCGGAGCCCTGCAGCCACCGAGGCCTGCATCCCCAAAGCCCTGCAGCCCTGGAGCCCTTCAGCCCGGAGCCCTGGAGCCCTGCAGGCCCGGAGCCCTGCAGGCCCGGAGCCCTGCAGGCCCGGAGCCCTGCAGCCCCGGAGCCCTGCAGGCCCAGAGCCCTGCAGCCCCGGAGCCCTGCAGCCCCGGAGCCCTGCAGGCCCAGAGCCCTGCAGCCCTGGAGCCCTGGGGCCCTGCAGCCCCAGAGCCCTGCAGCCACGGAGCCCTGCAGCCACGGAGCCCTGCGTGGGCAGGCGGGAACCCTAGCGCGAAGGCTCGGGGTTGGACAGATGTTGCACCTCTCCCCTCTGCCATCTGGTCGCGCGCAATGCTTTCCAATGGAGCGACAAGATAGCCGGGCCAGCCTGGAAGTCCCGATGAGGGTCCATTCGCCTCGCGGATCCCAGCCAGGGTTCCAGGAGGCCGGGCGCGTCCGCGCCTAGGGTCCCCTCCGTCACTCGAAGCGCGAGTGTTACAAGAAAAGTGGGTAGCCTTCCTCCGGATTAGTAGGGGCAGCGTATGCCGGGACACCCCTCCCAGGGATGGCGGTTCTCAGGCGGGGAACAGATGGGCCAAGCCCGGACGACACTTCCCTGGGGCGTCCGGTGCTCCCTCCTCCAGCCCGCGGTGAGGCAAAGTGCCCAGGACGGGCTCCATGGGTCCCCCTGGGCGTCCACCGAGGCCTGCAGCCCCAAAGCCCTGCAGCCCGGAGCCCGGAGCCCTGGAGCCCTGCAGGCCCGGAGCCCTGCAGGCCCGGAGCCCTGCAGGCCCGGAGCCCTGCAGCCCCAGAGCCCTGCAGGCCCGGAGCCCTGCAGGCCCGGAGCCCTGCAGCCCTGGAGCCCTGCAGCCCCGGAGCCCTGCAGCCCCGGAGCCCTGCAGGCCCGGAGCCCTGCAGGCCCGGAGCCCTGCAGGCCCAGAGCCCTGCAGCCCTGGAGCCCTGCAGCCCCGGAGCCCTGCAGCCTCGGAGCGCTGCAGCCACGGAGCCCTGCGTGGGCAGGCGGGAACCCTAGCGCGAAGGCTCGGGGTTGGACAGATGTTGCACCTCTCCCCTCGGCCATCTGGTCGCGCGCAATTCTTTCCAATGGGGCGACCAGATGGCCGGGCCGGCCTGGAAGTCCCGATGAGGGTCCATTCGCCTCCCGGATCCCAGCCAGGGCTCCAGGAGGTCGGGCGCGTCCGCGCCTAGGGTCCCCTCCGTCACCCGGAGCGCGCGGGTTACAAGAAAGGACGGTAGCCTTCCTCCGGATTAGTAGGGGCAGGGTATGCCGGAACACCCTTCCGGGGCCGGCAGTTCCTTGCCGGGGACCAGATGGGCTACGCCCGGGCAACATCCTCCCAGGCCTCCGGGGCTTCCTTCCCTCCTCCGGCCCGCGGCGTGGCAAAGTGCCCAGGGACGGGCTCCACGGGTCCCGGGCAGTCCTCCCCCCGGGCGCCCGGGCCCCGAGAGCTCCGGTGTACCTCCCCGTGCCTGAGGCCCAGCCGGGGTCCCCCGAGCCCACCCCGGGAAGCAGAGTCCCCCCGAGCCCTTGGCAGGTGGGAGGGCAGGCAGGGAGCCCTACCGCTACGGCTCCTTTCAGTTGCCGGCCACCCGGTCGCTCCTTTCCCCTCGGCCATCTGGTCGCGCGCAATTCTTTCCAATGGGGCGACCAGATGGCCGGGCCGGCCTGGAATTCCCGATGAGGGTCCATTCGCCTCCCGGATCCCAGCCAGGGCTCCAGGAGGCCAGGCGCGTCCGCCCCTAGGGCCCCTCCGTCACCCGGAGCGCGCGGGTTACAAGAAAGGGGGGTAGCCTTCCTCCGGATTAGTAGGGGCAGGGTATGCCGGAACACCCCTCCGGGGCTGGCGGTTCTTTGCCGGGGAGCAGATGGGCTGCGCCCGGGCAACATCCTCCCAGGCGTCCGGGGCTTCTCTCCTCCGGCCCGCGGCGTGGCAAAGAGCCCAGGGACGGGCTCCACGGGTCCCCGGCAGTCCTCCCCCCCCGGGCGCCCGGGCCCTGAGAGCTCCGGTGGTCCTCCCCGTGCCTGAGGCCCAGCCGGGGTCCCCCGAGCCCACCCTGGGAAGCAGAGTCCCCCCGAGCCCTTGGTGGGTGGGCAGGCGGGAGCCCTACCGCTATGGCAGACGGGAGTCTTCAGGTGCCGGCCATCTGGTCGCTCCTTTCCCCTCGGCCATCTGGTCGCGTGCAAGGCTTTCCAATGGGGCGCCCAGATGGCCGGGCCAGCCTGGAAGTCCCGATGAGGGTCCATTCGCCTCCCGGATCCCAGCCAGGGCTCCTGGAGGCAGGGTGCGTTCACCCCTTGGGTCTCCTCCGTCACCCAGAGCGCGCGGGTTACAAGAAAGGGGGGGTAGCCTTCCTCTGGATTACTAGGGACAGGGTACTCTGGGACCCCTCTCGGTCCTCAGCCGGCAGCTGGATGGGCCCGGATGCCGCCCCAGCCCCGGGTCTGTCCCGGGGCCTGCCGCGTGGCAGGCTGCCCGGGACGGGGTCCGGAGAGCCCGGGGAGGCTTCCTCTGCGCCTGTGGTCCTGGGAGCCTCGGCTGGGTCCAGGGGCCGGGCCCCTGGTCGGGGTCTCCGTCCCCGTCCCCCGGCACAGCCAAAGGCTTGGGACGGGGTTCCGTTGTGTCCGGGGAGCCTCCTCTCGCTGGATTGGGTTCAGGAGCTCCGGCCGGGCCCCTGGATGCGAGCGGGCGAGTGGATTTGTCGAGCCCTGCGCAGGGCTCGACAAATCCACTCGCCCGCTTGCATCTCCGGCCGGGCCCCTGGGGGGCCCTGGGGAGGGCGGCCTCCCCACCCTGGGCTCCGTCCTGGGTCCTGCCGCGTGGCAGGGTGCCCGGGGCGGGTTCTGGAGGGCCCGGGGAGGCTCCCCCTGTGCCTCTGAGCCCGGGAGCTCCGGCTGGGTCCAGGGGCCTGGTCGGGCCCCGGGTCGGGGTCTCCGTCCCCGGGCCCCGTCCCCCGGCCTGCGGCACTCCCAAAGGCCCGGGACGGGGTTCCGTTGTGGCCGGGGAGCCTCCTCTTGCTGGATCGGGTTCAGGACCGGCCAGGGCTCGACAAATCCACTCGCCCGCTCGCATCTCCGGCCGGGCCCCTGGGGGGCCCTGGGGAGGGCGGCCTCCCCACCCTGGGCTCCGTCCTGGGTCCTGCCGCGTGGCAGGGTGCCTGGGGCGGGGTCCGGAGGGCCCGGGGAGGCTCCCCCTCTGCCTCCGGGCCTGGGAGCCCCGGCTGGGTCCAGGGGCCCGTCGGGCCCCGGGTCGGGGTCTCCATCCCCTGGCCCCGTCCCCCGGCCTGCGGCACTGCCAAAGGCCCGGGACGGGGTTCCGTTGTGGCCGGGGAGCCTCCCCTCGCTGGATTGGGTTCAGGAGCTCCGGTCGGGCCCCTGGGGGCCCCGGGGAGGGCGGCCTCCCCACCCCGGGCTCCGTCCTGGGTCCTGCCGCGTGGCAGGGTGCCTGGGGCGGGGTCTGGAGGGCCCGGGGAGGCTCCCCCTGCGCCGCCGGGCCTGGGAGCCCCGGCTGGGTCCAGGGGCCCAGTCGGGCCCCGGGTTGGGGTCTGCATCCCCTGGCCCCGTCCCCCGGCCTGCGGCACTGCCAAAGGCCCGGGACGGGGTTCCGTTGTGGCCGGGGAGCCTCCCATCGCTCATCTGGGTTCAGGAGCTCCGGCCGGGCCCCTGGGGGCCCCGGGGAGGGCGGCCTCCCCACCCCGGGCTCCGTCCTGGGTCCTGCCGTGTGGCAGGGTGCCCGGGGCAGGGTCCGGAGTGCCCGGGGAGGCTTCCCCAGCGCCTCCGGGTCTGGGAGCCCCGGCTGGGTCCAGGGGCCCGGTCGGGCCCCGGGTCGGGGTCCCCGGCCCCGGGTCCCTTCCCCCGGCCTGCCGCTCTGCCAAGGGCCCGGGACTGGGGTCTGTCGGTCCCGTGCAGGCCTCCCCTGCTTGTCGAGGTTTTCTGCGGGCCCCGGGTCGGAGGGCCCGCCGGGTCCCCCACGCAGCCTCCATGGCTGAGGCCCAGCCGGAGCCCTGGGCCTCCGGCCCCCCATGCCCCGGCACCCGCTCACTCATTTGTTGGGTGCAGAGCGACCAGATACCTTCCCTTCCGAGCTCGGCCATCTGGTCGCGCCTGTCCCATCGGCCATCTGGTCGCGCACGTCTCATTTTTCTAAGTTTACTTCGGCCATCTGGTCGCGCACGTCCCATTTTTCTAAGTTTCCTTCGGCCATCTGGTCGCGCACAATGCTTTCCTATGGGGGTGACCAGATGGCCGGGCTCCCCTGGAAGTCTCGATGAGGGTCCATTTGCCTCCCGGATCCCAGCGAGGGCTCCAGGAGGTTGTGTACATTCGCGCCTTGGGTCCCCTCTGTCACCTCGTGCGCACGGATTACAAGAAAGGGGGGTAATTTTCCTCCGGATTACTAGGGAGAGGGTCAATCAGACCTCCGAGTGGTTTTGCGATTCTGAATCAGGGGTAGGCAGACCCGGGGCCCGCCCGCTGGGGCCCCCAGGGGCCCGGGTACGCTCCTGCCTCTCAGCCCCGATGGTCCTTTCTCTCCGAGTTTTCTGGGGCAGACCCCCGTGAGGTCCATGGATACCGAGACAGGGGAAGGCAGCACCAGGGCCCGCCCGAAGCGTGGCCCCCAGGGGCCCGGGTACGCACACCTGCCTCTCCGCCCCCTTCCTGATGGTCCTTTTTCTCCGAGTTTGCTGGGTCAGAGCTCCGTGAGGTCCGGCGATCCCGAGATGGGGAAGGCAGACCCGGGGCCCGCCCGCCGGGGCCCCCAGGGGCCTGGGTACGCTCCTGCCTCTCAGCCCCTTCCCGATGGTCCTATCTCTGCCGTGTTTTCTGGGTCAGACCTCCGTGAGGTCCGGGGATCCCGAGATGGGGGAAGGGAGACCCGGGGTCTGCCCGCTGGGGCCCCCAGGGGCCCGTGTACGCTCCTGCCTCTCAGCCCCTTCCCGATGGTCCTTTTTTCGCCGCATTTGCTGGGTCAGACCTCCGTGAGGTCCGGCGATCGTGAGACGGGGGAAAGCAGACCCGGGGCCCACCAACCGGGGCCCCCAGGGGCCCGGGTACGCTCCTGCCTCTCAGCCCCTTCCCGATGGTCCTTTTTTCTCCGGGTTTGCTGGGTCAGACCTCCGTGAGGTCCGGCGACCGCGAGACGGGGAAGGCAGCGCCCGGGCCCGCCTGCCGGGGGCCCCTGGGGACCCGGGTGCGCGCCTGCCTCCTGGCCCCTGTCGATGGGCCCTCCCTTCCAGCCCGCTCGCCCTGGGAGCAGG